>NC_137032.1:2182500-2537500 GCF_032717465.1 Coenobita brevimanus | reverse complement strand
ATTGTCCGTATTCGCTCAATTTCAAAGCAATGGCCATCATACATGGCCATCTGAGTCCCCCAGCGGGTGGCTTCTTATGACTTAGTATCATCCAGTTCCCAGTAATGGTTTTCCAGTTACCTCCAAAAACCTATAACAGTAGCCTATTCGCGGATTCTCGGAAACTGCTTAAGGTACTGACTTGAAGTTTTTGTGGGACGTAGACAAGGTCAGGGAGCTGGTCTGAAATGACTATGGGCCCATTTGGGCCTGTAGTTTCTGAGATCACCCATGGAAAGTAGCTTGGGCTCCGCCATTTTTGCTCTTCGAGGGTTTTGTTGCTTTCACCTTCGCTCAGCATGTTTGACGCTCCTCTAAGGGGCCCTACTAAACGAGCTCTTCATATCGGGGTTCCAGCTATATGAAGGGTGTTGAAATCACCAGGTCCACGGATGGCTACAGTCTTGGGACATTGGGGAATAAATCAGCCCATGCAGTTGAACGGAGGAAGAAACTGGATATCCTCATCATGTGGTGAGATACTGAAATTGTTAATGGCAATTTCAGTTTTCTAGTTATTATTATTATTATTATTATTATTATTATTATTATTATTTAGTAGTATTAGTTGTTGAGTGAAGACGAAGGGGAGCTGCAAGGCTTGGTGGATGAGTTTGAGAGAGTGTGTAAGAAACGGAACCTAAAGGTGAATGTAGGGAAGAGTAAAGTGATGGTCTTTGAGAGAGGTGAAGTTAGTGAATGTACAGCGAGGTTGGATGGTGAGGAATTGGAAAATGTGAGTACGTTTAAGTACTTGGGTAGTGTGATGAGTAAGGATGGAGATTTGGAGGGTGAAGTGCTTGAAAGGGTACAGCAGGGAAGAAAGGTTGCTGGTTCTTTGAAAGCAGTGATAAGAAACAGGGAAGTGAGCATGGAAGTGAAAAAGTTACTACGTGACAGTATTGTGATACCAACTCTAACGTACGGAAGTGAAGCTTGGACATTGTTGGAAGGACACAAGTCAAGAGTGAGAGCAGTGGAAATGAGTTATTTAAGAGGAGCCTGTGGAGTCACGTGGAGAGACAGGCTGACGAATGAGGATATAAAGGAGCGTTGTGGTGTGGATGTGGATGTGATAGGAAGCGTTATGAGGAACACACTGAGGTGATTTGGCCATATGGAGAGGATGGAGGGTGAAAGACTGACGAAGAAAGTGTATGTGAGTGAGGTGGAGGGGGGAAGAGGGAGGGGGAGGCCGAGGATGAGATGGAGGGATGGGGTGGAGAGGTATATGAGAGAGGGGGGTGTGAGTTGGGAGCAGGGCAGTGAAATGGCGGGGGACAGGGCGACTTGGAGGCGATTTGTTTGTGGCCACCCCAAACGGGATTGAGGCGTCTGGCAATAGATAGATAGTATTAGCAGTAGTAGTAGTAGTAGCAGTAGTAGTAGCAGTACTAGAATTTAAATAAGAAAAATGTATATCGAAGAAGAGAATACTGTAAAAAGAAAAAGAAGACGAAAGCGTAGGCTGAAGGGGAAGAAAATATAAAAACAAGGAAGCAGAAGATGAGGGAAGAAAAGAAATTCAAAGAAAAATGAGAAGATGAGAAGATGAAGAAGGAGGAGGGGTAATTGAAGTAAAAAAAAAGATGAAAAAAGAGGAGGAGGAGGATATTAAGAGAATAAAAAAAAGGGAAAGGGACTTAAAAAAAAAAAAAAAGAAAGAAAATATGTAAAGTTGAGAATAGAGTGTGGATCTTGGTGAGTCCTGGCTAAACTTGTTCCATTAATACGTAAACTATGTCCTTGATTAAACATTTTTCCTCGCTCCAACTCCCCCCTCTCCCACCATCACCCCCACCTCGTTTACTGGAGGTCCTCACGTGCCTCTCGTGCCCTGTCTTTCCAGCAGCCACGCACGCAACGCACGCCCATACACACACTCGTGCATATGGCCGCACTAGCTTACACACACTGAACATTATCATCATCATCATCAATCCTCCTCCTGCTTCTCCTCCTCCTCTTTCTCTTCCTCCTCCTCCTCATAATCATCCCGCCTCTTTTTCCCACTCGGAGTTGGGGTGAGATAGGGTCCAGAAATTAAGGAAAAAGAAGCGACATCCCTGTAGAAGAACAAATTAACAATACAGTCATGGAAATGGACCACACATCCATTCACCATTCAGACGTCCAGAAACCTGACTCAGTCTCTCAGGCACACCTCTCCACACATGGACGTTTTTAATATTATCTAAAATAGAGTTCGTTCGGTGACTGTGAAGTTGAGAAGCGAATCCACTGTCATGTACTTCTCCCGACCTCACTCGACCCCACTCTCAAAAAATAGATAAATAAATAAAATAAAAAGCCAGCTCATCCCTGGTCAATTCCTAAGCCTAGTCTACCTTCGTGCCTCTCCTCGCACAATCATTTGCCATATATATACACCTTTTTTCTTTTTTTTTTGGGGGGGGGGCCACCACACCTCCCATCTTAAAATTCATTCATATAAATTCATCTTACCACCCTAATTGTACCCATTTTTTCTCAGTATAAACGCACCATCGAAGCACGTTCTCTGTATCACTATGTTCCATGGTCTTCTATACACTACTTTTTTTCACAAATCACATAATTTCTTATCCTGTCGACTCTGAACCACACAGACAAGTTCCAATAACTCAGTCTCCTCAACATTAGCTCTTGACTTTTTTAACACACACACACACACACACACACACACACACACACACACACACACACACACACACACACACACACACACACACACACACACACACACACACACACACACACACACACACACACACACACACACACACACACGGAGAGAGAGAGAGAGAGAAAATCATGAACACGTACTAGGTCACACTACATCCATGCAAGCGTTTAGATGATAAATGAATCCTTCAGCCACGTCTTGGAATTGAACCGAGGTGCGTCTGCCAACCATGCCACCTAGGCCCGTATTCTCGTCGGTAAGGAAGCTCCGTAACACCATTTCCTGAGCGGTTTATATTGTTTATTGCACCGTACCATCCTCTTCTGTGTAGTACAATCCTTCCGATATCGCCATACTCAGCATAAATAAAGTACAGAAGGATATAAATCACACATATTCAAAAATAAATCACTAAAGAAGAGGAGTTAGGGAGCTTTCTGACCTGACGAGAGCACGGACCTAGACTTAGAAGCAAAAATAAAATAATACTGACGTCTGTAGGTTGTTGCACCTCTTGTTATGGCTTCAGGATCTTCTCAAACGTGAACCAGGTGGACTGCAGGCTGAAGTTGTCCCTCACCTGCAGTCTACCATCCTTCTTTCGGGGGATAGGCAGGGAGCTAAGGGACATTTGGATAAGCCAGCAGCGGATCTGTCCTGATTTATCGGTACCACCACGTGAAGGCGTCCTGCTTCATCACTCGTCCTGGGATTGAAAGGGTTAATCGATGCCAGAGTAATTAAAACTTCAGAAATATGCCTCCCATGCCGACGTCTTGAGAGAGAGAGAGAGAGAGAGACAGACAGACAGACAGACAGACAGACAGACACAGAAAAACAGAGTAATTATCCTGAGTGACTTCCTAAATTAGACGAGTATTATACCCAGTCCTTACCATTCATGAGAGAGAGAGAGAGAGATCACGAAGACATATCCCTCAGGAGGTGAAAATGCGAGGGAAGGAACTAACGGAGAAAAGTAATCAGACGAAGAGAGTAAAAAATATGTGATTGGCTCGCAGAGTGTAAAAGAAAAAAAAAAGAAAAAGAAAAGAGGGAGGCGATCCATCTAGGACGGTGGGACAGGTGTGACACGCAGAGAGAGAGAGAGAGAGAGAGAGAGAGAGAGAGAGAGAGACTACATGTAAGCACGCATCGTTATCTTGTATTCTTTTATTTCCCCATCAGGAGCGTAGGATCCCGGGGCTCGATTATTTAGTCCCAGTATTTAAGGTGATGTTGACCAGTCGCTCTTCCTTGAGTGTGGAATGAACGTCAATCACCCTTCGATATAAATCCCAGTGGCCTACATCCGATTGAAATACCTTGACCCACTAGACCACCAGGAGTCCATTTCGTAATAAGTTGTTTCCATGGCTACAGGAAACTATTTAATGCAGAGTCGCCTGTTTGCAGTACATCAGGTGAATGGATGGTGGGCGGTAACGCTAACACAATACGGAAGACATTGTGTTGCCCAGGCCCATAATGGTGATTAGAATGAGCACTGGAACGCTCTCACTAGCACCACATCCTTTGCGATTTATTCTACACATAACAACTGCACATAAAAGGGTTGCAATCATTTTTAACCAAGCACTCGATAAAATGGTCTGAATCTCACAAGGATTATTAAGTACATTTATTAGTACACGCTTTGTTGTCTAGTGGATCAAGGCACTGTAATCGGATTTGGCAGATAAGGCTTTATATCCAAATGGTGGCTGCGGTTTTTGTTTATGTAATACAGCTCAGGGGAGAGCGGCTGGTCACTCGCCTTTAAACATCTTGACCTGAATAAGGTCCCCAACGCTCCTGATAAGGCATTGATGGGTTAGGTGAATGATAGATAGATAGACAGATGGATAGGTGGATGAATAGATAGACGGATGGATAGATAAATAAATGGACAGGTAGATAAATGGATAGATAGATAGATTGATAGAATTTTTGTGTGGAACGTACACCAGGGAAATGCAGCAGAAAAATATGAAGCCTTGAACAATGAGTGGATGGATTGCGTGGCCCATTTTTACTGACACTGTTGATATATGAGTCTCCTGTTTCGGTATTATTCCCGTTCCTGCCCCTTGACCCCCTCAACCCCACGTAAGATGGAAAGATGATGATGATGGTGATGATGATAACGATGATGATGATGTTGATTTCACTCATTATGGCTTTCTTCTTGGTAAACAAAATCTTGGTGTGGCAGTTAGAATAAGGTATATGTAAAAATGTGGCAGCGTTCGTGCAGCCTCATAGATTATTTTTTTTTCCGCCCTTTTTTTCGTCACTCTCACCTGCTGCACCCCCCTCTCTCTCTCTCTCTCTCTCTCTCTCTCTCTCTCTCTCTCTCTCTCTCTCTCTCTCTCTCTCTCTCCTGTCCTTTACTGGCTTCGTCTTCCCTGCCTCATGCATTTTAGCTCAGTCCTCCACACCCACCTCACTTCCCTGCCACACTATCTTTCACAGTCCCACTCTTTGCTTTTGTCCTCCTTCCTTCATCACCCTCACTGCGTTCCTTCCTCTTTACTCTCTCCACGTTTCCCACTTTCATCCTCTCCCTTACTCTCTTCCTATCTCTCATTTGCCCATTCCTCTACCTCTCTCACTGTCTTCCTCTCACTCACTCTCTGCTTGTCCTTCCCTCACGGCCCTCCTTCTCTCTCACTTGCTTCCTCTCTCTCACGTCTTCACTTCCGCCTCTCCATCACCAACTTCTTTTCTCTCCCTTCCTCTTCCTCTTGCTCTCTCTCACGTTTCCATTTCCTCTTGCTCCCTCACCCTCTCCCGTTCTCCCTTCGTCACCTTTAACTCTCACTTTCATCTCCTCGCCCCCACATCCACCCCACCTCCATGCTTTTCTCACTCTTTGTTTTCAATCTGATTTCCTTCTTGTCCTCCCCTCCTTCACTTCCTCTTCCTCACCCCTTTCTCCTGCTCTCTTAATATCCTCTGTTTTTTGTTTTTTTCCTTTACTCTCTTCTCCCAGCTTTGTCCAATTCTTCTCCCTTACTTTTGGTGTCTTCCTCTTACCCTCCTCTTCTCCCTTCAGACATTTCTCTTCGCATTCCTTTATCTCTCTTACACTGCATCTTGTTTCCTGCCCCCTTGAATCTCCACCTTCCACTTTAATTCTTCATCTCTGTCCTTACAGTTCCACCATCCTCCCTTCACTTTTCTCTCCCTTCCTCTAACTGCATCTCATACTTTTCCTTGTTCTGTGCCACATCCTCCCCTCCCCTTTCCCTTTCTTCTTTTATCTTGCTTTCTTCTTAATCCCTCCTTTGCTGCCTGGCTTCCCCTTCCTTTTCCTTCCATTTCATTCCTGGCGGGTCTGTTTTGTTACAAAGAAAGCTATGCCTATGATATCTTTACCTTTGAGCTGATGATATGAGCAGCGTAATCTGCGCCTTGAAAATTTAAACCGCATTAGTTCATCTAAACCTTCCTCATACGGTTTGTTCCATAATCTGGACATCATTTTCGTGACTCTTCGCTGCACTTGCGCTAATTTCTCCATATCACCCTTATAATAAGGTGGCAAAAACTGATTACTCTACTCGAAATGAGGTCTTGCTAAGGAACTGTATAAGGTGAAGAAAATGTTCTCCGATCTCCGTTCAAATGTTCTTTCAGTAAATCCTGTTAGTTATTATCTTCACATTCCCTCCCCTCCCACCTCTCTCTCTCTCTCTCTCTCTCTCTCTCTCTCTCTCTCTCTCTCTCTCTCTCT
The DNA here is from genome assembly GCF_032717465.1 of Coenobita brevimanus. NCBI lineage: Eukaryota > Metazoa > Arthropoda > Malacostraca > Decapoda > Coenobitidae > Coenobita > Coenobita brevimanus. The sequence continues at coordinate 2,531,036 of NC_137032.1, read as the reverse complement.
CTCTCTCTCTCTCTCTCTCATGTTCTTGCCTCAATTTTTCTCCTTCGTGTATCCGACTCTGGACATAAACTAGGCAGTCTGTTGCCTGAAGCCCAGAATTCCTCCCACGCCTCCACAGATGACGCAACACACCCTCACACATCATCACTTTACTTCCTGCTTCCTCTCTCTCTCTCTCTCTCTCTCTCTCTCTCTCGTTTCCCTTCCCCCCCCCCCTTTTCTCTCCATCCCTCTTTTTCTCTGACTTTCCTCCTCTCCCCGTCCCACTTTAACCCCTCCACCACCCAGCTTATTCCCCAAACTTCCCTCTTTCTTTCCACTCCATTTCCCTCCCACCGGTTTTCTCACACCGACCAGCTGTTTCAATTTTTCTAGGCGTCGTATTTCTCCTTGATTGCTGGGAATTCATTAGAGCCGATCATTTTCTGCTAGTGGTTTTGTGATGCTGGAGAGGGACGCCTTCATGTGGTGGCGCTGATATAACTGGGTGGGTCCATTACGTTGTCATGCAGACGTCCCTCAGTTTCGTCCCTATCCCCCCAAAGGAGGGTGGTGGACTGTAGGAGGACAATTTAAGCCTTTGGTCCACTGGGTTCAAATTTTAACCACTACTGCAACCATATATTAGATTTTCTTTTTTTACATTAGCAATTTCAGTCGTCTGACTTCAGTGTTAGCAGACCACTAGAGTTCTCCAGTCCATGAGAGGGTTATTCTTACCTCCATTACTATTCTCAGGCTCCTGCATTCACAGTCAACCGAATACAGTTGTCTGGTGCCAGCTGGAATAGAGCACTAGAACTGTACCAACCATGAGCGAGTTACTGGTACCAACAAAGACACTCTCAGGTTCCTATGACTAGCCCTCAGCTGAATAATTTCGCTTGAGGGTATCCTGAATAGAATACTCCTACCCAGACCATGAAATGATGAACAGTACAAATATTGACTCTCTCAGACACCTGTACTCACCATCAGTTCAATAGAATCGTTTGACAACAGCAGAAATAGATTACTAGAGTTCATCTTACCATGACTGGGTTAATGGTAATAGTACTTACGGTCTCAGGTTTCTATGCTCACTCGGCTAAATAACATCGTTTGATCTAATAGCTAGAAGAGAACACTAGACTTATCTAAACCATTAGAGGTGTAAGCAGCTTATTATTAAATAGTTGCCGTCAAAAGTCCTTCTCCACATTATGATATTTATTCTCCATTTGTGACAATATTGGAATGTAATTATTAAGTTAATAAACATAATAACTGAGTGGTTAGAACAAAGACTTCATTAATTATTCATATCATTATTTTACATATTCAGTATATATTGGATATACTGGTGAGTCATTATAAGTATAGAGTGTTTAATTGTACCTGACGGTATACTATCAAACTTGATTCAAAGTTTAGTGTGTTTTCCAGAAATGTGATGGTCCTTAGTTGTGAAGTAGGTAAGAATGAGTCTTCTAAGTTACTAGTGGGTTTTTACATGACAGACCTGGACCATTCCCCTTACCTACCTGAATACTAAGATGACAGTTGCATGAAATCCAATGAGCCTAATTAAAATGTAGGAATGAACGCGCATGGTTACTAGGCAAATCAGCCCTCCCGTCTGACAACACTCAGCCATCAGCTGAGCTGAAAGGGTTAGGGGTGTTCATCTGCCTATAAGAAACACGTTAGAGCAATTTGTCCTACGATATGAGTACAGTATTAAATATTTTTTTTTTCTATATTGGGTGATACCGCAGAGAGATGACAGCTGAGTGGGAGCAGAGTTTAGGGAGTACATTGTGTGGAAAAAGAGCCAGGCCGAATATTTTCTTGTAAGACAGAGTGGACGTATGTATGAGATACTGGCCTACCATTGGAGGAGTGGCTGGACAGGCTGTGTTATAAGCGGCTTTGAGGATTTCATAACACATCTTCCGTAGCTATTGACTCTGCACATTACAATTCAGTGTCTTCTTGTATATTAGTAATGCAGACTGTGTCGGTTTTGAGGCGATATAAGTATAATACAAGAGGTAGTTAAGTTGTAGTATGCAAAATGTATTTCGAAGGAAGAGTACGACGAAACATATACGTCACCTTGAATACAGTCCAGCAGAACATCCATTCACTCGATATAGTGTAGTACTTCCTATAGTGTCTCTTCAGTGAGTGGCAGACTAAATCTCTTTTGCTCCAGGAATCCTTTTATCACACTGAACGAAAACCATATAACCAGCCAGTGAATATACGATGGCCTGGTGGGTTATGGCTCTGCAGCTGGATGAGGCCGACGAGTATTCATATCCTAGGAATGGTTGGGTTTTATTGCTCACATAATTCTGCTGATAGAAAAGTGACTGGGTATGCATATGGTCGCATGTTATTTATTTTATCTTATTTTCTTACGTATTGCAAGCACTGGATTGGCAGGGGAAGTAGAGATGAACTGTGAGCAAGGAGCTTAGAGGTTTTATTTATTATTTTTGGGGGCCACTTTAGGGGGAACTCTAGGACTGGGAGCTAGCCAGATAGATACGGGTAGATGAATAGATAGAGAGATAGATAAACCGTCTGAGAGTGGCTTTTCTGTATCTGTCACATATCTATTTCTCTGTAATTTATCTGTTTTCTGTCACTCGCACTTTTATGTTCTCAGTTACACCCTTCAGCTTCACTCCCACTCATACGCTTTGACCCCTTCAGTCCAACTGCATCTCTACCTCTTAACCCGGCCACCACCAGACGAGTTTATTCCATTCAGGATGAAGGTTTTACTGGTGTATATTTAACAAAAATCTCCCCTGTGATGAAATAGTCTGGAGTGAAACAGAATAGTGAGAAAAGTAGAGCACGTTATCAGAGTGGAGTTGATAGAGAGAGAGAGAGAGAGAGAGAGAGATTAAAGGAACGTAAATTTGGCAGGTGAAGAGAGCGAGAAGTGCAAGGATCAATATCAAGAGCGAGGCTTTGTGCGAGTGTTGAGTGAGCAAGATTAATGTAGTGTGATAAAGAAAAGAAAGAGAAATGGCCACGGGAGCGCTGCAAGAAACTACTGGGGACGTGGAGGAGGGGGAGTGGGAAGGAAACAAACATTTGGGGGAATGGAATGGTGAAGGTGGGAAATTTGAGGTGAGGGTAAGGGTGAGAGAGGTTTGAGAGGTGAGAGAGTGTGAGGTAAAGTGTGTGTAAGAGGTAACAGGTGTGTAAATGATGTGTTCAAGAGATAATATGCAAGAGGTAAGATGTGTGTAGGAGATGAGAGGTGTGTAAGATGTAAGAGGTGTGTAAGGGGTAAGATGTTTGTAAGAGGTAAGAGGTGTGTATGAGGTATGTGATGTGTAAGAGGTAAGAGGTGTGTATAAGGTATGTGATTTGTAAGAGGTAAGAGGTGTGTAAGGGGTAAAATGTTTGTAAGAGGTAAGAAGTGTTTTGAGGTAAGAAATGTGTGAGAGGTAAGAGGTGTAAGAGAGGCTGAGGGTTAGGCGAGAGTGGTGTAGAGTGAGTGTGAGGCAGAGTGAATGTAAGAGAGGGTGAGTGTGTTGTTGTTCTTGTTGTTGATCGGCCTTGGTCTGTCTGGATGAGCAGACCCTTCAACAGCAGGCAAGCAACCGCCCCTGCAGGGTCGTCCCGTGTAGTGAACCGATGTCCCCTTGCGATTAACAGCGCCCCACGTCAAGGTTGGGGGGAAAATGTGGAGGTTTGGTTCCTAGATGGACGTAGCATTTGCCTCTTTCCATCCAGTCAGCAGTGGCACCATAGTAGGCTCCACATCACTCTGTTATCTGGTTCTATGGTTACCACCGAGTGTTGTAAATGGTTTCCTGGGTTAAATGAAACCATTAGGTTTGCAGTTCAGTGCAGAGTCGCCTGAAGTGAAAAAGAGTAATAAAAGGAGACAGGAGGGAAAGGGGGAATTAGGAAGAGAGGAGAGCAGAGATAGAACGATAAAAGTGAAGAAATAAGTAGGCAGCACCACAGTGTGAGTGGATGGTGGTCGCCACCACCTTCCACCATGAAGGTGCCGGTGAGGGAGTGTGGCGAAAGGTGCCGTGGTGGAAATCGCAATGTGAAGACGATGCAGCTTAGGAAATCGCACTAATGCTGTGTATTGTAGGTATGACAGATGATGATTTTTATTACTTTTAACCGATGGACATCCCTTACTGCCAAAGGGTTAATAGGTCAAGTCTGCATGGGCATGGGCTAGATTTCGTTTCTAGCCAGTAACCTTGACATCTGACCCATGATTTTCGTATGTTCTGACCTGAGCTATATAATTATCTATAGGTGCCAACCCACATGCAGTGGGGTTTTAGATAAGGCTTTTCGAAATTAGGGCCGTATTATTATCCCTCGAGGGCTAAGTTGTAGACAAGCCCATATTATGATTTTATGATAATTATGTGAAAATGACAGATCATGTTTTGTCTTTCTGTAGAGTTGCTGACTGCACTCCACAGCGTGGCATGCAGGCTAGTTGCAACGAACTGTTACAGGTTTCCACTAATGATCATCAAATTTTTTAGGTTTGCTTAGAGTTTGATGCACTCAGTTTTAATAATATGGCCCATAGAGTTATAGCAGCAACCCAGGGCTCGTCTGAACGTGAACCTGGTGAACTGAAGGCCAAAGGGACCCTTCTAACGCAGTTCACTGTCCTCATTTTGGGAGATAGGGAGGGGGATCAGGGATGTTCTATAACCAGACAGCTCATCCGCCTGGTTATACTGATGCCACCACATTAAATGTCCCTCATTGGCACAGCCGGTAAAGATCAAACAGACAAACAGGGACACACACACACACCGCCTTCTGGTCGGCTAAGGAAGCTCCCTAGTACCTCTTATCATAACTGTTGATATTGCATATAACACTTAAATACCCTCGTGGAATACATCGGCATAGTTTATAAAAATATCGTAAAAGTAAATAGTAGCTAGCCGTTGCAGAAATAAAGTAGTAAAGAAGAAGTGACAGACAACCTCCTTAGCTGACAGGAATAAGAATCCACAGGCATATACACGAGACCCAAAAAAAAGGGGGTGGAGGGGAAAAGAAGTTACCTATTCGTTGGAAGGAAGTCAGAGATATCAGTACAGGACAGCGAAATAGTCTTCCATCTCCGAGGACCTATTGAATGTCTGGTGAGGTAGTGAGCGCGTATTAATCGTCCCCAGTGCGTTGTTGGTCGGATCATGAGCTTGGATGGTGCTGGCCATGTCTTAAGCAACACCAGGTTGCTTATCTCTTGTTACGTAGGCACTCACTCTATATAATACTACCTCCAGGTGTCTCAACACTGAAAGACAGACCCTTCCTTATCAGTCCAGGAAACCATTTACTTCGCTTGGTAGGTAACTGTACAGCAGAATGACTGCTTTGTGGACTAGTGGATTCAGACGCTTCAGTCGGGCAACCTGAGCGTATTAATATCACACCATTAACTCTCCCATGCCCAAGATGACTCTAGTACTTTATGCCATCTGAAGCCACGCGATTTTATTCAGCTGATAGCCACATGTACCTCGAGTATTGATGATATCCACCTAGGAAAGGGCAGCACAGTCATGTAACGACATTAGAAACTTAAACGACGAATGACCATTTCTAAGCAGAGAGAGAGAGCAGAGGTGAAGGTATGTTTTAAGCTAAGGCATGACTGAGAACAGAGGAGTTGAAACAAGATGCTCCGTGGCCCTGTGGTGTACCCACTGGCCAGACCCTCACACCCTTTGACGCACCAGAAAAACATGCAAAACTGCGACACAGCTGAGAGAACACGGCGCCAACTCGTGGACGAAAAATAGCGGTGAATATTTCCTGGACGCCCTTGTTTTCCCGCACCACCACCACCGCCACCACACCCAGGACACAAAGATTTAGGTATTAAAGGTAGCATAATATATTGCACAATTGAGAGCTCTGCAGGACACCGCAGAAGACACAGGACACAATTACTACAAGACAACGAGCTGCACAGTTATTATTCTAGTACGCCGCAGCAGGGGCGTACCTAGAGATTTGGGGGCCCGGGGGTCTAGGTGTTTTGCGGGGCCCCCCTCCTGGAGGGGGGCCCTGCAAAGAACCTAGCCCCCCTAATTCTCAAAACTTATCTAATATCTCAGCCGGGATTGTCGGGATGATAAATATATATATTTTTAAATATTAATAAAAAAGCTTATAAATTTTTAAGGCTTTTTGGGGCCCCCCTTCAACTGGGGGCCCGGGGGGCAGTTTCAAACAGCCCCCTCTGCCCCCCCTCAGGTACGCCACTGCGCCGCAGCACAGCACTGTTAATATATGTTGGATTAGATTATTATTACTGTTATTACCTCTGCCAAAGAGGTTATGTTTTACTCTGCGTTGGTTTCTTTGTCTGTCTGTCTGTCTGGTAGCAGGATGACTCAAAAAGTTACGAACGGATTATAATGAAATGTTGTGGAAGGGTGGGACATGGCCTATAGAAAAAGTGACTAAATTTTGGACCAAATTCGGATCTGAATCCAGAGTATCCCGCACAATATCTTCAAAAGTTCTCAGTGAATTTCAATGAAATTTTCTGGAAAGGTGCGCCATGGACTAAGAAAGAAATTATTAAATTTTTGGGCAGATCTGAATACTATATCCACGGATCTGGATCCGGATCCTTTTTAATGGCCATTGCATTGGAGGTGTGCGATGTCTGGCCGCTTTCTGGTGTACCTCCTCCAGGAGGTATATGTTTTTGCCCGCGTTTGTTTGTTTGTCCGTCTGTCTGTTGACAGAATTACTCAAAAAGTTAAGAATAGATTATGCTGAATTTTTTTGAAGGGATAAGGTTTGGCCCAATGAACAATCGATTAGATTTTGGTTGTGATGTGGAATTTTTTGTCTTTTTCACACCATATCTCCAAAAGTTCTGAATGAATTCCAATGAAACTTTGTGGAAGGGTGGTCCACGGCCCCAGAAAGAATTCTTTCAATTTGGGGGAAGATCCGGATCCTGCCGCACAGTAACTCAAAGGTTCTAAATGAATTTCAATGAAATTATGTGAAAGAGTGGGCCATGGGCCAAGAAAGAATTAATTAAAATTTGGGGGCGGATCCGGATCCGGCAATGGCGGAGGTGTGCTCTCTCTGAGTGCTTTCTAGTTGTTATTATTATTATCATTAGGTCAGGTGCGGGTAAGGGGATGGATCTATTATGATGTGGCAGGGGTAAACCAGCTCTGCTGTCGGGCCCCGCTGCGGATGTCACTGTACTGCGCAGTTGATCCTCGTTCGGTGTGGTGCGGTGAGGATCTGTCCCTTCTCCCCTGTGGGGCTAAGATGTGTATGAATGTGTTTGAATGGATGAGTAAATGGGGAGTGTGTCGTCCTATCTCGGCTACCTCCCTTTCCTTCGGAGAAGGAGCCTAGGTACATAGATAAATAGATAGATAATTATTATTATTATTATTATTATTATTATTATTATTATTATTATTTCACTTAAGCATTGGGTTAGGTAGGGCTCAGACAAAGGGAGAGGAAGCACAAAAGAAGGATAACCATCACTAGCATGCCCAGTGGAATGGGCTAGACACTCACTCACGCACCATTCAAGTCCCCGAAATCCCAACCCTACCTCACAGACCTATGGCAAGTATCTGCACGTATCTTTTCTTCTTTATAAATGCGCTTCACATTGTCTGACGGATTAAAAAAAAAAAAAAAAGTGTGTCAGACCACTGTCCTTTACTCCTCCGTATATGACTATCCCAACCCACTGACTCCCCTGCCACTTGTCCAGCCTCATGAAATTCCATACTTTCTCTCAAATTAGAAGACTGTTCAGAAATTTACGGAAAGACATTAATACTGCAATTTCGAGCATAACAGCAATATGACAATGGTTAACAGTGTAGGTTGGCAGTAGGAAAGAGGAGTGGATAAGTAGAGAGAGAGAGAGAGAGAGAGAGGAATGTCTGATGGAAGGAAAGTTGAGAGGGGGATGGATGGAGGAGACAAGAAGGGAGGGAGGAAAGTGAAATGCGAAGGTAGGAGGAAGAAATATAAGGTTTAATGGAGGAGAGAGAGAGAGAGAGAGAGATCACTGGTACCCGTAATTAGAGACCTTGCTAACTTTGTACAGTTAAGCGAGTTACCACCACTATCACCACCGCCCCTCCTCTCTCTCTCTGTCTCTCTCTCTCTCTCTCTCTCTCTCTCTCATTTTTAATCAAGATCTTACACACACCGTCATAAAATGGAGAAGAAAAAGAAGACGAAGTGGAAGAGGAGGAAAAGGAAGAGGGGGCAGAACTACTCTCGTCTGTCATTTATCGAGAGCAACAGTCATATTTTTCATTACCAGATTATTATTGCATAGTTTTGATAATTCTCATACGTATCTACGCTCCTGTTGTTCTTTCTGGATCTTACCTACCTGATTTATTAGTAGGGATTAGGATGGTGATGACGAGGAGAACTGGGATGAGGAGGAGGAGGAGGAGGAAAACTGATGATGATGATGTGGAAGAGGAGGAGAAATGCGATGATGATGATGATGATGTGGAAGAGGAGAAATGCGGTAATGATGATGATGATGATGATGATGATAATGTGGAAAAGGAGGAGAATTATGATGATGATGATGATGATGATGACGATAATGATGTAGAAGAGGAGAATTGTGATGATGATGATGATGATGATGATGATGATGATGATGGTGGTGGTGGTGGTAATTATGATGATGAGGAAGACGTCAGCTAATAAGTTACAGTATCGCCCATGGATGCTGTGCTGGATGCCAAAAATGTTTTTACACGGCAGAAAATGTTGTTCCTCTTCCTTCACTAATCGCATTACGTAGCTGCTTGAGTTGGAGCTCCATTAACTCACCGAATATACAGGCTGTTCTAGGAAAGATGTGAAAATTTTTTGGAGGTGATTCTTGGTGTAGTAGTAGTGGTGGTAGTAGTAGTAGTAGTAGTAATAGTAGTAGTAGTAGTACCAGTCCCAGGATCAAATGAAACCTGAAGCTAGTGGACTGCAGGTTACAGTTGTCCTCCTTCTGCAGTCCAACCTCCTCCTTTCTGGGGATAGGGTAGTAACTGAGGGACGTATTTATAACCATGATGCGGAGCCGCCGAGCTATATCGATGCCACCACGTGAAGGCGCCCCCTCTCCGGCACCATTCTTCGGGCAGTTTTGAATAATAAATAATATATCAACCTGGGTTCTAGCTCCCAGCCACTTCGAAGCTATAGTTAATGATTATCGTATGGGAGAAAATGGGATTCCTCATAAATCATCAGTAGAATCATCAGTAATTGTAGGTAAGTGACGGCTGAGATTTGAACCCACGTTGAAACAGTATTATTTGCCCAATATTGACTCATAAATAACCTGAAGTTTCTTAGAGATTCCCCACGACACCAGGTAAAAAGTGTGTTGAAGAGTCGCGGGAAAGGGGAGGAGTTGCAAGGAGAGGGAGATACTGAGAAAAGGGTTGATACTGAAGTTATGGAGTGAACGTTCGCTGACAAACTAACACCTGGCCGATACTGTCGAATAAATAAACCTAGAAAATAATGTGGCAGACCTGGGAGGAGGGGAAGGGAGTGGAAGGAGAGGGAAGGGAAGACTGAGATTAAGGCTAACATTGATTTCATGGAGTGGACGCTGACAAACTAACACCTGGTCGATTTTGTCAAGTAACCAAACCAACTCGTACATCCTACCGCTGTTTACCGCTGCTATCTTTCATCATCTATACCCTTTATCTCCCAGTACCCTCTACTTAACGCCCTATGTCTGCTACCAGTATTATCTTCCGTGTCAGCGCCTGTGATTCTTGTGTTCTGCCATTATCTGTCAGCATTACCGTGTTTCACCATCTCTGCCTTGTGTCTGTCCTACCTTCCTCCTGTCCACCGTCTGCCACCACTGTCTTCTGTTTCAGCATCTGTGCCTCGTATCTGTCGTACCTTCCTCTCGTCCACTGTCTGCCACCACTGTCTTCTGTTTCAGCGTCTATGCCTTGTCTCTTTCATTTCCAACCCTGACCACCATATATTTTTGACCATTTTGCAATGTATATGTCTCCCCCTCCTCACAAAGGTACAATGACTAAGCAAATGAAGACAGACTGATTGATTGACTGACAGATCGATAGGTAAATGAGAGAGAGAGAGAGAGAGAGAGAGTGAAATAGCCAGATAGATAGCTAGATTAGTAAACTGATAAAGACAGAAAGACAGACAAACGGGCAGACTGAAGCAGAGTGAGTGAAAGTGGGAGAAACACGCATTAATTAACTTATTTTTACGTGTATATTTTCTCGCATATTCAGGAGGGAGGCTAAATGCAAGTCTCCTGTGAAATTAAATTCTGTTAAAAGTATACTTGCAATATTTATTTCCTTGAGTATGTCTGAGCTCTCTCTCTCTCTCTCTCTCTCTCTCTCTCTCTCTCTCTCTCCTGTATTTTGCGAAGACCATACGTCAAGCATAGGTTGAAATGGATGGTACTGTTTATAAATGGATAGGTGGATGGATGGATGGATGGTTGGTTGGATGGGCAGTTTAATTGATGGATGCATAAAGGGTTCGTTGGATGGATGGATGGATAGTTGGAGGTATGGATGAATGAGTAGTTGGAAGGATAGGTGGGTGGATGGATTGACAGCTGGATAAATATAAGGGTGGATGGATGGAAAGGTTAGGTGGATGAATGGATGGATGGATAGTTGGATGGATGGATGGATGGGGAGAGAGAGAGAGAGAGAGAGAGAGAGAGAGAGAGAGAGAGAGAGATCCTTTTATCTGTTTCTCGCTACGTATACATCAATCAGCCGTCTTGTAATACAGTTTAGATTAATGCAGCTTATTACGTGCCAAGTAAAACCTTCACCACAGCCGCCTTGGATGATCGATAATTTCATGCACTGTCTCTCATCACATCACTACACAACAGGGTCGTTCCTGTGTTGCATTGCCCTTGCATATTCTTGTGTACGAGTGTTGCAAGAATGTCTCAGTCAGCTCTATCAGTGTTTACTTAGCATTATTTTCTGCTTCACACAACCCTTTTTATGCGCTGTAGTCTAATTCCAGACGCCTTAATCCCGTAAGGGGTAGCCACAAACAAAACGCCTCCATATCGCCCTCACCCCTGCCATATCACTGCCTTGCTACCAGCTTACACACCCCTCACTCATATACCTCTCCAATCCATGCCTTCATCTCATCCTTGGGCTCCTCCTCCCTCTCCCCCCGTCCACCTCACTCACATACACTCTTCTCGTCAGACATGCGCGGTAGTGTCTGTTAATATCAATTTTATATTACTTTACTGCATGTACATGTATCGTCATTTCATTTTAATTTCATCGCGTAACCGGACCATCTCCTCGTAGGGAGGGTGACAGCAGGAATTAACCCCTTCCCATGCATGCCAAGTATGAATAGGGAAGGGGCGTCTGAAGGAAGGGTGATGCATGTGAGGGTGAAACTAACGTATTTTCTGTTTTTGTATGTGTTAGAATTTGTGTAAGTAATTATTGGTTGTGTAAAAATTTTATGAGGCAAGCGAAATGTCTGAGTCGCTCATACTAACAGAGAGTGTCATCCCAGCACCACATACAAAATACAGGTACTTCCAAGAGAGTCAAGGAGGCGCAATGTATGGACCTCCCTGTATGACCCTCTTGATTCAGATATATTTTAAAAGGTAGAAGAGCTTACTGGTGTGCTATATGTAGAAATAATTAACCCCTCACATGATCGAGACAAGTCATTTCACTGAAGCTAAAAGCAGACGATTTTATTCAGCTGAGCAGTCATAAGAGTTTGAGGCCTGTATTCTTGTCGGTTGAAGCTCCCTAACACATTTTCCTAAGCGGTTTGTTTTGTTTATTACACCTTACTGCGCTCTTCTGTGTTAAATAAATTCTTCTAATATCGCTATATTCTGGATAAGTGTTTTACAAAAGGATGTTAACCACCCATACACAAAAATAAATCGCTAAGGAAAAGATGTTAGGGAGCTGCCTGAGCTGACGAGAATACGGGCCTCAGATTCGTATAACAAGTTCTCAGCTGAAATAAAATCGTGTGTTAGCTTCAGTGGATTATTCGAGCTGACCCGACCTTTGGAGTGGGGAAGGAGGTCTCGTTGATGATGAAGATTGATGATGATGATAATGATTATGATGATGATGATGATATGCATAAATAAAGTAATAAGGAAGTGGGATATCAGGGAACCACCTAACGCCACGAGTACAGTGCTTACATTTCACCCACTATAACATGTTGGAGATTTACTTCTACAGAATACTTCGCGTAGCTCAGTAACACAAAACTACGGCTCCTCATCCCACACACTTCTTCATGACTAGCACAGTATATTAGTGTGAATCTATTGTTGCAGCTCAATGGCAGATTAAGGTAAAACTATATTCGGTAACTTTACATCCTTTCCATAGCACATCTCAGTGACTGGCATCATATTCCAGTGTTAATCCCTTGCTACAGCTCAACATTCGAGACGGAGAGATGGCAGTATTAGGCCAGGTTACAGTGGACACAAGTTCATATGATGACCTTTCAATCCCTCATGTGCCTTGCGTTTTGTATTTTTAAGACTTGATATATAGACGTGGTCGTATATGTGCTGTATGTAGGATATAAGTAAGAAATAGTGCCAGATAATAACTACAACAAAACCTTCCTACCAACGTCCCTTTTTAAACCTCCCATTCCCCTTTAAACCTCCAATTCCGCTTTAAACATCCTACCCCCCTTTAAACCTCCCATCATCCTTTAAACCTTCCATTCCTCTTTAAACCTTCCATCATCCTTTAAACCTCCCTCTTCCCTTTAAACCTCCCACCTCCCTTTAAACCTCCCATTCCCCGTTAAACCTCCCATCATCCTTTAAACCTCCCATCTCCTTTCAAACATCCCATCCCGTTTTAAACCTCCCATCGTCCTTTAAACCTCCCATCTCCCTTTAAACCTCCATTTGCCCTTTAAACCTCCGTTAAACCTTCCACCCTCACCTGCAGCCGGCTCAGTGCACGTGTGAAAAATTAGTTGTAATTAATTGGTGTCATTAACATTTTCACTGACGCCACGACGGTCCATTATGTTAGAATTATCATCCTTATTGCTCTTATTTATCGGGGTAAAAGGAATTTGGTGTGGAAATTAATGGGGGATATTATGTGTGTGTGTGTGTGTGTGTGTGTGTGTGTGTGTGTGTGTGTGTGTGTGTGAATGTTAAATCGCTAAGCAAGAGGTGCTAGGGGCCTTCTGTTCTGTCTAGAATACGGTTACCAGTTGTTATAATAGGATAATTGTCTCATGTCTTATTATTTTTTTCACTCATTTTTTCATCTCCGAGTTTGAGAAAAAGTTAGCCTCTTCCACTGCACTTCATTATCACAAATCAAATTTACCGATGGTGGTAAAATTGCAGAATATCATCATTATCATCATTATATTCATGCCAAACCCCGGGATTCCGGTAATGTTGCAGTAGTGTCTAACCCATCAATACAGTGGTCATAGTATCATTCCTTTCCAGAAGATAAAAGTTTGACTACCGTTCTGCAGCGACAGTTTTACACTTAAGGACATATCTACCAATTTTCTCTTTGTCACATCGTATCATTGAAATCATCTTTGTACAGAGAAAAATGTCTTGCCTCACAAAGCTTAAGAATGGTACCCAGGGGAGGAAAGTGATTAAAAGAGTTGGATTAATTGGCGGACGTTTGTATCTGTGGCCAGGGAAGCAAACCAAATCTCTCATATCTCAGGAATATTAGCCAGCCGAAGAAAGTAACAGGTAGAAGTGGTGAAATATTAGGAGAACATTTATCCACCACCGTGCCTGTGTTTCACGTAATGTTTAAATGATGCAGTAGGAAACATGAACAGAAAAATATTTATTGTATATGGAAGGCATCAAATTAATTCAGGAATCTGGAAATTATGTAAAAGCTATTGGTTATGCAAGGCAGACGTGTATTCTGTTTTATTAAAGCAGACGGACCAATATATTTCAGCCTATTACTGTACTTCACTCGTATTTCACTGTAGGTCGCCCACCATAACCTGGCGGAGATTTTCGTCTTTTTGAAGTCAATTTCCTACAGTTTAGTGGCACAATATGACAATACTTTGGCGCTACTCTTGTCATAGCATCCTTTTGTTGGCAGCATCATATTCTAGTGTCAGTCATAAAGACAACGAGATTGCAATTTTACGCTACGTTAAAGTGGAGAAGTTGGATAACTAGTTCTTACCAGGAACCTTCTCCGTCACATGCAAAATAATGGAATACAGTACACATTTCATCATCAGCATCATCATTATCGTCATTATTATCGTTGTTATTAATATTTTTATTAGTAGTAGTAGTAGTATTGGTATTAGTATTGGCATTAGTATTAACATTATAATTCCCATAATGGCAGTGCTCTAGTGGACATTAGTGCGGGGAGGGGTTTGGTGTTAGACAGCACCCTCTATAGGCACAAATGATTAGCAGGAATACGTGGCGAGTGATGAGAAGGGTGGGTGGTGAACTGAATGAAAAGAAGGCAATGATTGATTATGTGTGTGAGAATGAGAGAATGAGAAAGTATACAAGAGCATATAGAGGTTGGGGGAGCGGACTTTCTGACCACCACTTGGTGGTGATGAAAGTCAAGATTCAAATGCAATGGAGGAATAGAGGGAGGGAAGGACAGGAGGAAGTAGTACATACAGCGAGGGTAGAAAGGTCGCAGATAATGGAAAAAAAAAAAAAAAAAAAAAAAAAAAAAGGGCACAATATAAGAGAGAAGTGGAGGAGCGATTGTGTAAGTATGATTTGGAGCAGACCGGGGGGGGGGGGGGTGCAAGACATGCACATAAGAAATCTGTGCAGCATGTGAGGTGGTGTGTAGGGTGAAGAGAAGACGTACGGGGGTGCAAAGAACAGCATGGTGGCATGAAGAGGCAAGACAAGCTGTGGCGCAAAAGAAGAAAGCATAAAATGAGTGGATGGGAAGCAGAAGCACGGAGAAAGTTGAGAGACAGCGGAGAGAGCTATAAAGTATGTAGAGAGGAAGAGAGAGAAAACATTAGTAAGAGAAAGAAGAGAGTGGATGAGGAAATTGGAAGGAATTTAAGTGTAAAGTGGAGGGAATGTAAGAAAATGTTCTGGAGGGAGATAAAGAGAGTTAGACAGGGTGGTAAAGAAGTTAGTAGGGGAGTGAAAGATGAAAATGGTAGATTGACAGTGGAGAAGGGATGAAAAGTGAGCAGATGGAGAGAACACTTTAAGGAACTGTTAAACGTAGAGAATGAATGTAATGCGGGTATACGTGGCTGGGGCATGGCTGAGAGAAGGAGGGAGGTGAGAAGGAAGGAAGAATTCAGTAGGATGGAAGTAGTGGAAAGAATGTAAAAAGTCAAAATGGGGAAAGCCCCAGGAACTGATGGAGTATGTGGTGAAATGCTGAAGCATGGAGGAAAGTAGTAGAATGGATATGAAAGATGTACAGGCCTGGGACAAAGGTACAATCCCTGTGGACTCAGTATTAAATGAGGAACTTAAAGGAATGTCTAAAGAAATTATAATCAGCTCTTGAATTAGACAACGACGACAGAAGCAGCAGTAAGCAGGCGATGCATAAACCATCCTGTCGTCATTCTCCCAACCGTAATTTCCAACAGAAGCACAATATGATGAAGGCTTTGGGGGGTATCTAAGGAAAATAAGTGAAAGGCTGGAATTAGACAACTATGGCACAGGCAGGAAATAGTCGAAGCACAATCAGCCTGCCGTCATTCCCTCTAAACATAATTCCCAACACAAGTACTATGAAAGCAGACTTTGAGGGATGTGTCTAGGGGGGGAAAGAAAAAAAGTGATCCTTGACGATGGTG
Organism: Coenobita brevimanus; assembly: GCF_032717465.1. Taxonomy (NCBI): domain Eukaryota; kingdom Metazoa; phylum Arthropoda; class Malacostraca; order Decapoda; family Coenobitidae; genus Coenobita; species Coenobita brevimanus. The sequence goes on along the minus strand of NC_137032.1, from coordinate 2,515,124 downwards.
ACAGATGCAGAAAACATTTGAGTCATATATCAGCCTACCATCATTCCCTCGAATTATAATTCCCAACAAAATAAAAAGCAAGTATAAAACTAGAAATCAGTCAGAGAGTGCATACCTCCGCCAGTGCCATTGCAGGACCCAGATCCGCATCCGGATCCGCCTCAAAATTTAATAAATTATTTTTTTGCCCATGGCCCACATACAGCAAAATTTCATTGAAATTCATCGAGAAGTTTTGAAAATATCGTGTGGAGAAACAAACATAGGTGAATACATAACCTCCTCCAACTTCTTTGGCGGAGATAATGAGGGACATGGAGTAGTATGTAATGAACAAGTAATGATAAACTCTGGAAATAGACATATCACAAGAAGACAGATAGTGATGACAGAAGTAGGAAGCCGAAGAAGCACAAAACAGCCATCCATAATTCCCCACAAAATCATAAATAAGATGAATGACTTGAGGGAGTGTCGCAAGTAAAATAAGTAATGAAAAGCAATAACAAATAGACAGACAAAGCTAACGGAACTAGGAAGCAGACGAAGCTCAAACCATCCTGCCATCTTCTACTCCCCCCCCCCCCCAACATAATCCCCAACAAAATCACAAATAAAGTATGAATGACTTGGGGGAATGGCTTAAGGAAAATGATAATAAACTCAAGAATCAGTCGGCCAACAATAAACAGACAGCCAAAGATGACAGAACCAGGAGGCCGACGAGGCACAAACCATCCAGCCATCATTCCCTGCAACCATAATTCCCCACAAAAGCCCACATCCCTGCCCGAGCGACTGCCTGCAGGTAAAAAGGCCGGCCCTCTCTCAGCCCCAGCCTCACTCCAACTAAATTACTGCGGCTGAAGGACTACCCTGCCTTTAAGCCACAGGGGAAGGCCAAGGCTTTGCGAATAATTTGATTGCTTCAGTCAAATTTGTTACCACAGAGAGGACAGGAAATGTTGGGTGGAGTTCTGTGGTCTGTCTGTCTGTCTGTCTGTCTGTCTGTCTGTCTGTCTGTCTGTGTGTATTGAAAGTTTTGATTGCCTTTGTAAAATTTGTTGCTAGGGAGAAGAGGTCTGTGGGGGGTTACATGGTGTGTCTGTCTGCCTGCCTGTCTGTCTGTCTCTCTTTGTATATGTTTGTTTGTCTCGCTCTCTCTTCTATTTGTCTATTTTTCAGTGTCTGTCTGTCTGTCTGTCTCTGTCAGTCTGTCTGTCAGTAAGTCAGTCAGTCTGTGTGTATGTCCATCCATCGATCGATCTATCCATCAACCTTTTTTCTGTCTGCCCATTTATGTATTTACGTGTCCGACTCTGGGTAAAGGCTTCAGGGCCTATCCCTAAGTCACAGTAGTCCTCCTTGGGGCCCAGTAGTCCTCCTACATTTCCACATGTCACCACTTCGGCTCTGGCACCCACCATCCCTATTGAATACATGCTAGGGCTGTCTCATACAGGACTGGTGTACTGTTATTAGCAGGGGTACTTTTGTGACATGTCGGAGGGTCATCTGGGGGAGGCGGTGGCTCAGTCGGTAGAGAGGTGGCCTGTAGTCCTAACGGACCCAGGTTCGAATCCCGGCTGGGGCAGGGAACAGTTTAAGGATTTGAATTTCATTAAAATCAGGCTTTACTGATCTACCAAAAGACCCGCCGACATGTCGTAAAAATACCCCCGCTAATACCAATACACCAGTCCTGTATGAGACAGCCCTAGCATGTATTCAATATGGACGGTGGGTGTTAGCGCCGAAGTGGTGACATGTAGAGGTGTATGGTATGTAGGAGGACTGCTGGGCCTTGAGAGCAGGCTGTGAAGCCTATGCCCAGAGTCGGACACATAAAAAAAAAAAAAAAAAAAAATCAGAAAAGCCTGCTCTCTTTATGAAATTCAGATCCTTAAACTGTTCCCTGCCCCAGCCGGGATTCGAACCTGGGCCCATTAGGATTGCAGGCCGCCTCGCCTCTACCGACTCTGCTACCGCCTATCTCTCTCTCTCTCTCTCTCTCTCTCTCTCTCTCTCTCTGGAATATTTTGGTTGGACTCTTTAAACTTTTGGCATTAGGTACAGGCAAATAAAACCCTTAAGAAACAAAACTAATAAATAACTAAAGAGATAAATAAAGAAAAAGAAAGTCCACCCATATTAAAAGGGTTGAAGGTTGTGTGCAAACCCTCTGTTGTAAAAAAAATATATATATATCCAAAACTGAATAGAATATCATGGAAAGTTAGAATATAATAAGAAATAATTTGCGTACTGGAGGGGTTAACAGTGTTGGAGGGTTATAATAACAGTGTGTATGTGGTATGGTGGGACAGTAATGCCCTAGCTGTTGCTGTTGCTATTCTTGTTGTTGTTGTGGTTGTGGTGGTGGTTCTTGTTATTGTTACTGTTGTTGATGCTGTTGTTGTTGTAGTTGTTATTGCTGTATTGTTATGATTATTGTTATTTTTATTATTATTAGTAGTAGTAGTAGTATATTATTATTATTATTATTATTATTATTATTATTATTGTTGTTGTTGTTGCTGTTGACCCAAGTTTACATGAATGTGAAGCCAGTGGACTGCAGGCGGAGGATTTCCTTTTCCTCCAGTTCACATCCTCATTTCGGGGGATAGGGATTTAATTGAGGGACGTGTGTATAACCTGGCAGTGGAGTCACCCTGGTTATATCGGTACCACGACGTAAAGGCGTTCCTATCTAACATTATTACTATTCCTGTTGGATTAGATAAACGTTGTTGTTGTAGTGACCTTGGTGTGACTACTAAGAGCGTTGTATGGTGAAATTATTGGTGCTGTTATGGTGTTTTACGATAATGTTGGCATTGTTGTTACTGTGTTTCATGGTGATATTAACAGTGTTGCTGGTCAGTTGGCTGTTGTTGTAATTGTTTTGCAAGTGTGACAATATAGGAAGCAGTGAGGCGAAACATCAATACACATTTAGTTCCACATCGGTGTTTCTTTTGTCTCCAGTATAGACGGTGCTGCGTGGTGATGGTTACGTTGTTCTCATGGTGTTACTGTAATAGTAACCTTGTTCTTATGGTGTTACAGATAAGATATTAACGTTGCTCTTATGGTGTGGTGTTAACGTTGGTGTTATGGTGTTACAGGTGTGATAAGGACCCTGGTGGTGCTGGATCGCGAGGCATCAAGAGGGTATTGGCTGACGGTGGTGGTGAGTGACGACGGTGCTGCCCCTCTCACAGATACGTGCCACGTGAGTATACTTCAGTCCCACTTGTTTTGTAGTCTTGCGCATAGGAAAACGTGTTAGGGAGCTTCTTTGGCAGACGAGAATACAGGCCATTTTCGCACATTATACTTCAGTACTGTCCTCTTCTGTGTTACATAAACCCTTCTTATATCGCCATAAACTGCACAAATACCGCACAAACGGATAATCAGCCATATCCAATAATAAATCACAAAGGAAGGGGTATTTGAGAGCTTCCTTAATGAACGAGAATGCGGGCCAAGGTGTAGCATGCAATATAAAGCGATAAGAATACGACCAAGCGTTGAAACTTAGACTACGCCTTACAACTTAGTATTCATCCATTTAGAACGTAGTACCCACTGCATTTCTGTTCTGTACCCTTTATATTACATCACAGTACTGGGTTGACTACACCTTTTTTAGCCCTAACGTGTACCTTGCATGGGCTTTTTATTCAGCTCATGACCATGTAAAAGGGTGCGAAAAGATCATAAAAAGTAGCTTTTGACGGCTATGTTACTGTTAAATTTAATCTGCACCACAAAATCAATAAGGTAATCAGCAGCTTTGCAGGTATGTTAGACATATTCTGTTGTCAATATCTTTTTCAGGAATCATGGAAACATGAGGGTTTGTCGACATCTTGGCACTAATAGTTTAAACTGGGAAAAGAAAGTCTTGAATATACATTAAGATAGAAGGATAGTAAAAGTGCAGAAACAAGAGATGTAAAAGAGAACATTTGCGATGAGAGGAGCTTCAGCGCACATTGTCACTTACTACATTCCTCAGTGTAGTTAGTGGAATGTAGAAGTGGATATAGAATCCTGACTCTCTTCCCATCCCAAGTGCTTTCTTCTTTCTGTGCTTTTTTTCATCTCTTGTTTGTACACTGTTCCATCCCTACATATAAACAATCATTTTAGAATGAAATTTTTGTTTTCCCGGTTATGATTTTTTTTTTTTTTTTTTTTTGGGGGGGAAGCTGCCTACCCAAATAGATTTGCTTTACCGCGATTACTGAAACAGTATACGATAAACATGTAAAATGCTTATATGGAATCCGTGGAGTTTTACAAATTCTGAGAAGAGGTCTGAGTGCTAAACACTAGTTTTAGGTTTTACCTTGCATGCTATAGCTAGAATGCGATTTGTCTGAAAAGACACTTCCTGGTTGTTAAGAATTGTTTTGGTGTGTAACACGCTCGTGCACGCCTTTTCATTTTGGAGCTATGACTGATGAAGATAGAAAGAAGAAGAAGAGTAGAAAATTCTTAATTTTGCTACCCGATCTCGCCACTCAGACGAAGTTTACCGGGTCTCTGCGAGTAGCTTTGCACTGAAGTAACGATGTTCTTTTAGTCCGTATGCTTAAACTGCCTTTGTGAAAGTTTTGTTTGCTCTCCTATATGCTGTTTTGAACCTGCGCCATCCCTATATAGTAATCATTACTGCAGAGAGATAAGGGAGAGCTGTAAACTCCTTTGACTTTAAATGAGCCTAAAATTATCATCTCTCCATCGTAAATATGTGCATGTAATAATAAATTAACACTGGAATTTGGTGCTTCTCACAAAGAATTGGTATAGAAAATACACAAAACCGCAGTAATGCCTTTTTCAGCCTTTGTGCTACTTGAAATATCCTGGAAAGTGACAAAAAAATATACCAAGTTGAAGTGAATTGTCTGTAGTCTGGCTCCTTTCAGCTGATGTCACAAGTCTGCCCATGGATTAATGTAATAAACTACCCACACAACAGATTATGGAAAAACAAGAATGATGATATGCTCCTTCACTATTTCTCTCTCCCATTACTTGTGAGATGCAGTTGACGTCTAGACGATGTAAGCCTGATACGAACCAGAGAGGCACTGGAGTAAATCCATTGCATTCATAAATACAATACGCATGGAGTCTGGCTCTATGACGGCAGTACAAGAGTCATAGTTCGTCCACCTGGTGGTAATTATTTTTTCCTTTTATTTCTCATTTCGTCCACCTTAACAGAAAGTTTTATTTTTTTATGGCTTAGTTCAGTGGCAGAATGAGACAAAATACCTCTTTACCTTTCCGCAGCACATCGTGACTGAAATCATATTCTGTTGTTATCTTTTGTTGCAGCTTAGTAACAGAATAAGACAGGAACAAGGTCTACGCTATCCGTAGCACCTGTTCCTACCTAGCGCTGCATGCTAGTGCTAGTTCCCTGTTATTGCTTGGTGGCAGAATAAGTTAGTACTACGGTTTTACATCCATGCCATAGCCTCCTTCCTGGCTAGCACCATATTCACATGTGAAGGCCTCCCTGCAGCCCAGCATTCAGGATGGTGGAATGACGATTTTAAGCGAAGTTAAAAAGTGGACGCGAAGTTAAAAAGTGGACGGAGTTTAGACAGAGATGTTGTGGTGTATATGAACTGCACATACAGAACATATAGAAACTGATGTGGAGAGGGAATGACAAGATTTATTAATAGTTCCGTGACGTGAGATAGATTAATAGTTGAATGACGTGAGATGAATGCAGACAGTTGTACAAGGCGAGATGAGAGAGAGGTGTAGAATATGAAATGGTTATTGACGAGAACACAAGCAGACACGAGTGATATGCAAAACAAGAAACGGGTACTGGATGAGGAGCGACGGTAGCGGTGGTGGTAGTGGTGGTGATGGTGGCATTGGTGGTGATGGTGGTGATGGTGGTAGTGGTTGTGGTGATGGTGGTAGTGGTAATGGTGATAACAGTGGTGGTAGTGTTTGTGGTGATAGTCGAGGTGAAGGTTGTGGCGGCTTGGTGACCAGTTTAATGGCTATTGTTTGTGTGTGTGTGTGTCTTTTTCCGACATTGGACATACCATCTTACGTATACTCACCAGTCTAGTACCTGAGGCCTAGCAATCCTACGAGTCATACACTTTCACTTGTTACCACTCCGACGCAAATATCCACCGTCCCAGTTGAATACATTATAGGGCTGTCTCATTCAGGACACATGATATAAACGGAACCGATTTTATAATATATCAGGGGGTCTTGTATAAAATAAGTGAAATTTGTGTGAAGGGAAACCAAATAATCAGACTATTCCCTGCACCACTTTAGAATCAAACTCGCGTCCTTTCATTCAGCAGACTAGCCTTCTAACCACCATTACAGCTTTGGTGAACCCTGTCGGGATTGATGCCTCACAAATGATGTTTAGCGACTGATATGAGTGATATACCCGGATTATATTTTACGTAACTTTGTGGAAATGACAGCAGCAACCATTATCTGCTAAAATCAACGCTTCTGTAATAGTTGTTTATGACAGGGGCTGCCAAATTATAGTGTCAGCGAGTTTGTAGTACTGCTGGTAATATTATTATTGTTGTTGTTGATGTTTTCGATGGTGATGATGTTGTTGATGTTGATATTGCTATTATTGTTGTTGTTGTTGATGTTGATATTGTTGTAGTTGTTAGGATCATCTGGACGTGAACCCGTTGGATCGTAGGTTTAAGCTGCCTTTTCCTCACAGTTCAGTGTCTTCCTACAAGGAGTTCGGAAGGAGGTGAGGAACGTCTGTACAAAGGGGCAGTGGATGCTTCCGGTTATATGGCACTGTTACGTGAAGGCGTCAATCTCCAGCACCAGTATTGCGTTAATATGTATAGTAGGTTTAGGATATGTATATTATGGAGCTTCCTCCTTTCCCAGCCATATCAGGCGCCTGTAAACCGGTCGCGACAGTTAATACATACATGCATACTTACATACGTATATACATGACTGCTTCTTTTTAGAAGTACATTATGAGCCTGCGTATATTTATGGATGCATACAGAGGTTATATATATATATATATATATATATATATATATATATATATATATATATATATATATATAGATATATATATATATAGATAAATGGAGCCACTGTGGTACAGTGGTAAAGTGTGCGTTTTCGTACACTGAAGAACGAGGGTTTGCGCCCCGCCAGGGTAATAAACTTTGGGGACGTTCTTCAGGCCACGGACTGCATTGGTGGACACAAAGGGTGCTATGGTTGAACCAGTGTCGCATACCATAAAGTATGCTTGCACCCAGTCGGCTTGCGCAGGCCGATTACACTTGGTTCACAGACTACACACACATCCAAAGCCACTGCAACACTACAATTACAATTACAAGCACTTGTCAGCCTACATACAATCTCTACTAGACAGCCTAAGCCACTTGGTAGAGATACATTGGCTGTATCGTCCCCACTTCGGTCGGGATAGGCCGGTCCTGCAGTGGATACTCAAACGGCTGATGAGATTATATATATATATATATATATATATATATATATATATATATATATATATATATATATACAGAGAGAGAGATCACGGATAGATAAATATAGTTTCAAGGTACAGAGATAGATAAATAGACAAATATAGATACAGAAGTTTGTTTTGTTATACAATCCCTTTTCTTTCTGCACCATCATTAACATCGGGACTCGGGGCTAGGCTATCTATTTACAACATTTAAGGCGAGGTTCACCAGCCTGCTTGCACTTGAACGGAATTTTATGAGCAACAAACCCCAACCGCCCCTCGGATGGAAATGTTTATGGGCCTCATCCGGTTGAAGCTCCTTAACCCACTAGAACACCAGGCGTTCGTTTAGGTACATGGTTATCACCCAGGGTAGTGAGCGGTCTCCTGGATTACGGAAAATAATTTGGCTTGTCAGTAAGTGTTGACTCACCTGAAAGTTACACTGCATAGGTGTTGTGGTGTGGCTGTTTGGCTGGTGTTGTGATGTAGTGTTGTGGGTGGTTTGGTGATGATATGGTAGTGGTGATACAGTAATGGAGCTGGTGTGGTGGCAGCAGATGAACTCGACAGAAGCCTCAAAAATTAGGATACTGTGGTTCTTGCCTGATGGTTGTATTCAGCTCAGGAGACACTGGAAGGGTTAGATACAGCTCCATTAAACGCTTCAGTACGAGGGAACAATTCTAAGTCAAAGAACAGAAGAAAGTAAAAGATATAAAGAAGTAAAGGTACTATAATAAAGGACAGTATTCTAGGTCGCATAGGAGGCTTCGTAACACCTCTTCATTAGCGATTTGTATCTGTCCTTCCTTCATCCTAAGCACTCCATACTGTACTGATGTGTTCTGTGTTACCATCTGTGTCTTGCATCTGTCCTGTCCGTCTCCTGAACACTTGTCTTCTGCCAGTATCGTCCGTGCATTATATCTCTCCTACCCACCTGTTTTACTTTTTGTGAACATTAGAAAATATATTCATTCTAATCGAGACACTACAAAATTTAAAGACTGTCGGAAAACGTTGGTAATACCTCACTGTACGAAAAATGACGAAGAAAAAGAGTGGACTTAGAAAATTCGAAAGGAAATTAGACTGCTTCAAATAACTTAATCCTTTTCTGTGGAGGTGCAGAGACTGTCAAACTCTCTCAGCTTTCCCCAGTCACTCCCCCTTCAGCCATTCGGGTATTTTTCCTCCTTCCTGTACAGCTTCATTTCTCCCCCATCCCATTTTGTTTGCCTCTGTCGAGTCAGAACTTTCAGATCCTGCCCGTCTCTCTCTCTCTCTCTCTCTCTCTCTCTCTCTCTCTCTCTCTCTTTCTGTGTGTGTGTGTGTGTGTGTGTGTGTGTGTGTGGGAGTGGGTAGGATTTTAGAACTGAGTGCGGATATAGTAACTGCTTCTCTCCCTTCGTCTCTCCTTCCCTATCCCACTTAATTAATGCTATACAACAATATGAAATAAATATATTTGTGTAGTTTAGCTGTGCCCTTTGGTTGGTCCAGCAAATGCAGCGAACACTGGCCTAGTCTGACCTACCAGTCCAAAAAGGGTGGGTGGACATCGCAGTCGAGCGGCACCAGCTTCCCACAGACGGATTTGAACCCTGGCGCTATCGGGTCGGAATTTCGTACCTGGCTGTTCGAATTACTGTGGCACCGAGGCAGCATGTGAGAAAAACTTGATGGTTATTGATACAGGGCATACTTCACGTTATTTTAGATTCTTTTCGCTTTGTATCGGAAGGAGAAAAATTTTACAACAAAATTAATGATCGTTATTGATTCCTTGTTGCTCTTGTGTTGATTTGTTGATTACAGAGCCTAACGGGATCAAAGACACGATTTCGTACAGTTAACCCTCTCGTGATCGGGGCAGCTCTTAAGTGTATTATCCTAGCTAACGCCCGATGGTTGTGTTCAGCAAAGTGAATCACAGGAACATAAACCCTCTCATGGTTGATACAGCTGAGCGAATCACAGCAACATAAACCCACTTATGGATGTAAACAGCTGAGTGAATCATAGCAACATAAACCGTCTCATGAACAGAACAACTCCCATTCTTAACTCTAGCTAACTCCAGACGATTTTATTCAGCTGTTAGTGGATCTTAAGAGCCTGAGAAAACACCGCAAAATAAATCCCAGTTTGTTACGAAAATGGAGGGATGGGGATGAGGCTCCTAGGACTTACTCTCAGCTGAATAAAGTCGTTTGGCGTCAGCTGGGGTAGAATACTAGAGTTATTCAAACCATGAGACGGCAAAGGTGAAGGAGCTGAACACGATATGAATTCCTCTTGATTGCGGGGAACGGAGGATGGGGGGATGAGGGTAACGGAACAAGATACAGGAATTAGCACAATTAAGCGGGTTAATGACTAACAGAGGCCAATTATCTTTAATGACTGTAGTGTATTATGGTTGTGTGGTGATTAAGGCTGAAATTTAATAGTTAATGATGGTAATGATGATGGAGTAGACGTAGGGGAGTTAATGATGACGATGATGATGATGATGATGATAGTATCGATATTAGGGATGAGCTATAATGTTTACTTGTGATGATGATAATGATGATGATTGTGTCAGAATTGGAGATGGGTTTTAATGTGTACTGATGATGATGATGATGACGGTAGCGGAGAGATTAGAGGAGAGAGAGAGAGAGAGAGAGAGAGAGAGAGAGAGAGAGAGAGAGAGTTGGGTGGAAATAGGACGAACTAGGAGTCAGGGTCGGAACAAAATCAAGGATAGCCCGTGCAAGAGTTTAACAGTCCCATCCAACAAAAAGTTACTCTCTGTAAAAGTTGTGCAGAGTGAGGGTCGGTCGGGACAGGCATGGGGCAGTATTCTAAGTGACAGGGGGCGTCGCAGCATCTCCTCAATATCGATTTATTTAGCATATTACTCCTTAACGTTTTCTTATATGCTGTTTAGTTCGTCTTACTATCGACTTATTTTACATCAGTAGCGTACAAGAGGATATTGAGGTGTGCACAATAAATCGCTAAGAATGAGGTATTGCGAAATTGTCAGTCCCGCTTTGAATAGGGCCATGTAGTGCAGGGTGCGGCCTACTAACGCACTATAGTCTGTTCACTCTAAGTTGTCCTAAAATTGCCAGTGCTCTGTTTTCACTGCTGAGCTGTAACAATAAATTAACACTAGAAAATGATGGTAGCCGCAAAGAAGTGCTATGGATAGGATGTTTAGCCGTTGCATTATCTTATTCTGCCACTAAGCTATGGGATATAAGCCCCGTGTCTGACTGGATGCTAGTTGATGTTTCGCAGGTATATGAGTCACAGTCACAAAGATTTTAAAGTTAGGGAATTTCATAAACACCAGTACCTTAAGTTTCATTATAAATTCGAAGTCACTCATAAAATTACCTCTTTAGTGCCGTTTTAGACCCCTTTTCTTCCTTTTGGGGGCAAGATCCCCAAAGGGTCGGGTTGTAGGAAGCTTGGGTGTTTTAGTTCCAAATCCATCTAGTTTCCATTAGATATGTTAGTCCGATCACTGACGCATAACTGACGTGCAGCTCACCTTGCATGACAGATAAGGTGCCACTCCTACTGTCTATTTCTCCATTATCCATATTTCGCGTAGTTGTATGTTTCCTGACGCTCAGCAGTCTACACGCTTTCCAGGAGAGACCTGGTGCTACTTCCATCACTTTCCCAGTCTTGCTGTACTTCATTCACTTTTACCTGGCTGAGATTTTTGTTCTTCTGGAGCCGATTTCCATTAGCTTAGTGACAGAATAAGGGTATACTGCAGCCCCGCATGCCATAGCACTCCCTTCGTGAGTAGAATCATGCTCCAGTGTTAATTTATTGTTACAACTCAGCATTCACGACGAAGAAGAGCAGTTTGACACCTATAGTTCTTTTACACTAAACTGGCTCAGATTTTCGTGGTTTGCAGCTTGTCTCGTAGCCGGATGGTACAAGATGATAGTGCTACAACTCTGCATCCTTTTCACAGCACTTCTGTGTGATCACCACCAACGCATTCTAGTGCTGATCTAGTGTTACAGCTGAGCATTCAAGCTGGAGAGATGGCAGTCTTAGACCAAGTTAGGGTAAAAGGAGTATAGTTAAAACGAGCAGAGTATAGTCCCCATTAGCCCATTGAATACGGTGGCTCCCTTTTTTGCAGTTTATTCTTTCAGCAACCGGGGGATTTTATTTAGCTTAGTAAAGTGATAGAGGAAGGGGAAATTAAGGTTGTATTTAGTCCTTCAAGTAAAAAAAAAAAAAAAAAAAAATGGCGGTATAAAACTGTGTAGGGGTAGGAGTGTTAGGATACAAAACAGGTCATGGGAGTGAAGTGAGTGGCTAACCCATTTAATACGGTGACTTGATTTATAGTCTTGCTACCTCCGTGCGTAGTAATGATAGTAGTATAGTAGTAGTAGTACACACACACACACACACACACACACACACACACACACACACACACACACACACACACACACACACACACACACACACACAATGAACTAAAACTAGGCTAAGGAGGTAATACTCGGACACATATGACTCACTCGGCATAAAAAAGAAGTGAAGACTGGCGTTAGCTGGAGCTGAATACTAAACAGCGCTTGTTCTAACCTTGCAAAGAGCTCTAACCCCGATGTGAGAATGGAGAGGTGAGTTGGCTGGTATCGAAGGAACCTCGTGTCTACTCCATAACTAAGGCCCATCCAGTTTCATGCAACCACGACTTAGTATTCACAATGTTGGGATGTCCAGTTCCCGTCAGATAAAAACAGACGGACAGTAGAGTTGTCCCGACCTTGCTTGGGTTAAAGACCACGAGACGCTCCGCACATTACCAGCCAGAAATCACTAAAGGAACGGCCTGCAGCTGTGCCTAGATCTAGAAGCATTTTTTTTTTTTTTTTTTTTTTTTTTTTTTTTTCATCATTGGTGTGTGCAGCATCACACCGCCCCACATCAGGTCAGGGCCACATCCAACGCTTCTGGGGCTACTTGTGGGCAATATTAAAGCAGTATTCCGAAATCTGTGGAAAGGACAATCTGTTTTATTCTAAGTGCCTTTGGGGATTTCCAAATACCTCTTTCTAGCGGTTTATACCGAACGTTACACTTCACTACTCCCTTGTATGCTACCGATGTATTCCATGTCAGTAAGGCGAGATAAATATCATAGTAGAGAATGTTAACGAGCAGTAAGTAAAATCAGTCCCTAAATAAAAGTTGCTACGAAGCCACTTCTTCCATCTTGAATACGACCCAGTTTTTACTCGCGGATCAAACAGCAGTCTCGCAACTCTTGCTTCTCTGTCAGTCTAACGTCACTGAATCAGCCATCGCTCCCGGCCACAGGGTAGGTTGATTGCGATGAGGCTCCCTTGACTCTCAGACGCCGAGAGGTTTCCTTGTGGAGATTAAAATCGTTAAGATTTTCCTGGGAAAAGTGGATCTGCCGTTCCCTGAGGGTTCGGAATTAATTCTAAATCGTTCGTAATCATCAGAACTCGTGAGCTTTCCCAGTGGCGTGCTAAATCGTGAAGCGTCAGCCAGAGTAAAATGGTTAGGCCTATGTCAGTGCTTTGGTTTAAGGGTCAAGGAAAGATCAGATCCCCTCCTGTGCTGTGCCTACCACCGAGAACCTAGCAGTATGCAGTGGCCTCCAGGGTGTTTCATACATGATACCCCCATACCACAACCCCATAACACCACACCACGCCACCCCTTCCCTCCCCGCACACTATTGTGGCTATACACACGCTTCCGGGAACTAAAATAGCTTTATTTTAGTTTGAGGAAGTTATCCGCCTTCCACTCAGGGGTTATTACAGGGGCTGCAGCGCCTGGTGAGACCCTTAAATGTAACTTAGTGAACGACCTCTACTCCACCACTTGCCAAACGACCGCCCAGCTGATCCAGTCTCGTAACTGGAAGCTTTTGAACCCCAGAGTAACACGTCCGGTGAGGGAGGCTAAGGGCTGGAAGAGGGGTTAGGGAAGCCGGGAAATCACATGAAGATTTTATAACGAATACGTGAAATGAACAGATAGAGAATCAGACTGAAATAAGATGTTGCACTTGTAATGTGAAACAGAACAAATTAGATGCAACTCCTAATTGACATTTTAAGTTATCCAGGTTTGGCTGGAATTAGAAAATTAAAGACCATATGGTGCAAACAAAAGAAATGCGTTACCTGAATAATTGAATCATAATGTAAATAAATCAATCAGTCAATCAGTCAATATATATATATATATACAGTATATATATATATATATATATATATATATATATATATATGTGTGTGTGTGTGTGTGTGTGTGTGTGTGTGTGTGTGTGTGTGTGTAAATTAGACAGAATTACTTCTAACTTCCCTGCATACAAGTTGTGAATAGAAATGGTAATGGTAGTAGTAGTATCAGTAGTAGTGGTTGCAACCCCAGTCTCACCGGAACACGAACCCGGTGGACTTCAGGCCAAAATCACTCTTCTGCAGTTCACCACCCTCTTGTCGGGGGACATGGAAGGGACTGAAGGATGTATGTATAACTAGGCAGCTTCATTGCCCGGGTATAACGGTGCCACCACATGAAGGCATTCTTTGTTTTCGACCATGTGTCCGAGACAGAAAGGCCAGCATACCATGTTTCTGTATATGAAAGAGAGAAAGAAAAATTAAAGCCAGACAAAGAAAATTAAATAAATGGATCTCTGTGTGCTGATTTGTTTTCGTCCGTGGTGTGCGTTGAATTTGCTGTTGTCGATTACCCGCAGTGTGTCTGGTCAAGTACGGTAGACCCAACAACGGCAGGCTAGCAACCGCTTCTGCAGGGTTTTCCCGTCGATGTTCAGTTGTGCCTGACGGCGCCTCACCATAGCGAGGGGTGGGGAATAGTGTGGAGGTCTGGTTCCTGGATCGACGTCACAACTGCGTCTTTCCACTCATTGAAATAGGGGCACCATAGCAGGCTCCACTTAACCCCTAGGTTAGTTATATGGTTACCACCCAGCGTCGTAAATAGTTTCCTGGGTTACAGGAAACCAGTAAGCTTGTACTCATTGCAGAGCCAACAGAAGTGAGGAGGTGTAAAAAGTGACAGGAGGAAAGGGGGAAGTAGGAAAAGAGGAAGGCAGACACAGATGGAACGTGAAAGGGAAAGGTAGAAGTAGGCGGTACTACATCAAGTGAGTATCGGTTGAAGTAAAAGACGTAAGTGACCAAGTATCACAAACAAATTAGCCTTGTGGAGGTGGTGGCCGAGTCCGTAGAGAGGTGGTCTACTTCCATTGGACGCGGGTTCGAATCCCGGCTGGGTCAGGGAACAGTTTAAAAGATTTGAATGTCGTTAAAGTAAACTTTACTGATCTATCAAAGGCCCGCCTACATGTAAAAACACACCTCTGACACCAGCACAGCAGTCTTGTATGAGATACCCATAGCATGTATTCGGTATGGGCTTAGCGCCAAAGAGGTGACATGTGGAGGTGACTGGTCCATAGGAGAAATGTCACACCTCAGGGAACATGCCGTTAAGCCTATGCCCAGAGTCTTGCACTTAAAAAAAAATTGTAGAGAACATTCCCTCTGACAAGTACGTGGTCATCTTGCCAGCTAATGACCAGACCTAACTTAACGTATCTTAGTTATAATACTTCTTTACAGTTCCAGGTATAGGTGGCATTAAGTTTATTTACGGCCGGACAGAGGAATAACCCTATCATATTTACGGTGATTAGATAGGAAATAAGAAGGCGGATAAAAATGTAATATATCTTAACCAAAACCTGCCTTTATCTTCCAGGTGTGGGTGGAAGTAGAAGACATAAACGACCACGTGCCACAGACCGAAGAGCCAGCCTATCATGTGTACGTGGGAGAAAACCTTCCGCCAGACACCCACGTGATCACCCTACAAGCAACAGACCCAGACCTCTCACCCTCCACCCTCACCTTCGCCTTCACCCGTGGAAACCAGCTGGCGCACTTTAAGATTCACCCCAACACAGGTGAGACGGGACAGAGCCTCCAGAACCAGCCAGTATTGTAGTAAGTGAAATGGCCAGTGTTAGAAAGCAGTTGGTGCCCTACTCAGGGAATGGACTGCCTAGTAGTTTGTCTATATCCTGAGTTAGATAAAAACCAACTGGCACACCTAAAGATTTACCCAAAGTAATAGTGGGTAAAGGCTCCACTGTGATGTGTGTGTGTGTGTGTGTGTGTGTGTGTGTGTGTGTGTGTGTGTGTGTGTGTGTGTGTGTGCAGAAACAGGCATAGATATGTGTAGGGTGGGATGCAAATATATGTATTTCTCTCTCTCTCTCTCTCTCTCTCTCTCTCAATCTATGTATCTATCTGTCTATCCCAGCATATTCAGTAAGCTGCAGCCTCGACCAGCGTATAAAGCACCCAGGTATATTACTTGACAGAACAATAAATCCAAACCCCAAAATATCCACAGCGATACTAAAACTCCTCCCTCCTACACCGTCCCTGGCCCCGTAGAGTTGTGGGGTTCCTAATTCTCTCTGTCACGGGAGTTTAATCCACTAAAACCATTCCAACGTTTGTGAATCTGGGGAAACGTTTTGGGCGACGTACATATAAAGAGCGTAAACACTTTTCTTTTAACCATAAACATGTTACCGCATCAGTTAGCTATTATCATACACTTTTTTTTTAAATATATTAAAGCTTCCCATATTCCTGCGGGATGTTTTCTTGGTTTTGCCAGTATTATGAATATTTATTACTACTACTATTACTACTACAATTACTACTACTACTATTACTACTACAATTACTACTACTACTACTACTACTACTACTACTACAATTGTGATATTTCAAAGGTTATCTGGCCTAGAACCTTCAAACTTGGTCAGCTTAATCGGACAGATGTCCGCTTCCTTTGGCCAAATATGTTGGCAGTTCGTCAATCAGATCTCCGGATATTATCCGGGACACACAAAAAAAAAGTGAGTCAGCCACTCTGTCTCAAGAACCGCTTAAGGTAGGAAGCTGAAATTTTACTACAAAATTGCCGTAAGGGGGACTCAGACCGGAGAGAAATATGGTTCCATTCGGTTGATTATTGTCTGAGATCGCCTGGAAAAAGAAAAAAAAAAGAAAAAAAAAAGGACTTTTCCGGATATTCCGGATGTCACCCACTTTTCCATGAAGGATTAAAGCTAGAGCCACCTAACTTGGAGGACTTACAGAATGTGATAACCTAAGGTAACTTGCGCAAAATCAATGACCTTGACCTCAAGGTCCCTTTATAGCTCGGATTCTAGTAGGCAGTGACTGTGAGAAATTTTTATCATAATTGTCCTGGGACAGTTTGACGGGGTTCTAATTATTATTATTATTATTATTTTTTATTTTTTTATTTTTTACTTTAATGTTCATTTTAGTTTAGTTCTAAAGTGTACTGAAGTTGCATACTTGAAGACAAACGCATATACTAGCCGTGTGCTACACAACTTAAACGTAAGGGAGCGTATAACTACCGCCCCTGGTATACATATTGCTTTTTTCTGTGTAATTTATGCTGCATCCTTTCACTCCGACATTTTTTTTTTCCTCGTTTTTATGTTCTCGTTACCGCAGATGATTTTTTTTTCCAGGTCGTAGTGTGCTGTGATAATAAAAGGCTTAGAAAATCTCCCACAACCTTTTCAGCGCGATGTTGCATTTTATATTCTTACCTCCCAGTCTTATCGCAGTTAAAATGAGAACCCCTGTAGTAAAGAGGTTCAGTGATGGTAGCAGCAGTACTCCCGTGAACATGGGAACCTTCACAGCACCTCCTCCTTACCACTTTCATCTGTTTCCACGCAGTTATAAAAAAGAACATGATAATGACTCTCCTTTTTTTGTTGGCTCCTGTCGACTTATTAGTGCTGACAGTGAAAGCTGGAGAGTGGAAACCGTAGACTTTATTTTCATGTTTTCATATTTCCCTTGATACGATTGATAGAATGCTTGGGTAGGAACGCGCTGTGTCCATTGTGGCACGGTTCGAGTCCAAGAAGTGACCAGAGGGAAAACGCTAGCAGGGGTGTAGGTCTGTCTTCCTCCCTGAAATGTTCTGGACTTATGGATAGACTAGCTTATGACTCCGACGCTCCGAGGGGAACAAAGTAGGATTTCTCTCTCTCTCTCTCTCTCTCTCTCTCTCTCTCTCTCTCTCTCTCTCTGACCATATTACAGTATAATTTTACTCTTAAATGTACTTGACTATTATGGCCTAGCTTTGGGTACCTACACCTTAAAAAAAAAAATAAACGTAATTATGTTTCTGTTTATTTATTTTTTTAATGGACATCTGGAAGTTGTGTACAGCTTCTCGCCCAAGAATAAATAGGATTATCGACGTGTGTTGCGTTGTGTGGCCAGACGTGTGTAATCAGGGGGATCTGGAGGGGCTGAGAGGCTGTGGAGGGTGTCAGGCTGGTTACATCCTGGTGTTTAGTGAAGTGGTCTGTTGTATGAAGGCGCGTGTTTTTTTTTTTTTTTCCAAGCTATGACAGAAAGTTTATTTGGATTTTGTTGAAGCACATTTTGTTGATTTTCCACAACACCCGCCGGCTTGCCCTCCTCTCCCCCACCTTCCCATCCCCCCAAGAAACTTCCATCATAACACTTCACACCGAGACATCCCTATAGCACGTGTTCAATGAGGACGGTGGGTATTCGTGCCGAAGTGGGGACATGTGAAGGTGTGTGGCACGTAATAGGGCGGCCGGACCATAGGGAACGGACACAAAGCAAAGTCCTTTCCTCAGTGTTGCTTTCCCCTTCAGTATCTGCGTCCAAAAGCAACCCTTCTAAGTTCAACTCTCTCATGGTCGAGATAAATATTTTAATCCAGCTTATGCCTGACGATATTATTTACCTAAGAGCGCGTCACCGGAACCTAAGAGTGTAAATACTGGTACTATTAACCCTTTCGTGCTTGAAACAGCGCTTGTTATAACTTTTATCCAATTCCAGACGATTATATTCAGCTGCGAGTGCGTGATAGGAACCTGGAAGTGTTTGAATATGCAGACAGGCGTGAAGATGGTTGCATGTCCTTGAGTGCCGCCTCACAAATCACGGGGTATGCGTTAAGCTGATTAGGTACGCGTCATGTCAAGCAGCTAAGGGTGTGCTGTGTAAGATGTTAGTAGCCTTATGTCTGTCCGAAGAGATGATGTCCTTCAGCCGATCAATCTGCTGGTGTATTTATTTTTTCTTGCATCCTTCAGACGATTTCATTCAGCTTGGGAGAGACCTAACATGGTAAAGGGGTTGATAAAGGTTATATTTTACCTCTGAAGTTCAAAAAGTCTCTCAGAGTTCTATTAAATCGTCTGAAGAGAGCACACTGTCGAAAAACGCGTCATCGGATGGAAGACGTTAAATTAGACTCCTTATAGAATCAGTAATTTTTCTCATCGCTCTGCGTCCTTTTTTCACTGCGTCATTCGTACAAGCTTTCTCTGCAGCACTAGTAATATTATCACTGCAGCTGTATCTTCGTAAATACTTTGACAGGATCATTCGTTATTAGGTAAAATCCACTGTGAGCCCCCAGAGACAGAAGGATAGCCACAGAGCTCTCCCGCATAACGAGCGGAGGGCCATTATGCGGTGAAAGAGTTACGGCACAATCGATTAAGCCCCCTCCAGGCATTGGGTGGGGGAGGGGGGGCTGTGGGGGTCTTACTTCACCCATCACTGTATGACCGTCTATCGATCTTTGCCTGTCTGTCTATCTATCCATGTCTGTATCTATCCATCTGACTGTCTCGCTGTCTGCCTGTCTTGTCTATCTATCTACCATTCAATATCTCTCTGTCTGTCTGTCGCCAAACACCTTAATCCCATAAGGGGAGGCAACAATAAAATTACCTCATGTCACCCTGTCATTTGGCTACCCTCTCTCCAGCACACACATCCATCTCATACTCGTATACAGTACCGCACCACCTCATCCCCCCATCCCTCTGTCTCATCCCATGACAACGGGCAGTATTCTTGTAGATTTTGGAGGCTTTGTAGCATCACTTTTTTAGCGGTGTATTTTTGCTTATTACGTTTTAACATTATTTAGTTTGTTTATTACATCATTATATTATTATTTTGTTTTAAGGAAGAAGAAACCAAAGGCCAGGAGCCCGCAAGATTGTTCCCTCCAAGAAAAACAAAAACAAGGTAGCAGAGAGCCAAATTCGAGATTCATTCATTTTGAGATGAAACCCCAAATTTATTTAAAGATGATTCGAAAAAATATTGAAGCGTAGTGCGCAGAATAATTTACTAAGGAAGAGATATTATGTGATCTCCAAAGCCACTACAAATACAATTATGAGTTGTTTGTAAGATTGCTTTTATATACGTTTCCTTTCGCTTATTAATCTGCCAAACATCTCACACTCATTTAAAATGCCGAAGTGACAAATTACTAGACATAAAAACGATCCTTGATAATAATTTAAAATATGGGGACTTGTAATTCCTGTAAATTGGTTAGGATCTTTTATAAAAACGACCCATGGCAGGACACACAAGACTACCACGATAATTTCAACGATAGCTTGCTTCTCAGTAAGGGAATGTAGAATTACACTACAGTCCATTCTAAATCAGAGTTACACTTGGCCACAAATATCACCCTTCCACACCCGTCCATACTCTTTCACTGTTACTCCATCGCCTGTCAGCTACAATTCTGATTTTGAGAGGACTTAAGTCACAGGGGTTGGAGATGGAGTGAGGGAGTATAAATAAGTGTGAAAGGGTGTTTCTAATGGCCGAGAGTACTTCTAATTTGGGATGGACTTTGAAGTGGCCATTTCAGAGACAAATTTCATTGTGATGCGAGAGCAACGGGACTGCAGAATCGCTACACTAGTTTTCGGCACCTCAATTTTTAACCTCTTCAGTCCAGATGACGTATTTTTTAGTGCTTTTGCTGATGTAAAGTGATTTCATTCGGTTTACGAAGGATCAGTGGTAGTTAATGGATTTGTTAGGTTATATCCGTCCTCTCTCATTCAAAAAGTCTCCCTATACTTGAATAAAATCGTCTGGAGATAGCAAGAACAAACTTAATAAAAAGGAAATTATCCTGACAGATGGGGTTAACACGCCTTTTTTCTGATACGAGTGGTAAGAGATGGACAGAGAACAAGACCAGTACATTGGTAATAGGATGTTCTTTAATAATGAAAGCAGGAGCAGGACTCGTTCGGAATGACTAGGCCTATGTCTTATAGGTATATAATTATGAAGTGCATCAGTAAATAAAAAATGTAAAATATGGAAGGACTGTTAGACCACAGGAACAGAGAAGGGATTATGGAGGCTTTATTAGTGAGTAAATCTGTGTGTGGCTTACTTCACTATGCATGCTGTCGGTTAGTTCTCCCTCAATTGTGTTTTCTCGTTCCGTACATTCACAACATCACTTAATAACATCCATAAGTGGCAAAATGACAAAACTAGGTCAAGATGATGATGATGATGCATACCTGACAGTATTTGTTAGTTACAGGAAACTTCCTCGCCTTTTAAGTTGAGACATATTTGGACTTGTTTCTGCATTCTCCATAGAGTTTTTTCCTTATGCTTGTTGTTGGGGCGCCCTAATCCCCTAAATCGCCAGGCGTTTAGGAGTGACGTGAGGGAAAAAAATGTCGAGCAGTTTCTTAAAGATACCAGAGAACAAAGGCCTTTTTTTTTTTTTTTTTTTTTTTTTTTTTTTTTTTTCCCAGTATTGATCTGGTGGGTCAGAAGACGCCACTGTCTGTAGGCCATAATAATAAGATCTAATTCCAAGGGATGGTTGGTGCTCACGCAAAGCCATCCAGATGTGAGCGACTGGTGCTTCTTGCTGCCCTAATGTCTGGACTGAGTAACCTAGCCCTGGGCCCCTCTCTCCTGGTGAGGAATAAAGCAGTAACGCCGCGACCATCCTTAAATGGGAAGGATGCTTATGATGATGATGATGATGATATTTCTTGATTGTAATATCTTGACATAAGAGCCTAACCCCGGGCCCGGAAAGATGATGATGATGATGATGATGATTGATTTTAAGTTGAGCGCTCCAACTTTAGTCCGTAATTTGGTGGTCGTCATCCAAAATGCTTCTCAACGTTATTTTCTCCTCACACCGAGAGAGAGAGAGAGAGAGAGAGAGATGGCCAGACAGACAAACAGACAGGGACAGACGCTTCTTCCTACGTACTAACCCCCTACTTTTGACTTTAAACAGGTGAAATTCGGACTCTGGTGCCCCTGGACAGAGAGCAGCAGGCCCAGTACGAGTTATGGGTGAGAGTTAGCGACGGGCAGCTGTCCTCCACCACCCCAGTCTTTCTCTCCGTCACCGACACCAACGACAACGCCCCGGAGTTCCTCGAGTCACTGTATCGCGTCACCGTCCCAGCCAGGAGCAGGACGAGGCGGAGGGAAGCTCTGTTTAGGGTAAGTCGGAGTTTTGCGGCTCTGGGAATAAATCAGGACGCTGGGGCTTCAAAAGGATATGTAGGCTTGCTATACAGGAGCGTCTGTAACTAGTACTCTGCTAGATACTCACCAGGTGCGGGGTTTGAGGGAGTGAGGATATTTTTGAGACGTTTGGACTGCTGAAGGATAATTTGTTGGCTTGATATACAGGGTGTTCCGTAAATAGCGCTCTGCTTGTGTGGGGTTTGAGGAGGTGGGAATGAGCTGAGATGTTGAGGTTAAAGAAAGATAATTTGTTGGCTTGATATACTTGTTGGCCCTTCATTTCAATCCACTACACCCTTTTCACTCTAACCTGGCCTAAAACTGCCATCTTTACGTCTTGAATGATAAGTTGTAACAATAGACTAACACTGGAATTGTATGATAGTCACGAAGAAGTGTTATGAAAAAGGATGTAGAGTCGTAGCCTTGTCTTTTACTACCACTGAGCTCGATTAAAACTGCAAATGACATACCTGGGCCAGGCTGAGGTAAAAGGGGTATAGAACCTCATCTGGTGGTATCTTCTGTGTTGTTGCGACGGCTCTGTCTGCTGGTGTGGGCGTGGGTGTGGCAGTGGGAGTAGGAAATGAATAAATGGTGTAGGACAGACATTGATAACGTTGGCTGGCCGTCCCCGCAACACAGGAGAAATCGCCCGGCAGAGTGAAAGAGGAGCGCAATGTGGGCCACCCTGAACATGCAGGGTGTTCTTGGAAATATATGACAATCTTCAGGAAGTTCTTCAAACTTCAAAAAATAAAAAATAAATAAATAAAAATGAACAGACTTCAATTCTAAGCCATTACAGAGCTACAATTACTGATGACTACGAGTGAAAATGGTCTCCCTCATGGTTCACCCATTAGGTCATTAGTAATTGTATCTCCTTAACGGCTGACGGTTGAAGCCATGATACTATAGCATATATTGCTCAAAACTAGCCTAAGAATAACCTCATGAAGTTTGTCACACATGTTCTTGGACACCCTGCATGAACTGCGTGCTTTCCTTGTTGGTTACACTGTAAAAAAAGAGTGCTTTCCTAGTCATCTACGCTATAAAAAGGATGCTGCTTTGTCAGTTACGCTTTAAAAAAGGGTGCTTCTTTGTCAGTTACGCTATAAAAAGGATGCTTTCCCTGTCAGTTACGCCATAAAAAGGGTGCTTTCCCTGTCAGTTACGCTATAAAAAGGGTTCCCTCCTTATCAGTTACGCATTAAAAAAAAAGTGCTTTTCTTGTCAGGTACGTTATAAAGATGCTTTCCTTGTCAGCCATATAAACATGCATACACGGCGAGGGGAAGCTGTATTAAGTATAGACCAAAGCTGTTTATGGAAAGGTGAATTGAATTAAGATAAAGTGACCTGGAAAAAAGTGTTTGTTGGCTTGACAGATTAATCAATGGGCTGCTTTCCTTCTCGCTTACGGTACAAACAGTGTGTTTTCCTAATCAGTCTTGTTGAACTGCATACACGACGAACCGCTGTTTTGGGTATGTGGAAGATGCTAAAGGTGGGGAAAAGGGGTATTGAAATAAGTAAAGGACCTGAAGAGGATTATTGACTGGCTTGGAACACATAGAAGGGTTGTTCCACACACACACACACACACACACACACACACACACACACACACACACACACACACACACACACACACACACACACACACACACACACACACACACACACACACACACACACACACACACACACACACACACACACACACACACACACACACACACACACACACACACACACACACACACACACACACACACACACACACACACACACACACACACACACACACACACACACACACACACACACACACACACACACACACACACACACACACACACACACACACACACACACACACACACACACACACACACACACACACACACACACACACACACACACACACACACACACACACACACTAAATGATGGGCTTGACACATATGTAGGCCTACGTACTCTTTTATTACAATATTGTCTTGTATGATGGTTCAGTGGAAGTAGTTAGCCAACGGAAGTAGTAGCTCTCGGTACCTAGGGCTAAAGTTCTGACAGGTTGGAAGAGCGGACTAGGTTAGATTAGATGAAGTTAGCTTAGGTGAGCGAAGATAGACATTGTTATGCTAGTTAACGCCAATTCACGTTTTTTTTTTTCCAGTTAAGCTGTTAGGTTGAATAAAGGCAGTTTAACTACGATTGGTTAAGTTAGGTTTAGTTATGTTAGTATAGGTCATCACGTCAGGTTTGGATAAGCCAGGTTAGGTTATGGTTAATTGAAGTTAGTTTCGGTTAGGCTACTCCGGTTCAGTAACGTAAGTCGGGACGGAAGAGAGATGTCATGAGTGAACACATGACAGGATGCGGTTGTTGAAACGGCGGGCGAGGGAGGAGAGGGGAGAGAGAGGAGGATAGGTGATGGCCAAGTAGATAGGAAAGTGGTTTGCTGTTTGAAAAGGCGTGATTTGGATTCCTTACAGGAGCAGAAGCAATTTGACGGATTGAAATTTGCTAAAACAAGCTTTACCAATATTCCACAAAACTCACCATCGCACCAGTCCTGAATGAGACAACCGTAGCGTGAATTTAGTATGGACTTTAGCATCAAACTGGTGACAAATGAAGGTGTGTGTCACGTAGGAAGATTGCTTGGCCTCGGTGAACGGGTTGCTAAGTCAGTGCCCGAAACTGGAAACATAAAGGAAGGTAATGGAGTATCTTAATTCTCCACGAACCATCTTCAGAAGTGCAATCTGCCGCAGTTATGAGTACTACAGGGGATGGTGTGTGGGGGCCTAATGTGACACCACTGTATTTGTTTCCGTCCCACGTCCTGTTGGTCTAATCACTATAACGGGATTGTTCCAGCACAGTACACATGAGACGTAAACATATACACTAGCGTCACACAAGACCTCCAGCACGCCACCCCCTGTAGGCTAGTACATTTGAGGGAAGGCGGCTGTACCATCAAAGAAGTGTTAAAGAATCTCCTGAGCCTACAAGATTACCGTCCAGGGCGCGTATTAATGTCTTTTAAATCTTACATTCTGTCAAGATTGCCTCATTATACGGTTTTCTTCACTCATTAAGCTGCCAGACACTTCACAATCAAATGAGTCTTTTGTAGTGAAAAAATACGGAATACAAACGATCTGTGATAATAGTTTACTATTACGGAAACTTTTTTTTTTCTGTATAGTGGTTAGAATCTTTTATACATACGAACCCCGAATTGATAAACAGTATAACGGTAGAAAAACAAAAGATTATCTTACAAAAATGACTTGAAAAATGAAAGGGATAAGTTGAAAGAGAGAGACAGAGAGAGAGAATAAAAGTAGGCGTTTAAGAGGCCCGAGGCGAAATGGAGAGAGGGGTGGAAACGTGCATTAGAAGCATTAATGTGTTCAGGGGGACCCGGGACTGTCAAGTAGCTGAGAGGAGAAGGGCAGAGGTGAAACGGTAAGGTCGACTGTGCTGTAGTCTGTTCACTTTAAGTAAGTGTAAAATTGCAGTCTGCCCCTCTTGAATGCTGAGCTGTCACAAGAGATCAGCAATTCAGAATGATGGTAGTCAGGAATAAGTGCTGTGGAGAGTATAATTATATAGTCGTAGTATTACTCTAGTCTACCACTGAGATGCAGGAAATGAGCATCAGAAGGACGAAAAATCTCCGCGAAGTTAAAGTGAATGGACTGCAGGAGAGTCTCGTTCCCTCTCCTGCCTCTCTTTCATGTTGGATTCATAGATGTTTGAGTGTGTAGTGGAGGAAGGTTCGTGTCATCATCCATCTGTGGGTAACAGTATGCACCTTTGTCTATTACGACACACTCAGGCTTCTATAACTCCAGTGATGAGAGAGGCAGGAGAGGGGAATAGACCTTTTGTGTTGACTGTATTTGGTACATACTGATACGAAAACTGGAAACTATGGGTAATGGAGAGTGGCATAAAGGAGGAAGGCAAAGGACAACAGACTTATTGGTCCTTTCGAGGCTGTTTGATATAGGAAAAGATAAAAGTAATGAAATCAGTGTCAAGGATCAGTTAGGTAAGGGTAGCTTAGGAAAGGTTAGGTTGTCATTTTTTTTTTTTTTTCGTTTTCTTAATAAGGGCATGATTTTTCGTCCAAAAAAATTACAGGACGAAGGTATTGATGTTGATGTGGGATTTTGAGACATGATTCCCCAAGTTTAGAGAGCGTAGATGGAAATATGATTTGTAGATGGCACATTTAGTTTGCGTCCATAAATTAGTTAATCCTCTTATGGTCGATATAACTCTAGCATTCTACACCAGGCAACGCTAGAATATTTAATTTAACTGAGAGTGTTTTATATGAGTAGGAGTATTAACACTGTCACCGTTTACACTTCCGTGGCGAGGACAGGTCTACTATTCCCTCCGAGCTAACGCCAGATAATTTTAATCAGGTGAAAGTGAGTCATATCAACTGAAAAGTTTTTTAATAAGGTGAACGCATTGACACTGCCAGAATATTTTTTGACGAGCATGTCGTATTCCTTCGGTCAATATCCTTTGAAAATGGAAACTTTAACAGACCTCCAGCCTTTGGTTCTTTTTTTATTTAAAAATAAATTAGAGTATTTCTTGCCGTGGACGAGAGGAAGCTTCCCAGTGGCGAGTATATTCATCTGGCGTTAGTCAGAGCATATTTTATAAAATGTCACCGGTCGCTCAAGGGTTAATCCCCCGAATTAGAGCCTCTCTAGCTTAAGCCCCCTCAAATTAAAGCCTTTCTGGCTTAAACAGTGAAGAAGGCAGAGAGAGGAGGCCCCTGGCTGTTATGAAGAACGAGATGGGACCTGCTGGGGATGAGGTGCAGGTAAAAGCGAGGAGTGGGGGGTAAGGGGATGGAGAGAGAGAGAGAGAGGTGGGGGTAAGGGGTGAAGAGACTGGAGAAACAGAAAGAGAGAGAGGTGGGGTGAGGGGTTAACAGACAGAAGGTGTAGAGAGAGAGAGAGGGGTGGGGGTGAGGGGTAAAGAGAGGGTAGATGTAGAGAAAGAGGGTGGGTGAGTGGGCGGGAGTGAGAGAGAGAGTGAGCTGCGGAGTACAGAGAGAGGGATGGAGTGAAAAGTGGGAAAGAGAGGTAGGTTGAGTAAGAAGAGGAATGGGAAGAGAGAGAGTGTTAGGGGTGAGGGGTGAAGAGGGAGGAGGAGTAGAGGGAGCGAGCGTTGTGGGTTGGGGTGCGAGAGGTGGGAGGCGTGGTGAGAGGCTTATTAAAGGTGCCCCGAGGAGTGGCACTCTTGAAGGTCCTCCAGAGCGTTTAATGCGTTTGTGTGGCCGACTTATTGCCTGTAGCAGGGGCACTCTCTCTCTCTCTCTCTCTCTCTCTCTCCTTTGAGGTATCATGCATCCCAAGGTAAGAAGTTTCGAGTGTGTTTTGCAAATATAAGCCGAAAAACAACATAAACGCGCCCTGTTGAAGTCAGAATGCAAGGTTTGGGGCTTGTGAGATGAAAAACAAGAAGTTACATGTGTACTTTCGAGGATTTGATTTACTTTCGTAGTACAGATAGAAGAGTACGGCAGCCTTACTATTGTCAGAGTTCTGTAGATTTAACGTGTGTTTTACCCTTTGGAGCATTCGTTCATTACATACCTCTTCCCGACATTCGTTGGGTCTGACAAACCCTTTTTTGGACTAATGAAGAAGCACATTCATAATCAAACTTTAATGGATATGAAGAAATACACACAAAATTTAACCTTTCTACTTTAATCTGAAGCCCCAAATAACTCAATTAAAAGAACACCTTCTTCTTCAGGGGTGACCAAAGAAAAACACGAAAAATGGCAAAACTTACCATAGGGGTATAGAGTAAAATCTAATAATCTTAAAAGAATAACATTTACGACTTATCCTTCGCTTCACAGTCTTAGAGGTCCCTGAAGAATCTGCTGTGGCCGCCACAACCCTCTGGCACATTCATTTACCGTGATAGAGGCGAAAATAAAGGGGGCTATATTTTGGGTGTGGTACCCCCAAAATAGATAAATGGAAAAAACCCATAGAGAGAACCAAGCGACACTACCTTCCCTGTCCACTACTAGACTAATGCTGAAGGAACATGAGCGGGCAGCCGCGCATCCTCTAAACCCATGCAGTTATTACGTGATTTCCATAGCGTCGGGTCTGACACCCAACGGATGTCCAGAAGGGTTTAGGCCGACTTTTTCCGAGTAGCAGCGGCACTTTTCCAAACCCTTCCTCGTCCTAGTCCTCGGCATCCTCCTCCTCCTCCTCGACCTCGTCCTCGTCCTCTTCCTCTTCCTCGTTATCGTCGTCCTCCTTTCCCCACCGTCTCCAAGATTTCCTTTGAGCTTAGACTAGAGCAAATGGAAGAGTAAAAATTTAGGATTTTTTGAAATTTAAGATGAAGGAAAAAATAAATCGTCCCTACTAAGGATTTTTGTCAGATTAGGATGAGAAAACAAAAAAAGTATTGAAGCAGAATATTATAGTTTTTAGCAATATGAGGGGACGAATTCTTTTTATCATACTATTTTTTTTTTTCCTGTTTCCTAATTGGGTTATAGTGAGATTAATGATGATATGTTGACGACGACGACGA
Organism: Coenobita brevimanus; assembly: GCF_032717465.1. Classification (NCBI taxonomy): domain Eukaryota; kingdom Metazoa; phylum Arthropoda; class Malacostraca; order Decapoda; family Coenobitidae; genus Coenobita; species Coenobita brevimanus. Next base: position 2,486,426 of record NC_137032.1, on the reverse strand, counting down.
CGATGATGATGTTGATGAAGAAGAGAGAAACCTGTACTTTACACAGGAAAAATTATCCAGTATATTACCACAATGCCGGGAATCGAACCCGGGACTCTCAGGTGATAGCCAGGCACGATAGATAAGGTGGAATGGCAGAGGTACGTAAAAATGTGGGGAAAGAGAAGTGTGTTACAGTTGTGGACAAAAGTAAGTAAAAAATTTCATATCTTCTACACACTCTCCTCTCCTGGCTAATAGTCATAAGGTGAGAGAGGCCTGTTAATTTTCTCTGTTCGTAGAGGAGTGTGATATGATGCGTGAGAGAGGAAAGTGACGGACGTGCCCGAAGTACTGAGTAGACGCAGTGGGACAGTAGACGAACGAACCTTTTTCCCCTATAACCCTACTAAAGCAAAACGGATTAAAATTAAAGGTGGGTAGGGAAGACGATGGGAAAGGATGAGGTTAAAAGCTAAGAAAAAGGGGAAAGATTAAAGCAGGAAGAAGAGAGGGGAAGTATTAGAGTTGGGTAGGAGGAAGAGAAATTTGTGAGGATTGAAGGAGAAAAAGGGAAAAAGAATTCCTGTAATTCAAACGAGAATGCTTTGGTGAAAAGGAATGATAAAGGAAGGAAAAGAGGAGTGTGGTAGGGATATACAGTACGTCCTTTAGGGTAGGGAGAGGATAGTAGGAAAGAGGGAGAGAAAGTAGTGAGGAAGGCAGGAGGGAGGGGAAAGATAAAATTTATGTAAGAAAAACGCAGTGGAATAGAGGTGGGAAGTGGGAGGGAAGAAAAAGGAAGAGGGATGAGGAGAAGCGGTTAAGATTACTACAATGAACACTTAACTCTCTCTCTCCGATGATTGTTTTCTAATTTGTTCTTGCTGCCACCAAACACTTGCACACAGAATAGGATATAATTTTTTAACTGGAGGGGTTAGGTAATTCAGTGCCTTATGTACTGTATTCCTTTCTGTCTGTAGGCTCTTACTAAATTGCACATAACTGTAATGGAGCGAGGAAGAATAAAATATGAAGCACGTCATCGGATTGAAGGGGTTACTTATAAAAAAATAATCCAGTCTTCCTGTCTTAGCAGTTACCGTTCGTGCATGTGACAGGATTACCTTTAGCATACTTTATATTAGCAAAGTCAAGGATTGCTGTGAAGAAAAGCCAGTAAGATTAAGACAAGGAAAACACATAATTCAAGCCAACAAGAAAAAGACAAGGAAAGCAGGTAATACATGGCAACAAGAAAGAGACAAAGATAAATACAAACCAACAAGAATAAGGGAAGCATAGCAAATAAATCCAACAAGAATAAAAGGAAGATAGCAGATTATACGAGCTGTTAATTCTGGGACAAAATTTCTACTCTTCATGTTTAATAGGACAGGTTTCCCTCTGATCTTGAATTGACTAAAACAAGGGTAGCGAGGACCAGGAGCCAACAGGAATAAGACAAGGATAGCTAAAAACACACTCATTCTGCCCCAACATATTATCCATGTAGAGGCTAGGTTTCTCTCATTTAGCTCTAACTTATGTATGTGTCTGTTTTATCTCTATGTTTCAGGATTTGCTTAATGTCTGCACTTTATTAAAGACCCGACTGTATATATTTAAGTACAGATGTCACAAGCTCTGAGTGTGATTCTGAGCCATAATAATAATAATAATAATAATAATAATAATAATACTTGAGCTACATCCAGTGCTAAATGTTCACTCTGAATGCTTATCATAAATATGCTTGAATTGAGAAATAACCTCCCTTTAATACAATTGATGTTATTTAAGTTTCTTCTTGCTGTTGCCAGACGATTTTAGTAACTTAAGAAAGGCTTCTCGCTCTGAAGGGGTTTACAGAGGCGATATTTAACCCCTCAGTTCGAAGTCTCTCCCCAGCTGAACAAAATCGTCAGGAGATGGCAAGAATAAAATAAAAAGGACATCGGATTAAGAGACGTATCTTAGTTGATCAGGGAGAACCGTAGCACCTTTTCATTAGCGATTTATTCAGTGCTCCAATAAGTGTGTGATTAATTTCATAAGTGTATCCTTGAGTTGATTTTAAGTAATAAACGCTATACTGACACGGATGAAAAGTTGAGTTACGTTACTGATGACCTTACGGATTGCAAATGGTCTCCTACATAATTCACCCGTAAATTGATCAGTATTTGTAGCTCAGTAACGGCTGAAAATTGGACACCAAGAGTAAACTTCCGATGTTTCTCATTCTCCGGAAGATCCTGTACTACTACTACTACTAGTAGTAGTAGTAGCAGTAGTAGTAGTAGTAGTAGCAGTAGCAGTAGCAAAAGTAGTAGTAGTAGTAGTAGTAGTGATTGCAACCCCAGGCTCATCTGAACGTTAACTTGATGGGCTTAAGGTTAAAGCTGCCCTCCTGCTGCGGTCCACCATACTCCTTTCAGGGGATAGGAAGAGGGTTGAGGAATGTTTGTACAACCAAGCGGTAGTAGTAGCTGCAACCTGTCTCATCCGAACGCGAACTGGGTGGACTGCAAGCTGAAGTTACCTTCCTCAAGCATTCCACCATCCTCCTTTCAGGGGATAGGGAGGGAGCTGATAGACGTCTGTATAACCAGGCAGCAGAGCCGACTGATATCGGTGTCACCACGTGAAGGCATCCCTCTCCTGCACGCAAACACCCAGTACTACTACCCTTAAAAACCCTCAATCCTGTGACGTTTATTCTTACTAATTCCAGACGATATTATTGATCTTGGGAAAAGCCTCTCGTTTTGAAGGGATATATGAAGGCTAAATGTAACTCCTCCAGTTCTATAAGTCTCCTGAACTAAAGTTGTAGTAGTAATAGTTGTAGTAGTAGTAGTAGTAATAGTAGTAATTGTTGTTCTTGTGGTTGTTGTTGTAGTAGCAGTAATTGTAGTAGTAGTAGTAACGGTACCCCAGCTGCATGTGACACGTGAACCCACCGAGTGTATTGCGGACTTAAATTGCACTACTGCAGTCCACTAAACTCCCTTCAGGGGTTAGAGAGGGAGCTGAGGGACGCTTATATAACCAGGCAGTTGACCCGCCTGATTATATCGGTGCCACCACCCCAAGGCGTCTTTCTCCAGCATCATGTTAGGACGAAATATGCAAAATAAATCGCTAAAGGATAGGTGCTACGAATCCTCCTGTGAATACGGGCCCACGAGAGTCACCCCACCGAGGAAAGAAAATAGAATATAACACTTGGGTCCGTTTTTCTCAAGGGACTTTTTGGTATTAGCTGACGAGTGTGTGTGTGTGTGTGTGTGTGTGTGTGTGTGTGTGTGTGTGTGAGAGAGAGAGAGAGAGAGAGAGAGAGAGAGAGAGAGAGAGAATATTTGCGTGTTGATGTGCGTGTTTATTTGTGTGTACGTGTGAGTACATTTGTGGTATTCGTGATTGATTATTTGTGTACGGGGGGCACGGAGGGACCTACAGTATGTGGGATGAAATTTTGCTTGTGTGATAGTGTGTCTGGTGCGAGGTGTGTGTGTGTGTGTGTGTGTGTGTGTGTGTGTGTGTGTGTGTGTGTGTGTGTGTGCCAAAAGTCCACCTTAACTTCCCCATTTCACGACAGATGATCTCTGTATTTTACTTGGGAATCACACGACTGAGTCTAGTTGTGACATCTCTTCCCTTGTCACCTAAATGTAAGCATCGTATACTAAGCGGCATAGCAAACACTGTAGTACCTTTTCTTCAGCGATTTATTTTCCATTTTATCTTATCGTCTGGCACACTGAAGGGCTCTTTGTCAGTACTAGAAATACATAAATATCGTAGAAGAGAATAAGCATAATAAGTCGCTAACGAAGGTGCTGCATAGTCTCCCATGTCGCTTAGAATATGACCCTGTGTTGTGTTGGTTGTGATTCGAGTTAACTTTCTCTCTTCCATATTACGGTAGCCACCCACCCACCGCCCTCAGCTTGTAGGCCGTATTCTCGTAGGCAGCCCAGTCCAGTCCGATGGCGTATTATAGAGCACTGACCAATCTAACAGAGACCCCTAACCCCTTCATGCTCAGTTGATGACCAAGTGTTGTCAGAATGGAGAGCTGATTTGACTAGTAACCAAGGAGACCCCATCCTCATAAGTAAGGGTCATTGGAATTCATGTAATTACTGTACTACTCAGTATTCGAGTTGTAGGATTGGCCTTCCTCAGGCGAAAACAACCGACTATATTATATTTGATCCTTGCTCACACAGGCCAGATCTGAGGGAAGTATTTTCGTCAGCTTAGGAGGGTTTTCTGTGCTTCATCATAAGCAATTTTTCTTGATTATTTTACCTAAGGATTGGGTTTTATGGTAATTATGTATTGTCAGTTCTGACACAGAATTCCTAAATAGCATACAACAATAAATGCAGTGGTGCATCCAGTACATAAATATACCAGAAAGGAAGGGGTGCTGGGGATCCTCCATAAGGGCGTAATGTAATGTTTTTGGCTTCCACGCTAAAAAAAAGAAAAAAAAAATCTGCTACTAAGCAAAATTAGGATAATAATATTCTGAGATACGTTTTGCATGGTGCAGCACTGGCTTTTTTTTTTTTTTTTTTTTTTTTTTTTTTTTTTTGACAAAGAACATTTCTGAATATTTTCCAAGCGCGATTACATTATAGAGTTTCTTGTGTGTGAATGGTTTACCCCAATCCACAGCCATACTTTTTTTTTTTTTTTACTTAGGAAAAAAAGTTAAGGGTATTAGTCCTCAAAGCGAACCAGGATTAAGGCTAGGTGAGACCCCCGAGGGCCGCCCCCTATGGAGGGAAGCGGCCCCCGGAGTTTGCAGGCAGCTTCTTTATGCATGCCCATAGCATTTTAATTAGGAAAATGAACCCTTACAGTGGCAGACTTCTGCTCAGACCAGGTTTTAGGCAGGATGGAGCCCCCAGAGGCCACCCATTATGAGGGGGGAGGAGAGGCACAGCCGCAGGGGTTCTCAGCAATGCAGGTATGCACATCCATATTTTTTTTGCACGGGAAGATTAAATTTTGCAGTGATACACCTCCACGTGGACCAGGTTTTAGGCAGGATGGAACCCTTGGTTGCTACCCAGTGGGGGAGGCCTCAGGGGTACTGGCCAACATAGAGTATTTTACAGGGTACCGAGAGAGAGAATATAAGAAACATTGAAAAGAAAATGACGCTTACTTTCCCCAACCATTTTTTTTTTTTTTGTCATTTTAAATGAGCTTATCTCCATTAAAACTGAACTAAATTCAAAAGGGTGCACCAAGTAAAATATCCACAGTGACATTAGTTTTGGCGATACAGAAATGTCCATAGATCAAAAACAAGTTTTGGGTCCACAGAATGACAGAAAAAAAAAAAAAACGTCCCTCAGTTGCCTTGTTCAATATGCAGCCTTCAAAACAAAGAAAAAACAAAAATTTGATGAAAAACAAATCATGTGAAACAAATTTTATGAACAGATTGGCCTAAGTGACAGCTAGTGCACATTTATACGATGTCTCACATTATGTTAAATCAGTTTTAAAATAGTACCAGAAATTAAAAGGTAACCCCGAGAAAAGTATATTATGCCCTTATCCGGCGAAAATACGGATCTAATACACGTGAACATTGCAGTTGCTCTGACTCTTCCTATAGGCTCCTATTTCGCTAATTATAAATCGGCAGCTTGAGCAAGGGTTAATTCTGTCTATTACTCACCCTCTTAGGAGAAGGTCCCGTTTTGCAGTGGACCTAATATAGATTGTCACAGAATACAGATATCTTAGGATGATTTTGAAAAAAAAAAAAAAAGTTAATAGGGTAAAGTCTTCATAAATTCCTTCACAACTTGTTTCTCTCTTTAAGCCGAATAAAATCGCGTTTAGATAGAAGGAATACTTTGGATAAGTCATTGGACTGACAGGGTGAAGGAGGTTTCCTAGCACCTCTTCCTTGAATGTTTATTTCCGTGCACTACCTGTTAATACTGTTTTTTTTTTTTTATTCATGCCTAGTATATGTCTTTAAAAATTACTAGGTATATTAAAAGCAACTGAGAAGGTGATGGTATATAATGTGCAGAACTAATCACTAATGAACAGGTGCTAGACAGTCATGGGGGAAAGCTGCAAATTTCCTTAAGTGTGGATTAAAACCAATTCTGACAGTTGTTTCCCTGACTAGAAAATCCTCCTAAGCTGAACAGAATACGTGCCTGTGTCTTCTGTAAATACACCTTTGCTTCCCTGTCCCTGTGCTGTGTGCTTGTGGTGGTGATGGTGATGGTGATGGTAATGGTGCAGTTCGACCCAGACGACGATGGTGGTGGTGACTCGTGGGGGGAATGGCAATCTTTCCTACCTTCACAGATCACCGACCTGGACGACGCCTTGTTCAGGGTAAGGGGGCGAGGTTAGGCTACCAATGTTGTCGTGTGCACGCCAGCATGAGACTCTAGCCCTGTCTGTCCACTATACTTCTACTACTCTAACTTGGTCTAGAAATCCCACCTCTCTGTCTTTACTGCCAAGATTTAACAGTAGATTAATGATAGAGTATGATGCCAGTATCAGAGAAATGCTACGAAAGGTTGCACAGCCATAGTATTATGTTTTTCTGCCATTGAGCCAAGTGAAATCTGCCACAGAAGCACAAAAATCTAGATCAAGTTAAGGAAAAAGGGGATCGTGTGATCGTAGCATTTTACACAAGGTGTCTAGGGGAACAAGTGGGAAGTTCAGGAGATTCTTCTCTTGAAAAATTTGTGTAAAAAAATAAAATGTTACATCAACTTGGGCCAAATTTCAACCGTTACGGAAGTAGAATTACTGACGACCTAATGGGTGAATAAAGAGGGAGACTATTCTGGCCCATCAAGTCATCAGTAATTGTAGCTCCGCATCTACTGAAAATTGATATATAACATCTAATACCCAAGAATAACTCCTTGAAGGATCTCACATATTTCTCGCGACACCCTATGTTTGTCCATTCTGTCTGGGGATTTTTTTTTTTTTCTATTTTCTAACATATCTATTCAACTTAGGTGAGATTTTTCGAACTGAAGATGTTAGATACAACTTCTGATTTGAATAAAAATCATCGTGTGGCAGCAAGAATAGACAATAAAGGACATCCTCGAAATTCAGAGGTTTAAATGACGTCACTGTGTACGGAACGATGGAGACGTCCGTATACTGAGTTAAGTCCCAACACGTATTCCATCACCTGAAATTCACCCCCTCACATCTGATCCGTTCTGAAACCTCCCCTTTCCATCTGACTTTGTATCACTATACCTTCGCCGCCTCATATATTCAGTATGACGCTGTGCAGGGCAAAACGTAGACTACTGAGCACCAGGAGCGGAAGCACAGACGACCGATATTTTTATTTCCCTCAGTTTACCCTACAGCTGAGACATCAGTAACACTTATCTCGCATTGGACCATTTCCAGCTGGATTGCACATCTTTTGGTCCCCTGAGCCTGAGGACGTTCTTTTCATTTTATTCTTGTCTTCCCCTGACTTTTTTTTTTTTTTTCAGCATTAGCTAGACTGTTCTACATTGAGGGGTCAGATATAGCTTTGATAAACTCCATCAGTGCGAGAAATTTTCTCAAGTTGAATAAAATAATCTGATATTAGAAAGAATAAATAAAAAACGGACGTTACCCGGGTTCATTGGGTTAAGCTGCAATTTTCAGGCAAACTTCTCACGAATTGAATATATTGTTAAAGTAAACTAAAAGGTAGTTAGGTGTGAGATTGCTGGTAAGCAACAGGTGCTTGGCTTGCCTGACATGTGTGGGTGAAAAAGAAGTGACCGAATCTCAGGTTCTCCTTATGACCTTCTTCTACACGCCTCCCTCACACCTTGCACATCAACCTTTTGCATCTCCCCCTTAAACCTATATCTACACCTTTGCTGTGTTGATATGGCTCCAGTTTCATTTGGATGTGAACCCGGTGGACTGCAGACTGAAGATGCCCTTGTGCAGCTCACCATCCCCCTTTCGAGGGACAGAAAGGGAGCTGAGAGGCCTTTGTACAAGCAGGTAGCACTGCATCTGGTTATACAGGTGCCCTTGCCGGAAGTTGTCCCTCTCCTCCATACGTTGGCACTACCTTCGTCTTCCAGTCCCCACTCATACATGCCTCTTTCAACTCTTTCGTAAATCTACACTTTACTACTTATATACTTTCACCCTACCTTCTGCGCATTTCTTAAATCTACACTTTACTACACATACTTTCACCCAACCTTCAACGCACTTGTATCACAGGGTCATATTTATCCCTGTGTGGACCACAACTCTCATGTCTGGTGAGCATACCTCTTAGCAGCACTTCAAAGTAGGATGGAGGCAAAGGCTGTTCGTCTCATCTGCTCCCCTCCTCTTGCTCTGCTGCATCTCTCTATCTCTCTGATACTCTTGTTTCCGTGATTACTGCTGTTCTGAAATACTTTCTTTTATCTCTGCCCCATTACGGTGGGCAAGCAACACCCAGCTAGTTAAACACACACACACACACACACACACACACACACACACACACACACACACACACACACACACACACACACACACACACACACACACACACACACACACACACACACACACACACACACACACACACACATTATTTAGAAATTCTCTAATGGAGTGGCTAAGTACTTTTTTCAGTCCTTCATTTGTACATCTAACCAGATCTGTCAGTCTTTCTCTCTGCCTATTCCCTTGCGTATGTTCTCAGCCGTTTAAACACATGTATCCTAGCGTTTGAAAATGAACAAATCTTAACTTTGGAACTCTTCTTTTTTTCTTTCTTTTTTATTTGGAAAGGGTAATTTTCAGCTGGCTTTGGTTCTTTATTTTTGCATATATTATCCTTTAAGATATTCCACACACCTTTGCCATCAATATCAGACTGGCAGCATTTGATTTTACGTACATATTCTAGGTGACATTGAAGGAGGGGAGTGGGAGGGGGAGGCCAAGGATAAGACGGAGGGATAGAGTGGAGAGGTATATGAGAGAGGGGGATGTGAACTGGGAGCAGAGCAGTAAAATGGCGAGGGACAGGGCGACATGGAGACGATTTGTTTGTGGCCACACGGGATTAAGGCGTTTGGTAATAAATAGATAGAATACGCAATCTTTGAAGTTTGTTTTATTTATTTATTTTTTTTTTTAGGGGGAGGGGGAACTTCAGTTTTAATACTGCATCTCAGTATGTTAAGCAGTTTAAATACAGTACTTACATTTTTAAAACCCAGGAGGACATGGTGGACACCGCATATATTCTGTTCTCTTTCTGACATGTCCTTTGTGGCATGAATGTTCACACAATTTGTTACTGGTCTCGTAGGAGGAGATTCATATGTTTTCCACAGAATTTCAAAGGTTTAATAATGATTCTAGGGTGAATTCAAGATTGCCAACCTTCCCAAGGGAATGCATAATGGTTTACACACAGCCACAGTATACTGACATACATTACTGTGAAGATTGTCACGTCTGAATGTTGTCGTCTAGGCTTTTAATTAATATGGACAGGATGTATAAGTCCTGTTGCCTCTCCTGCTTTTCTCTCTGTGGACCTTTATTAGTTTCTTGAATCCACACCAAGCGACACAGATAATACTGATCGATGGGCAGTGAAAGTCATCAGTGCCAGTGGTTGCAGATTCACCACTTATTTTCGAAGTCAATGGAGAGGGAAGCATGAAAGGTGACAGGACTCTTGTTGCTGGCAGTACTTTTGTGGTAAATATTAGGTTCCACTGGTAGTATTTACAGGTTAATTCACCATCACGTGTTCTTTGTCTACCTGTAATTACCTGCCACATTTGAGTCTTAGAAGGCATTAAGGGTCTCTGAGTGCTATTTGTAATTCCAGATACAGGTGGGGTTGTAATGCATCTTTTCACTCTCACAGCATGGCTTCATCTGGCTTCACGTGTTCTGTACATGGCATGATGCAATGATAAGTGCTGTGTTATAAAAGAGCTTTTTAACACATTAACATATGACATGTGTTTATTGACAGGAGTGTGTAGCCTCGCAGGTGATGGATTACTAATACTCTGTGAGGATATTTTTCTTTCTAACATCAGGGCTCCTGGCCTTTGGTTCTTTCTTTCATGCATTAAAAAAAAAAAAAAAAAAAAAAAAAGGAACACATTGTACTTTCTTGATCCATAGTGTTTTAAGTGGCTGTGGCGAGTTCGTTGCACCTGTTTCTTAGCGATTTATTTTGCCTGTTTCTCCTTAATATCCTCCAGTATGTCAATGATACAAACTATGTCGATAGAACACAATGTGAACAGTGTTGGAGAGAATATTAAGATGTCCTAGGCAAAATAAATCGCCAGGGAAGAGGTGCTAAGAAGTTTCCTGTGTCACCAAAAATCCAACCCTTTGAACCTACCTCTGTCTGGCAGGAAACAGTAGTCAGGGTTTCACACACACACACACACACACACACACACACACACACACACACACACACACACACACACACACACACACACACACACACACACACACACACACACACACACACACACACACACACACACACACACACACACACACACACACACACACACACACACACACACACACACACACACACACACACACACACACACACACACACACACACACACACACACACACACACACACACACACACACACACACACACACACACACACACACACACACACACACACACACACACACACACACACACACACACACACACACACACACACACACACACACACACACACACACACACACACACACACACACACACACACACACACACACACACACACACACACACACACACACACACACACACACACACACACACACACACACACACACACACACACACACACACACACACACACACACGAACCACTGACAAAGGCCTCCCGCTTGAAACTCTGGCGGCTTCTTCCCGTCGACAAGAGATAGGATTTATGCGATTAACGCATTATGCTCATTTTACTCTAACTTGGCCTAAAATTCCCATCTCTATATCTTGAATGCTGAGCTGTAAGGATAGACTGGCACTATATTATGATGATAGTCACAAAGAAGTGCTATGAGAAGTATGTAGAGCAGTAGCATAGTCTCTTCCTGTCACAGAGCTACGTGAAATAAGCTGCAAAAAGACATTAATTTGGGGCAGGTTGGAATAAAAACAGTATAGATCATTCAGCTTAATTAGGCGTAGATTTTCGTTTTCAACATATTTATAGTGGTTCAGTGGCAGAAAAAGACATTACTACCGCCCTACATCCTTTCCATTGCACTTCTTCGTGATTAGCACCATAATCTAAGGCTAATGTGTTGTCATATTTACCCTTACGCTTTTATCAGTCTAACCTGGCCCAGATATTCGTCCAATTACAGCTTATTTCACGTAGGTTAGAGGTAGAACATAACATATCGGCTTGACATTCTTTACATAGCATTTCTTCGTGACAAACACCATAATCGAGTGTTAATCTCATTCCATAACACAGCACTGAAGATTGAGAGATGGCAATTGTAGGCCACGTTAGCGTAAAAAGAGTATAGTTCAAGTGAAGACAGCGTCATAAGATGTTAGGGGATGTTAATGACGAGAACATGGGACAAGTTTCACCATCCTCTCTTGCTTGCCCAAAGGTGTTCGCCCGGGATGCTGACGCGGGTATCAACGGCGATTTAGACTACAGTATCAAGACTGGCAAGGGCAAGAAAGGCCGCTTCAAGATCCACCCCAAGACGGGCCAAGTGTACACCAACAGGGCACTGACTCCGGGCAAGGCGTTTGAGCTTTTGGTAAGTCATGCAGAAAATTTGTTGTTCTACAGTTCGTATACCTTAACTTTCCCTAACGTATTCTGTCCTAACCAAACAAGCCTAACTCTATCCTAACCTAGCCTGACTAACCAAACCCTAACACCAACTTCACTAACCCAAACATACAGTATCTCTAACCTAACAATCTAGTCAAATCTAACCTAACCGTAACCCGAACCCTAAGCCCACCCTAATCTAACCTAACCAAACCTAGTCAGAAGGGCACTTATTGTGGCCAAGACGTTGAATATTATAATGTCACGCTAAAACATCATTTCCTAGCCTGTAAAGTGATGATATGGTCATGATACGATGATAATAATAATAATGATGTTGATGATTGTGATAATGATGCGGATTGTTTTTCTTCTATTTATTTCTCATTTTTCTCAGACATATTTGCATCCTTTCTGCCACCTAACTTCTATAGTGATGATGGTGATGATGATGAGGAGGGGGAAGGTTTGAATGACTGAGATGAATATTATTTGTATAAATTTTCTTATTTCAACATTATCCATCTTAGTGTTGATTATGAGAATGAAGACAGTGGTTATTAAAAGAATAATGACGGTCAAGATGATAATATTTGCATATTTCATTTTTTCCTCTGTTCTTTGTTCTACCTAACCTTGCAACTTTAGGGGAGAAGAAGAAGGAGAAATGATGAAGGTGATGATGATGATGATGATGATGATGACGATGATGATGAATTAAAGGCGGTGATGATAAACAAAAAAAAAAGATAATTCTACCTCTGCTGTGTTGCGCACCTAACCTTTCCGTGACATTTACTGTTATAACGCTGCAGGTGGAGCTGTCTCACATTTTCCTCATCTGTTTTCCTGTTTTCCCGTTCCTTTTCCCTCTTCCGGGTTCATGTTCGCATTTTTCCATTTTCATTGCACTTTTTTTTTTTCGCCCATCCTTAGTTCATTTTTTAAGTTTCTCTTTCACTCTTGCCTTTTCTTGTTCATAATCACGCCTACTCACTCATTCTCTAGCTTTCTCGTCTGGTGTTCTTTTTCGTTCATGGTTACGTTTTCAGACTTCTCTCCCTAGCTCATGCATGACCTGCAAGAATAAAATGACGTCACTTGCTGTTTTTTTTTTTTTTTCTGCGTCTCACTTCTCTCTGTATTTAATCCTATCCCTCTGGTGTTCTCTTTCTTAAAATTATACTGTCTTTTTCATGTAAAATGCCACGGAATGCTTTGCGGTATCCGTCGTCTTTGGCTTCACGTTGTTTGAAGCACACTGAGCACCGATACTTTGTTGGTCCAATGTAAGTACTCAACAGAACACGTCTACAATTGGAGCATCCTGACAATTACTGATGCAGCAGTGATGATTAATGTGCAGAAAATTGCTCGATTGCTGGAGCGCGAATCTATTGGCTGCTGAAATTAATCTTGTCCCCTGACGATCCGTTCCCTGATTACCTGGCGACTTAATGCATCATAATTAGAGTTGGTAATGATCATATATATTGCTTAGCGCGCGTGATTGATGGGGTGTAAGAGGAGCTGGTTCCTCGCTGAATAATTAATGAATGAACGTAGTGGATATTCGTGGTTTCTGCTCAGCAGAATTATACGATCTGTCAGCAAATGCAACAGCTGTAATGTTATTAATGGGATAATGGGCCAGAGTCACCGGCTAGCTCAATAAATCGTCTGGAAGTAGTTGTTGCTGCTGCTGCTTCTCAGCCCCGAACCGTCTGATCAAGCACACCCGTCGATCGCAGGTAAGCAAAATACCTCTGTGAGATTATCCCACAGGTTTCATACCTTCTTAATGATATGGCTGCCTCTTAGTTGCTATGCTGTACTCCATTATGTATGTTTGTTGTGTGGGCCTATTCTACAAGCAGGGCACGTGTCATCTGTGGTTCCACCACACCCAAGCCCAACCCAGATCAAAGTTGGTAGCTCAGAAGGGTAGGGTGATGTCCTGCTTTAAGCCTAGGTAGGTGAACTGGATCGTATCTATTTTAAGATACCTCCGATGGGTGGATATCAGGAGGGGGGCTTGCGATACAGTAATTCTGTATTCTGATAGAGATGTATTGCCTTGTGCATGAAGGGAGTATCAAGGCGCTTTTTCGTTGCTGGTGTGGGAATGTCTGGAGGGAGGATGCTGTTGAAGAGAGTCTGATAATATTTATATGGTTATTGTGATAATATTTATATGGTTATTGTTTTATGTTCCGAGGTGTGCTGTGTATCTGTCATGTAATTACGGATGTTGGGCAGTGGCACAGACTAATGCATAGAATTGTATACCTCTGAGGATAGGGTAGTCTTTGACAGGGAGGACTTGGTTTCAGAGTGTAGATGAGCAATAGGAATGGTTTTGGTGCAGCCAGTGATGATGCATAGGGCGTTGTTCTGTATGGTTTGCAAGGTGTTGCAGTGAATATTAGATAGGTTGGGAACCCATGCCAGGGCAGACATAGAAGGTCTCTAATCTAATAAATCTAATGTATGTAGAGTAAGGAGAGTATTTTATTTTTATGTTCACACACTGTCTCTGTAGCTGCCCTGGGTGGATTGAGTTTGGGGGTGCACCGCATCTTGATGTATTGTACGTGTCCTTGAAGGTATTTCAAGGTTGTATGTCACTCCAAGGATCATGGTAGGAGGTGTATGTGGCACAGGAGCGTTGTTCGGTGTGATATGAGGGGAGTACCTGAGTTCTTGTTTGTTGCTGGTGATGAGTGGGGTGATGGATCTTACTGAGCAATCGTGAGCCTCTTATCCTAGATTCAAGTCTGCATTGTGGTGAGGTAGTTCTGTGTGCAGGCTGTGTCTGCAGTGTGCCGTGTGACTGTTTTCATGATGTCATCTGCATCTGAGGTGATGTTTGCAAGGGGTTGTGGTGTGGAATATCATGCATGTACAGGTTGAAGAGTGTGGGTGAGAGAACAAAGCCCTGTGGATTTCCATTAGGAAAATACCGTGTTCGTGATGACTCGCCCCTGACTGTAACATGTGCTTGTCTGCCAGATACGTAGTCGGCAAGCCAGCATTTGTTGTTTTCCACGTGTGTTGTATATCATGGTGATTAGTATGCCTCGGAGGATGGCATGGAAGGGTTTACTACCACCTATTGTTATGTGAAGTGTTCGTTGTGTGGGTGTTGTTGAGTCTGTACCGTCATCTGTGTGTGATTAATCAATATTGTGTTTGTAGGGTGTAGTGCTCTAAATCGATGTTGTGAAAGAGCAAGGGGGACATGAGGTTTGGCATTGTTGACAGTGAGACGTTCAGTTATTTTGGATGGTGTGCTAAGTAGTGTTGTGGATCTTTACAAAGAATGGTCTTTTGGGTCTTTGTTCGGTTAAGTATAGCAATAATTGTTCCTTATTTCCAACTATTGGGAATGCTGCAGCGTGCGTTTGAGTTGTTGCTGATGTTTGTGAGGGGCTGGATACCATGAGGTCCTAAACGTTTCAGGTCTAGTTTGCAGATAGAACCCGGCCCAGTGCTTGTACAGTTCCTTCTTTTCTTGATAATGTTATGTGTCTGTCCTGGGATCAAGGAGGTTGCACTGTAGTCGAGTGTATAGGATAGGCTATGCTAGGAGGACTGTTTTTTTCAGACTCGATGCGTGTTGGTGTTAGGTGACTTGTGCTTGTGCAGTGGTTCACGAGTATGTTGTCGTGTTCTTTGTAGGAAGGGATGTGTTGGGTGTTGAAGGTGATGGCGGTATGGGTGTTGGGGGTGATGGCGGTATGGGTGTTTGGTTGGCGACGCGGATGTTGGAGTTGATGGGGGTGTGTGTGCTGGTGTTGATGTTGGTGTGAGTGCTGGTGTTGACGTTGGTGTGGGTGTTGAAGATAATAGCAGATTGGGTGTTGGAGGTGCTTGTTTGTGATTTAATAATACTGTTAGGTAGTTTGTAGTGCCGGGAGGGTTCTTTGGAGTGATGAGTGTTGTTACAAAGGCGTTCCAGTTTTCCATTTTCTTTATACTAGTTTTGTTGTTGATCTCGTTATTTAGTTCTTAAGAACTTGTGATGATATCTTGTGTGTATGTGGGAAAGAGGATTTGTGTTCATGTTGTCTTATGAGGCGAGCAATGTCCAGTGTAAAGTGTGAGTTGTAATATCTTCTTTTGCGTTGTGGATTGTGGTGTTTGTTTGCGTTGAGTATGAAACTGTTGAACTCTGTAATATGTCCTGTAAGGTTGGTGATAGATGTGCATTTTAGTGTGCTGAAGTGTTGTATAGTTTCTTCAGTGAATTTTGTTGTCTGCATGCATGAAGTTTGTGAACGTGAGGCCTGATCGCACTGGACTGGTATGTGTTACGCTGGTGATAATGATGAGATGACCTAAAGAGAGTATGGATTTTGTTCCCCAGGTGGTGGTGAGTAAAAAATAATCAGGTATGCCGTAAAGATATTTTTGTTTGTTTGTTTGCTGAAATTTATCGTAATTGTCATCATTATCCATCTTTAGCTACAGCAAAGCAGTTTCCTTGCCACTGGAAAACTACCGAAGTCGGACGATTATGCGAGTGATATTTCTTGATGTTGTTCTTATGCCCCCGGCTCATCTGAACGTAAACCAGTGGACTACAGGTTGAAACTGCCCTTCTGCAGTTTACCCTTCTCCATTTAGGGGAGGGAAAATGAGCTGAGACACTTAAAAAAAAAAAAAAAAAAACGGCCAGCGCCGCCACCCAGGTATATCGGTACAACCACGTGAAGGTGTTCTTTCTAGCGGTCTCGAGTTGCTAATGTCAGGTAATGAAGTGGCACTCCCTCAATAAGTCAAGAAGACTCACTTTCCCACTCATGTAACCAGGCGCCAATTTTCCCATCGGACAAAGAATCTTCACTTTCCCCAACCAGGCCCGTACATTCGGTGGCACAGAAGATTTTGCAGTACTCCCTCCATAGTGATGTATTTTGCGTGCTATATCTTAGCTTTCGTTTAATCAGACATGAGGATTTTAAGGTGTAATGCGCAAAGTAGATCGCTGAGGATGATGTATTAGGAAATATCCAAAGCCATTTAGAATAAAACCTTGAACTCAACATCCCAGCAGGTATAGTTAATTCCTAATTAGAATTAAGGTCAGGCATGACACATCGTTCCACACCAGCCTACACTTGCTCACTCAACTCCATCATCTCTACCAATACGAATAATTACAATCAGAATAGGCTGTAATTACATGTCATGGAGTTAAGGGTGAGGGATTATGGACGTATGTGGAATTATTGTGTGTGTTGTGGTTGAGTGTAAGGGTAGTATTTAAGTGGCTCTGGATATTTAGTAACACCCAAGCAGTTTATCCTTCACGTAACTTCACACGTCGCACTGTATGTCACTGATGGAAATTATACCGTAAAAGGCGACAAAAATAGTGTGTAAGAGAACTTTTATATGCACTGTTCTAAGTAATATATGTATGTCCTCAATAAGGTGTGGGGCGTGTTTGAGCGAGCGACAGTTGTTTGAGTCAAGTAACTCTTGATGAAAAGGATGTTAATTACACGTGCTATTCGCATGCACCATTATCCGTTGGTTATTTCATCTTTGGTTTTGGTTGAAGTGATTTCCGTTTTGCTTGCTTTCAGCAAAAATCAAATAAGAACGTCACTCCAAAGCTTTGATTCCTGGGCCTTGAGTGTGGCGACAGCTGTACTAATCATCAAAGAAACGTGATCACACTTAATCTCCCACAATATCGTTATTACTAAACCGGTATTCATCAGTTAAGTGGAGCATCCTATGTTTTTATCCAGACAACAAAAACTTAGGCGTTTTGACAGTTCTAAGAATACTTTAGGTATATTTGACAAAGTTATCGGTGAATTCTGGGTTTATTTGATACTACGATAATAATAGAGCTTTCGAAAAGGTATAATATATATATATATATATATATATATAACTTCGATATTTCTACAAAAATGCATGATTTGAAGCTGTAAGAGTTTATATCCCCACTCACCCACCGGCCTGGGGGTCAATACTGACCGATATCGCTCCCTTGCTTAGAAAATAAATTCATAAGAAAACGTTGCCACGAAGTTTACAGTGCCACGTAGACTATAACCTTAATTATAACTTAAAGTGGACTATAACCAGCCCTCTCTTCCCTCCGACACACACACACACACACACACACACACACACACACACACACACACACACACACACACACACACGTGTGAACAAGGAACATCCACAGCTTAGTGAGAACACGGATTCTCGTGCGTATAGGCAAGTATGGAGTTTTGAGGAAGTCTAATATTGATTTTAAAAGACCATTACTCATACCCCACATTCTCTTCCTTATGGGTACAGAGACGAAATAAATGGCAACCATAACTCAGGGCCACGACTCGACATGTGGACCAGTGTGGAGGTAATGCTGAGTGAAATTCTACTTTGCAATGACTGTAATCACACCTCACTCTTTCCCCTACAGGTGCAGGCGCGGGATAAGGGTCAACCACAGCTTAGCGCCACGACTCGAGTTCTTGTGCGGGTGGCTCAGGTTCCACAGTCTTCAACCCACCTGCCCGTGCTGACCCCTCCTGCACCCGCCCACGTCATGGAGACAGATCCACCGGGGCACATGGTTGCTTTCGTCACGGCACACGACCCTGACAACGATACACTGTGGTATTATATAACGGGTGGGTGTAGTGGCATAGACCTCGTAATCCCTTTTTCATATCGAGTTACTCATTACACAGAATCTGAACTGCAGTGTCCATCGTACTATGCATCAGTAACATATTCGGACAGCAAAATCATGTGGTCTACTGTTACGGGTGAGTGCTGTCGTTTTTACGGTCCTGTTTATAGAAGACTTCGCGGTAACTTTTAAATAGCGATTTATCCTGTGCCTTACACTTCACTAAATGTAAACTTTGTTACTGACACCTTTTAGTAGATATTATTGGTGAGTCGTATCCCTTTTTGGATTGTAAGTGGGGTAGGAGACACCGTAACACCTCTTCCTTAGCCATTTATTTTGCACATTACACCTCACAATCTTCTTGTATGTTATTAAAATATTGTTTATAATAATAAGCCGCGATGACACCTTTAGGTAGTATATTATAGATGAATCCTGTCGCTTTGGACGTTGTGCAGTAAGTGACGCAGGAGACTACTTAGCACCTCCTCCATGGCAATTTATTTTTAACATTGCATCATAATATTCTCAGGTAGCACTGTTTATATCTCGTAAATGCCGAATAACAAACCATAATATCCTCTGGTGTATTTTTTATAACGTTGTAATATCGACATAGTTTCAGCAATAAAGAATACATCAGTTAGAAAGAGATGCTACAGAACCTCCAGTGCTACATGAAGTAATTTTTATATAGACTAGGCTTTAACGTGGACTGGAACAGGTTTGAGAACAGTGAAATTAACTAACAAGCACATTTCTTTGCTAATTAGGGTTGAATGATTAGGTGATAATCTGATAATGTAAGTAATTATTTCCACTGATGATAATGGCCGTGATAATGTTGCATCACTAATGTCATGGTAATTTCTCTCTCTCTCTCTCTCTCTCTCTCTCTCTCTCTCTCTCTCTCTCTCTCTCTCTCTCTCTCTCTCGGTACAGAGGGAGATGACAGTGGTCGGTTCAGTATGGGCGTGGACACAGGTTTGGTCAGTTTGGCCCGACGTCTGGACCACGAGGACCAATACCACTACTCCCTCACCGTCACCGCTACAGATGGCGTCCACACGGCGTCCACTAAGGTCAGTTCGCATCCACTAAGGTCAGTTCGCATCCACTAAGGTCAGTTCGCATCCACTAAGGTCAGTTCGCACTCATTAAGGTCAACTCGCGTCCACTAAAGTCAGTTCGCGTCTACTAAAGTTAGTTCGCATCCACTAAGGTCATCCACAAAGGTCAGTTTGCATCCACTAAGGTCAGTTCGCATCCACTAAGGTCATTTCGCGTCCAGCAGAGTCAGTTCGCATCCACTAAGGCCATCCAGTAAGGTCAGTTCGCATCCACTAAGGTCAGTTCGCATCCACTAAGGCCATCCACTAAGGTCAGTTCGCATCCACTAAGGCCATCCACTAAGGTCAGTTCGCATCCACTAAGGCCATCCACTAAGGTCAGTTCGCATCCACCAACGTCAGGTCTGTGGCGTGAAGTTATCCTCTTTTATTATCTCAGTTTTTCATTCTCATTTTTTTTCTTTTCTGGCTCTGTCGACCCTACCCAACCCTACCTTCGTGAAGTTACCCACGTATTTATCCATTTATAGCTCAGTCTGTCGTTTTCTTTTACTTTTCCTTTCCCTTTTCTGTCTGTCGGGATCCTACCTCATCGTACTGTACCTTGAAGTGGGAAAGGAGGCCTGGATGATAGTACCTTGAAGTGGGAAAGGAGGCCTGGATGATGATGATGATGATGATGATGATGATGATGATGATATTTAAGCCTTTCAGTTCAATGAGTTTTTTTTCCTTCTATCTTCAGACGATTTTCTCAGCGTTGGAAGAGACGTGGGGTTGTAACGGGGTTGATTGAGACTTTTTCTAAACCGGTTCTCACTAATGGTCCCTTTACAGCTGAATAAAATCGTCTGGAAGTAGCAACATTAATCAAAAAATACAGTCCTCGGGCTGGAGATTTTAAGGATCGTATTGCACGTGGCTTAAGTGATTTCCCAACACCTCTTGCTAGGCGATTTATTCTGGATATTACCCCTCAGTATCCGTGTTATGTTTTTGAAGCATTTATTTACTCTCGTATCAAGGCCCGTATTGTAAGTGGCTTTGACCATTTCGTAATACCTCCATCTTAGCGATTTATTCTGTACACCTTAATATCTTCTTGTATGTTATTGATGTAAACCAGACCGATACAAAAGCTTTATAAATAACACTTAAGAGAATGTGAGGTGTACTGTGCAGACTAAATCGCTAAAGAAGAGGTGCTACGAAACGGCCTATGCTGCTTTAAAGAAGGACCTTAGCGTGGTGGAATAGACATTGTGAGGTGGGGTGGAACGGAGTGGACTGGAGTGGAGTTGAGTGTGGGGTGGAGTGGGATGGAGTAGTGTTGATATGAGTAGAGTGGAATGGAGCAGGATGCAGCAGCAGTTGGCAGTGATGCTATTCATTACCACAGCCACTTCCCCCTTCGCCCTCCTACGCCGCCTGCCTTTCCTCTTCCTCTCCCCATTCTTTTCCTTCTATCTCTCTTCCCCTTTGCTTTTGCACCTTTTCCATCCATTTTCTCTTTCCCACTCGCTCAGCTTATTGTCTCATTATCCCTTGCCTTCTTCTGCTCCCTCCTCCATCGCCTTCCCTCTCTCCATCCTCCTTCTTGTTCCCCTTCTTCCCCTCTCTCCTTCGATCCTCCCTCCCCTCCCGTCCCAAATGCCAGCTGCATAAATCATCACTATTGCTCTTATGAAAACATTAGCTGACGCCTTGCCGAGTGGGGCCGAGGGGGGAGGAACACGGAATATATATCAATGTTGTATTCTCGCTGGCGTTGGAGGCTCGGTAGTATCTCTTCCTTTGCGTTTTAGTTTGCATATTACACTTCAGTATTCCCTATTACGTTATTTATATCTTTTTAATATCGACATAGTTTGCATTATTAGCAAGCAAGAGTACTCTGAGGGATATACTGGATGGTCCATGTATAACGCTCCACTTCCACTCGACAAGGCAATTTTTCGTGTGTTGTGGGAACAGCTCAGTCAGCCTTATCAGTGTCACTCCTGCATTAATTATTCATTTTATACTCACATTGCCACACCCGCGCTCCCATCAGTAGGCCGAGCCATCCTCACAACACACAAGATGCAGCCTGATAAGTTTCTGGTGGTGCTAATTAAGGACCATCTTGTATAACCTGATTTAAGGCCTTTTCTGCTCCTTCATTTACCTCTACATAGTTTACATGCCTTCCCCCCTTCCTTTCTAATATCCCTGTGTTACCAGCTCCCCTTTACAGCATTTCCTATACATCTTCACACCTAAGTTTCCGGCTGACGTCGTTTTAGTTTACTCTTTCTGATACCAGGTGATTTAATTCATCTTAACAAAGGCCTCTCAGACTGAAGGCGTGTATTAAGACCATATTATCAACCTCTGCCAGTTCGAGAAATCCATCCTAAGCTTAACCAAATCGTCTGGCGATGACAAGAAAAAAAAAGGAAAAATGTGTCCTCGGGCTCAGTGGGTTGGCTCTTAAACTTTTCTTATGCTGTCGCCTGCCAAACTGTTCTGTACATCCTGTTTTAATTCTTCATTGTATACTGTCTGCATTTTTAGGGCTGTCTTCTAGGCGACATTGGACACCACATACCACTTCTTTTTTGGCAATGAATTCTGCTTGTTACATCTCATTATCATCTCTTATGTCATTATTGCAAACACTGTCCATATTATTTCTATCATTTTATTCTTGCCATTACTAGACGATTTTATTCACCCTCCGCATCTTCTTGTACAGCTTGTGGTTGTGGTGATGGACGCCAATGACCACCGTCCAGTGTTCAGCGCCCCGCTATACGAGGCCAGTGTTACTGAAGCTGCAGCCCCGGGAACCAGTGTATTGAGTCTGCAGTGCCGCGATAGAGACCAGGTACCTCCAATCATTTCACCTTAACCTGTCCCAGATTATCGTCCTTTTGCAGCTAATCTCCCGTAGCTCAGTACCATTGAAAGACAACATTATGGCTTTAATTCTTTGCATAACACTGCGTCAGGACTAGCATCATAATCTATTGTTATTCTGTTGTTAGATCTCAGATTCAAGAAGGGAGATGGCAATTTTGAGATAGTTTAAATCACAGGAATGTTATACCTTTTCTGGATTATGTCATTTCCATAGCACCTCATCGTAATTAGCATCATAACCTAGTGTTAATCTCTTATTAGATTTCAGCGTTCAAGATGGAGAAATTGCAATTCAAGGTAAAGTTATAATAAGAGGAGTAGGGTATAATAGCTGTTCTGAAGTACATCATTTTCAGTGCACTTCTTCTTGACTAGCATCTTAATTTAGTGTTAATCAACTTTTAAATTTCGGATTCAAGATGAGAGATGCTAGTTTTAGGCCAGATTTCAGTGCCAGGAGTGTTATACCATTTCTGAATCTACACCCTTTCCATAGCACTTCTTTGTGACTAGCATCATATCTGAGCATTAATATACTATTGGAGTTTACAATTCATATTGGGTGGATGGGAATTTTAGTCCATGTTAAAGTGACGAGTATTATAGTTATTATGAATGTACATCCTTTCCATAGCACTTCCTCGTGACTAGCATATTAATATCCCTACAGTCGCCTTCTGCTGTGTACTTCACCTTGCACCACGCTCACGCCCTCGCCTCTCATGGCCTCTTCTCTCTTGACTCATCCAGTGGCGATCTTCTCGTTGCACAGCCCCTCGACAGGTGAGTGAGAGAGAGAGAGAGAGAGAGAGAGAGGTGTTGTAAATGAGTTGTAAATATTGACCTCCTAGACGTAGATAAGAGAGAGAGGGAGGGAGGGAGTTGTAAATATTCTCATTGACGTGGATAAGAGAGAGAGAGAGAGAGAGAGAGAGAGAGAGCATGACTATTAAGACCAGCTGCACACGGTAACAGTCAGAACGTGCATAAAAGAAAAGAAGGAAAATATGTAAGAAGTATCAGGGAAAAAGCGCTCATCGTCTGTATCATCTTTGCCATCATCATCATCATCATCATCATCATCATCATCATCATCCTAACCCCTGTTTCGTACCCAAAGATGGAGTGAGGTAATATTCTATTGTTAATCAATTGTTATAACTCAGTAATGAAGATGGAGAGGTGGCAATTTTGGCCAAGTAAGAGTAAAAGGGGTATATATGTGTTTAGACTGCATCCCATATTTCAGAGTTTAGTTAGCAACGATACAGAAAAGTTGGACATATTTATCATTAATGTTTCGACACAATAGGAAAAAAAAAACTTAGGGCTCGTCCACAATCATCGCTTTCTCAGTTTTGATAATATGGCTCTATGTATGCGTCTAATTGTATACATATGTGTGTACATACAGGGAGGTGTGTGGCGTACATGAGCTGACAGTTAGTTGCCGAGACCGAGGACGTCGAGAGAATGCCGATTTCGCCAGGGTGTCGGTGACGGTGACTGACTCCAACGACCACCACCCAGCCTTCCTCGAGTCCACCATCACTGCAAAGGTTATACGACTCTCTCTCTCTCTCTCTCTCTCTCTCTCTCTCTCTCACATCACCACTTTGGCACTTGTAGCCTATCCAATATCGGGACAGAGTTAATCACGGCTCACTTTTTTCTTTTTACTTCAATTTCACACATCAGCACTTCATCGCTAACACTCACGGTCGTCCTAGAGCTCGCCATCACCGCTAATGCAAGTGCTTTCTCTTATTTTCACATGTCACCACTTTTGCACTTATACCCACCGTGTTCCTAGGGTTCACGATCACCACTACGATAAGGACACATGATCAGAAAAGTATCG
The DNA here is from genome assembly GCF_032717465.1 of Coenobita brevimanus. Taxonomy (NCBI): domain Eukaryota; kingdom Metazoa; phylum Arthropoda; class Malacostraca; order Decapoda; family Coenobitidae; genus Coenobita; species Coenobita brevimanus. Next base: position 2,462,081 of record NC_137032.1, on the reverse strand, counting down.
CGGAGAAGGGGTATAGTGATGTCCTAAATAATCAACACAGCTCATGATGATGATTCAAGATGCCTAATTTGTTTTCATATTAGCAGTCATAAAGTCACAGCAATTACAGATAATGACTTGGACGGTGCTAATAACTCACGCGGTGCAAATAACCCAGCGGTGTAAATAACCCCGGATGGTGCAAATAACGTCTTTGTTTTGGTCGTTCAGGTGAGCGTAGGGGCGGCAGCGGGAACGGCAGTAACGAGAGTCCTGGCCATCGACTTGGATAAGGCGGAGAACGGCAGACTGTCGTACTCCATTGTTGAGGGTGAGTATCAGTTTATTATTGTGATTATCATTATTATTATTATTATTATTGAGAGAGAGAGAACGTGTATGTGTGTGTGAAGATTATAACTCAGTTTTTATCCGATTTCAAGAAATCCTGGTGAAAGGGTTGAAGGATAGCCAAAGAATAGGTTAAATGTTTTTGAGAGTAAAACGTCAAAGGTCGCGTCAGGGCTAGGTCAAAGTTTGACTTAACAAGGTCAACTTAACCCGTTTTTATCTGATTTAGACCAAATTTGGTGGAAATGTTGAGGGTAAGGCAAGAACGACGGAATTACGTTTTGAGAATAATCAGATCAAGGTCACAGGATAAGGTCAAACTTCGACCCATGTGTCTCAGTGTGGCTATGATAACTAAAACAGCATTGATCTGATTTGGACCAAACTTGGTGAAAGGATTGAGAATCAGGCAAGTTGATACACACACACACACACACACACGCACACGCGCACACACACACACACACACACACACACACACACACACAGCTTCCTTGATAAGGGAACAGGTGAAAGTAGAGGATGCAATCACTATAGTCAAAAAGTATAAACGGCTGTCAGCAGGTCAGGTCCTCTGTAGAACATATAGTAGATGGATAGCCAGGGTATCTGAATGGCAACCCAGAGATGGGGTGAGAGGAAGAAGCAGACGGAGGACCAGATGGTGAGACGAGATTCTGAGAATCGCAGAGATTGAGTGGAAAAGGCAAACAGCCAATAGGTCAGAGTGGAAAAACAGTGGGCAAAGACATTGTCCTACAGAGAATATACTCAGACATGATGATGATGATAAAGGGATATTCTTGGGGAAGGCTTTGGCTGGGTAAAGTTTGGGGTGACGTAAATACTGAGTAACTAGAGCGTCAAGTCTCGTCCCTAGAAACTGGCCAAGAAATAAATATGGTTATACTAGTTAACGCTGACTGCTGATATGAATGCTTACAAACTCCAACTATGCACTTTTTCACTTAACTGGACCTAAAATTGCCATTTCTGCATTTTGAATGCTTAGCTGTAACAACAGATAAACACTGGAATATGGTGCTAGTCTCGAAAAAGTGCTGTATGAAACATATAGGTCTGTGGGGAAGTTTGTTCTGCTGTTGAGCTATCTGAAAGATACTGCAGAGGAATGAAAATCTGTGTGTGTGCTGTGTGTGTGTGTGTGTGTGTGTGTGTGTGTGTGTGTGTGTGTGTCTGTCTGTCTGTCTGTCTGTGTGTATCAACTTGCCTATAACGATAAACATGTTTTTTGATATTATACTGAGTCATTAACAGTTTAAGCTATGTCTTATACTGTATTTCTTTTTTTCCATTTATTTAAGAACTATTTTTTAATTGTAGGATATTTTGATGTTGATAATGCAAGCAGTGATTTTTACTATCTTACGCGCTACTCAGGAGCTTCTCACTGAAATTTGGGAATAAATCATGTATCATGACAGAATGAATTATGCTGTTGTCAATTTGTTTTTAGCTCACACAAATGGGCCACCTCGCACAACTTGAGTTCGATGAGCCTTTTTATATGAGGCTGGAACAAATCTCTTTGGTTACTTGAGTCGATTTGTATTTATCCGAAGGAAATTAACCACTGGTACAACTCGAATATTAATTCTTGATTACATGAAATTCTGAGCCTCAGTTATGAGGTAGGATTGAGTTTCCTTGGTTTTTGTAGTGGATATGCTTTCCTACGACCTAACTGGGCGACTTTCACAACTTGAAGATAAAGTCGTGTTGCATGAAATTCTATAAGCCTTTCCTATGAAACAGGAGTGAGACTCGTTGCCTACCAGTCAGGTTGACCCTCCAATCTGACTACAGCTGACTGTCAACCGAACTGAAATGGGTTAGGGATTTTCAGGCCACTTAGGACACACACATTGTACGGTATATATGAGTGCAGTGTGAATTCTATTCCTCCCTGGTTTTTCCTTCTGATTATGAGAATTAATTACCCTCGTGCATCGATAGGTATTAGGGTGGTCTTCTAGGTTGCTTGAGAAATTTTGTAACACTTCATTCACAGCTAGGTATTTTGAGCTGTACACCTTCTTGTGTTGTCACTTGGAAAATTTCGTAGCATTTCATCCATAGCTAGTGAATTGGGCATTTCACCTCGGTATCCTGTTGTAAACTGTTGATGCAAGCATTGTCGACAGTAAAACTATATGAGTATAAATAGCTTTCAGGACAATGTTGGGGAATTAAATACAAAATCAGTCGCAAAAATTAGGCTTTCAAAGTCTCGTATGCTCCAAAGAAATTTGTTCTGCACATGACACTTCAGTAACTTTATGCACATTAATGTTGCAGTGTTGATATTAAAAATATAAAAGCTAATGTTGAAGCATAATAAGCAAAATAAATCGCAGTGGAAGAGGTACCACGATGCCATCTATGCCAATTAGAATATGGTACCTAATCAGTCCTAAACCTAGTGGTCTAGTGGTTAAAACATGCCAATCAGACAGACGATCTTGTACAGAGTAGGTTTGGTTCTCAATAGGTGACTGGAGGAAATGACTGGGGGTTTTACGATCACTCAGTAATGCTGGGGGGAATAGGCTGGTCATCTACCCTTAAATGTAGTGGAAAAACGTAGCCTTGCCTGGGTCTCCTACACTTCGAAGGGGTTAACAGGGGATTGATTGTTACTGTTCTGTTTTTACCTATTTCTTCTTCCTCCCTCAACAGGCAATGCTGGGGGGACTTTCAGCATGGACTCTGCATTGGGTATCATCAGCCTAACACGTGCCTTAGCCGGACCTGAGCCTAGTGAGTTCCTGCTGCTGGTGCGGGCCACGGACCATGCTAGAGTGGCCCGTGCTGCCTCTATTCCGGTCACTATCCTTGTCACATCCTGGCAGGGAGCCCCTCCGGTATGGCCTAGCACGAGCCTGGGGAAGGTGGTGGAGGTCAGCGAGTGGGCTGGTGTTGGTACGGCTGTGGTTCGGTTGTCTGCGCACTCCACCTCCCCCCTCCATTACGCCCTCACTGGGGGAGATGCTTCCAACGTGTTTGCCGTCAGTCCCGCATCAGGGGTGGTTACTCTGGCCCGCCGCCTGGACTACGAGACCTGCGCCTGGTACAACCTTAGTCTCACCGCAACTAGCCTGGTAAGAGGCACTTGTCATTCACCATCCTTACCTTTTATAAGCTGTAGTCGATTTATTTTCACCTGACGGAACAGGGACACTGCAACAGTTTAATTACTGAGAAGTGGCTGTAAGAAATTTGATAAGCTTTAGCTGTGAGGTAAGAATGGGTCATCTTGTTTCTCAGTTAGACTGATTCTCCAATCTGAACTTCATTTTACCATCATCTGCTCTCTCTCTCTCTCTCTCTCTCTCTCTCTTTATATATATATATATATATATATATATATATATATATATATATATATATATATATATATATATATATATCTATATATATAAAATATACATATATCTTCAGTGGCTCTTGCATTTGCCATACCGTACAGGCCGGATTACAACGGACGACGTGGCTTGGTGTGACTGTGCTGGATGAGAACGATTGGTGGCCAGAGTGGGAGCGCCTTACTTACCACGGCGTTGTGCTGGCTACTGCGGCGCCAGGTAGCCTTGTCATGGGTAGCCCCGTCGTACGTAGCCATTCTTACACCACTATCCGCCACCCCGTCCCTCTCACCCTCACTGCCAACGACAGAGATCAGGGCTATAATGGACGGGTCACCTACAGCATTGTGGAGAACCATATCAGCAAGTACTTCACCATCGACCAGTTCACCGGTAAGCAAGTGTGTGTGTGTGTGTGTGTGTGTGTGTGTGTGTGTGTGTGTGTGTGTGTGTGTGGAGAGAGAGAGAGAGAGAGTTGGGCTTCATTCACTGATTACCCGTCGGAGTTCAGATTGCCCGTCTCCCTTAAGAGATCTGAGGAAGTTTCATTATTCTGATTCGAAGTAAAAGTCTATCGACATCGCTATCTACCTACCTAACTATCTATTAACCTGTCAGTCAGTATACATATACAGTACAGTGATGTCTGTTGGCCTTCCTCACTCCCTACTTACCTACCTGCCTAAATACCTACCTACCTACCTGCTTAACTGAGCCTAACGCAAGTAAACTTAGCCTAACAAGAAGAGCTACCCAACTTAACCAGACTTAATAAATACCTACCTTCTCACCATAACCAAACCTTCAAACCTCACCTGGCGTAAGGATTGGTAACGTAACTTAATGTAACCTTATGTACAATAACATAACCCAACCCAGCCCACCTGACTTAACCAGATTTATCCAGACTTTACAAGACGTAACCTGTCTGCCTTAAATAACCTAATTTAGCCTTGCCTTAGTTAACCTAATCTAACCAGATCTAAAGAAACTTACCTAAAATCGTACCCAGCCTAAAATTACTTAACCCAGACTAACTTGGGTTTGGATTCGCAAACAAGATTACAATAAATTCCAGGTCATAACCATAATTTTACAGGATGAACAAAGAAAGACGAGTGCAAAATCTTCCCATGTCTCGAATTAATTTTACAAAAAAGATCTCAGTTACTACAGGAAACTTATTTAAAGCTTTTGAAAGAGTATGGCACCGTTCCGGGCTATCCAAATTATGGCCTGTCATCTTTTGTTCCTCTGATTTCCTCATATCTTAGTGACAGAAAGATGAAAGTCGATGATGTATATTCCAGTTTCCACTCGATTTATGCTGACATGCCATAAGGATGAGTTCTGACTCCAGCCATATTCCGAATTCATATGAAATAATAATCTCTTATCTGTCACCCATAATCCCATTCATTCATATGCGGATGACTCAACACTTCACAGTTCATTCACACTTAACTCCCATTCACAAAGTTTATTATCTCAAACTCACAATTCAGTACAGCAATCTCCATAAATCAAGACATATCTATGATCAATAATTGGGAACAAAATAACACTGTCTCATTTAATGCAAGGAAAACCAAATATATACAGTTTACTAATAGACAGATGTTGCCTGATTCCTATCTTACCTTCAGTGCATCTGATATTCCTATCTCTAAAAATATTGAAATTCTCGGTGTTGCACTTAACAATGCCCTCAGCTGGAACTTTCATGTCAGATCACTTGCTAAAACCGCATCAGAGAAACTTGGGTTATTGTATAGAGTCCGTAACTTCTTTACTGATGAGCAGCTTACTATAATTTAGAAGTCATGTCCTCTCTCAGCCAGAATATTGCTCATCCTTGTGGAATGGATGTGAAGAGGTTGCACTAAAACAACTAGACAAAATTCAGAAAAAAGCTGTTTGAATTGTTAATAACCCTGCTGTTACAAATGAACTACCTCCCCTACAAGTATGAAGGAATATTGCCTCCCTTGTATTAACAGATACTTTTATGGCAAATGTTAGACGAAGTTGCATTCATTGTGCCACCTTTCCATGTCTTCCCCCGCTCTACACAGGTATCTGGTAGCACTCGTGGCTGGACTGTCACACTGCCATATTGCAGAACTTCTGCTTATCATAATTCGTTTATTCACCGAACTGCATCTCTTTGGAACTCGCTTCCCCAGAGTTGTTTCCCCCCAAACTTCAACCTACGGCTGTTCAGGTCCAACTGTTAAAGATTTTTTTTTAATGAATGGAGGACACCTGTAGTCTGGTGTATGGATTAATTTCTTTTTAACATTTGTTTTTCCTGCCTCTGTTCTGTTATTTAAAAACAAGTTATATACTGGATGATCCCTCTTTAACACTCCTCTTCCACTCCGGATGATTTCCCGTGTGTTGCCGAGACGATTCAGTCAGTGTTACCAATGTCTACCGTGCATCATTTACTCATTTCCTACTCCCACTGCCACACCCACACCAGCAGAATGAGACGTCCCCACAGCAGATAAGATGCTATCAGATGAATTTCTATTGAAGTGCTGTGTACGGACCACCCTGTATGTTTCCTGCAGGAAAGACAAGGATTTGAACGAGTAGAATCTCCCCCATGTCTCAAGTTCTTCCTGGAAAAACAGACCTAAATTAAGAGAGGGAATCTACAGCAGATGTTTCAGAATTTCACCCCAGATCTCCCCCAACAGGAGCAGTACGCGTGTCTGGTGATCTGGAGGAAGTGGCTGGGGAAGATATTGAGTTCAGCGTGTGGGCAAGCGATGGTGGGGACCCGAAGCGTGAATGTGTCGCCCCCGCCACCGTCGTCGTCAGCGTGAAGAACGTGAAGTCAGCCCCGGAAGCCTTCCTTCAGACACACTTCAATGCCACCCTTTATTTACCTACTTTTCCTGGAGTTAGAGTTATCTGTCCAGCCCGCGACGAGGTTTCCCATCAACTCACCTACTCCATCATCGCCGGGGATGACAAGAAAAGGTTTGGTTTTGACCCTGAGAGCAAGTGTGTCACAGTGCGCGATCAGCTGGACTTGAAGTCTCACTACAATCTGACGATGCAGGCTACCGATTGGTCATCATCCACCACAGCTACGGTGCAAATATCCGTTCAAGATGACCCGCTGTCTACCATAATGTTCACCAAGGACAAATACTTTGCCAGTGTACAGGAGAATACGACTAAGGAGATGAACGTTGTGGTTCTTGGCGTGAAGGGTCAGCCACTCAACCACCACGTCCACTACACCCTCCTCAACCCCAGCAGCCTGTTCGTTATTCACCCAACAGGCGGCGTTATCAAAACCACAGGTAGACCCTTCGACCGTGAGGCTCAGGACCACTACACTTTGGTGGTGCAGGTGGGTAACAGTTAATGGTAATTTTGCTTCCTTTCGAGGCTAATATATTTTGCTCACATCACCTCATTTATAGGAACCAGCCCAGTATCTGATGAAATAAAGAGAGTAGTGAGCACAGTCTTTGCTTCTGTACATTATTGGTTATCTCATGGAGCAAATTTACTTTCTTCTCAAAAAATATAGCATATTATTTTAATTACACGAAAATGTGTATAAAGATCTTGATGTAAATAAACCAGTTACTTTGTGCAATGTGGCAGGCGCGGGAGGAGGAGGATGCAGACAACGTAGCGCATGTGTTGGTTCACGTGGCGGTGAAGGACGTGAACGACAACGAGCCCGTGTTTGTGAACCAGCCCTACCTCGCCCTGGTGCCCACAACTGCAACCAGGGGACACGTCATTATCAGAGTAAGAAGTAGTAGTAGTAGTAGTAAAAGTGGCAGTAGTACTATGCCTACTAGTATGTACTATGCCTACCTATGGAGTTGAGAGAGCCACCATTTGCTACAATACCTTTCTCAGTCTCCTGTGAATATCAGCTGAATGAAATCGTCTGGTGTTAGATGGAATAGAATAATAGTGTTGTCCCAATAATAAGGGGAATAATGGTACTTGTATTACCTTTCAATCTCGTGTGACTGAAAAAAAAAAAAAATCACAGTCTGCCTTTTGCAAGGATTGAACACTAGTTAATGTGACCAAGAGAGGGCTAAGCAGTTAGTATGTAGAAAAAAAAAAAAAGACGTGGGAGAGATTAGGAGAAAAATAAAGAGAAAAAACATTTCTATAGTAATGAAGACCAATGATGACAGAGAATTGAGGAATGGAAGAGCGCGGGTGGTACAAATAGCTAGAGAGAAAGAGAAAGAGAGAGAGAGTAATCAATTTGTAGAGTAAGTGTAGGAGTGTCTAGGCCAAAATTTGCCATCTCCTCGTCTTGAATGCGGAGATGGAGAAATAGATTAACCATAGAAGCCGACACAAACCAAGAGGAAGTGGTATGGAAAGGATGTAGGGCTGTAGCATTGTCTTTTTCCGCCACTGGAATACGTGAATAAGGTGCAAAGCGGAGAAAATCTAGGCGGATTAAGGTAAAAGAACTATAGTGATCGTATACCAGCGTCACATCCTACCCCACAGGTGCGTGCGGTTGACGTGGACGCAGGCAACTTCGGCAGCGTGCGGTACGAGTTGGTGAGGGGGAGCGGCGAATTGTTCTCCGTCAACAAGAAAACTGGCGAGATCTCACTGAAGCAGGCGCTGATGGTGGCTGGTAAGACGTACAGCCTCACCGTGGCAGCGTATGATGGTGGACAGCCTCCTCTTAGCTCCCAGGCTCACGTTATGATCAGGTGAGAGTGAAAGGAAAGGGAAGGGAAGTTAGGAAGGAAGAAAATGAAGAAACAGGCAGCAAACTGGGATCAGGAAGGAAAAGGAAGGAACAGGGAACAAAGAAAGCAAGGTAAATGAGGGAAGAAGAGGGATCATGAAGCAACAGGGAACAGAGGAAGGAAAGGAATGAGAAGGGAACAGGAAAAGGGCTGGGATCATGAAGGAAAAGGATGGAAGTGGGAACAAAGGAAGGGAAGTGAATGAGGAAGGGGCAGGGAAGGTACAGGGAACAAGGATGGAAAGTGAATGAGGAGGAGAGGAAAGGAACAGGGATCAAGAAGGAAGAAAGAACAGTGAGGAAATGAGGTATAGTTAACCCTTACAGTCTCCTCTTAGCTCCCAGTCCCGTTATGATGAGGTGGGGTCGGAAAGGAGAGGGGAGATGTAGTAGCTTGTGTATTCTGCCATCAGGTAGGAGAAGTAAACGTCTCAGTGCAGGGCTCAGCGTATAATTATCAGTGTTAATCATACACCTGCAAAGTAAACAAATGTAAGAAGAGAAATATATAAACCACCACCAGAGCACCCCATGTGAAATCAGAATCCAACAAATGATGGAACGAAACATGAATTAAAACAGGTATAACGAGAATACAAAGAGTAATATATATGAAGTACTGTGAACATGCCAGAAGGGAAGAAAGAAGGAAAGCTCATAGGGAAGGAACAGAGAAGGAACAGGGATCAGGAAGGATGAGGAAGGAACGGGGTGGAAATGGGGTGCAGTTAACCCTTACAGCCTCCTCTTAGCTCTCAGGCTTAGGTTATGATAAGATGAAAGGGAGAAGGAAAGCAAATGAAGGAAGGAAACAGAGGGAGGGAGGAAAAGGGAAAGAGAAAAAGAGAACTCGAAAGGAACAAGGAAGAGATAAAATACTATTAACCCCTAGTCTCCTCTTATCTCTTAGGCTGAAGCTATGATTAGGTGATGGGGAGAGGGGACAAGGGAAGCGAAGGAAAGGGAAGTAAAGGAGGTAGGAGCGAGAAAGAAAGAGGAAAAAACATCAAGGGTATTAGGTGCCATTAACCCTCTATAAATAATCGGGTCATTTCTATTGTTATACATCACATTATTCTACAGTAGATGTTTTATGCCGTCACTAAATACTGTAATACCCTTCTTAACGACATTGTGAATATAGAGTTCTCAGGCGTTTGACATTGTGAATATAGAGTTCTCAGGCGTTCAAAAAAATTTGTTAATTATCCTTGGTCAGTAATTACTTACTGGCTCATTAAGTGACCCGCTGGAACACTTTGTGGCTTACAGTCTGTGTAATTAGCTCTCTCTGTTGGGGCTCACACTTAGGGTCGTTTTTATAAAGAATTTTTAACTTTTGAGATAAGTCTTCATAGCAGTCAACTATTTACATATCTTTTTGTCTTTCGCATTTTGTAACAAATATTCACTCTAATATGATCATGAAGTGTTTAGTAGATGTAGAGGGAAAGATAAAGGTACCCTGTATATCTTCACCTATATAAATAATCATCCATACAACATACACTTAGGAGAGTGTATAAATATGGCCCTGAGTTTCATATGATTATTTTGTCAGGGTGGTGTCAGTAGTATTGCCTTATGGTATCAGGGTGGTGTCAGCTGTATTGCATTATGGTATCAGGGTGGTGTCAGCTGTATTTCATTATGGTGTCAGGGTGGTGTCATCTGTATTGCATTATGGTGTCACGGTGCTGTCAGCTGTATTGCATTATGGTGTCAGGGTGGTGTCATCTGTATTGCATTATGGTGTCACGGTGCTGTCAGCTGTATTGCATTATGGTGTCAGGGTGGTGTCATCCTTATCATGGTGTCACGGTGCTGTCAGCTGTATTGCATTATCTTCTCAGGGTGGTGTCAGCTGAGGGCCCGATATTCAGTGCTGCTCGGTACGAAACATCGGTGGGTGAGGACGCGCCCGAGGGGACCCCCGTGGTGGGAATCGAGGCCGCAAGTCCATCGGGAGAACCCATCATGTACACCATCGTGGACGGCAGCACCCAGCACCTCTTCTCCATCGACCTCGTCACAGGTAAGATACACTATTCTCTGTTCACTGCAACTTGGCTGTGTCACCTCCTAATCGTGAATGTTGACCTGTAACAAGAGATTAACACTAAAATGTGCCACTCTACACTTTTCACATTAACTTTCCCTAACTCTGCCGTCTGTCTGTCTTGAAATTATACCTGTAACAAGAGATTAACAGTAGACGATAATGCTATACTTTTTTTACTTTAGCTTTTTCCAAAATTGCCGTTTACCACTTGATTGCTGAGCCATAGCAATTCATTAATATAAAAATATGATGCTAGCCACAAGGAAGTGCTATAGAATGATGTAGAGGAGTAATAGTTTCCAATTCTACTATTATTAGAAATTAAATATGCTGCAAAATAGGCGAAAATTAGGCCCAAGTTAAGGTGAAAGAACTAGACCTCTCTCTCTCTCTCTCTCTCTCTCTCTCTTTCGTATTCTGTTTGACTACTCGGCCCTTACTTTTGCAACACCTACACCAATAATTGCAGAGTATCAACTTCTTGCTTCAGTTCGATAAATTACGATACAATAAACAAAGACTTTTAAAATCCAGTAATGCCAACTCCAGAGCCCAAGATACTTTCAAAACAAAACGCTGCGAAGCAAGATGGTATCATTTTCGGTAACTCTTCCTACACCGTGGCGCGAGATTCAGCCTGTTTGTGTGTGTGTGTGTGTGTGTGTGTGTGGATTTGAATGAAACTTCCCTGGTGAGTTTGTCTGGTTACTCCGAAGGTCTTCCACTGTATACAATCTTCCAACCATGATTTTTAGGGCAAACCAGTCCCCCTTCACCAAATAACTAATTCTCAGAAGTAGTGAAATGAGGGTTGATATGTCTTTGATATTTTTAGTAAATATTATACAATGGGCTCTCATCCTTCCTGCAATATTTGTGGAACGTGACACCCCCCCCCACCATGATTCTTGGGGGGAGGGGGGGTTCAGTCTTTAAAAAAATAAAAAATAAGTGATGAGAAGTAGGGAAAAGTGAGGACATGGATTTCAACGAAACTTCCTAAGTCACTTCCTCTGGTTCCTTGATAATGTTTTCCACTATATAAAATTCCCGCTAGTATTTTTTGGTAGGTCACCCCCCCCCCCACATCTTATACATGATATAAAAAAAAGGAAAGGGCAGGTATCATTTTGATATTTTAGTACGTTGTAGAATGGGCTCCCATCCGCTGACTGCAACTACTCCTGTGCTACTACTGCTGCTGCTGCTACCACCACCACTACTACTATAACTGCTACTACTACTACTACAATTACTAGTAGTAGTAGCAGCAGCTGTAGTAGTAGTAGTAGTAGTAATAGTATTTTGTATTTATTTCAAATGAGGAAGCATATTTCAGGGTTGGGTACGCAGTTTCCATACTTTCTCGGAATGCAGAGGAAGAAACTGCATATCTGTTTCATTTAAGAGTTTCCTTATTGTTAGACTGAAAAGCACAGTTATTAAAAGTACCTAACTTCGGTACTTAAGCGAGAGTATTATTATATTTACAATTGTTTTCGTAAGTCGAAGTAAAAGTATCATGAAGCGAATGTGCTCAAGTAAAAGTGCTAGAGTATCTTGTGCACAAAGTACTCAAGTATTAAAAGTAAAAATTAACCACAAGCTTCTCATCCAACTGCAATCTATACATTAATTAATTATTTGGTGCCGAAAATGTGACATTGATAGAAGTGAGGAATACTGTGTAGAGACTGAAAAATAGGAAGGTATCAGGTGTGGATGAGTTGTATATAGAGATAATTAAGAGTAAAAAGAGGCCATAGAAGTGTTAGCTGGAAATATGTAAGAAAGATTGGATGACTGCCATTGTACCAGTCAAGTGGAGGAAGAGAATGATTATGCTTGGTACAGAAACAAAGGCGATTGATGTAAGTGGAAAAAATACCATACCACAATATATGGCTACAGAGGGTTGCTCGAAAGGTACGAGTATTTAGAACAACAATGCTAGAGAAGGTTAGGAATGCACCGGAATATATGGTGAGTTACATACAGTACAGTCGCCTCCACTTCGAAGTACTACAAGGGTGATGTGTTGGGGGTCTTGTGTGACACCAGTGTACTTCTTTACGTCTTGCATTTACTGTGTCTGATTACTATAACGAGATTGTTACAACACAGCGTGAGACGGAAACAAATGCACTAGTGAGACAAAAATTCTCTGACACGCCACCTCCTGTAGTACTTTGAAGTGGAGACAGTTGTACAGCGTGGCTTTAGGAGTGGTTTGGGCTGGAGACTTTTCAAACTTGGGGGTGCTAGATACAACCAATAAGTTCTTTAGTACAAGAGATTTTTCCGATATCGAACGCAGTCGTCTGGAGGCACCAAAAATTAAATAAGACATGCTTCATCGGACTGAAACGGTCAAAGCAGCCACTATAATTGAAAACATGAGCGTGTATGTAAAAAAAAATAAAATCACGCGTTCAGTTATACAATTGCGTGATGCTGTTTGCCGTTTCCATCACGACGCTTTGTTTACTCATTAACACGGTTCCAGCGTTGTGGAGTGGGTGGACACTAAGACCGTTTCCGTACATTAAGCCAGTTGTATTGTTGCTCGAGAGAGATCCCTACACGCAGTGGCATTGACATAACCTAGTAGTCAAGCTACCCCTTTTTACAGATTTCCCACATTTCCCTTCCTCCCTTTTCTCCGGAAAGAGGATGGAAGAGTGCACGAAACGGGCAACTTTAGCCTGCAGTTCACATTTCGCGCTTAGAATGAGCCTGGACCCATAACATTAACAGTTGTAGTAGTGTTACAGATCGTATTCTAATTAACTTAGGAGGAGTTTCGTCCATGTATTTCTGCATAGGTCGCTTTAACACTCATGATCGTATGGCTCACTCTTACCTGAAAAAAAAAAAAAAAAAAAAAAATCCAGGCGTTAATTGGAGGAAAATTCTAGAGTTTTCCAGACCATGAGAGGGTTTAGGAAGATAATAATTTCAAGCTCCTATGCATCTCAGTTTTCGTGCGTTGCGAGAAGGCTTAATCAGCATTACATATGTTTGTCCTCTGGCCTCCTATCCTTCCCATAACCCTTTTCATTGTTTATAGTGTCTGTTTCTTTACGTCCATGGAATGCATGGTTAATTAGCATTTGCAATGAGCAGCCAGAATGTCTGCTTCTCACGCCAGCAGACTGAACCTTCCTCATATTATACAAAATAAGGTGGCACACATTACGGACCACCCTTTATGTTTGAACAGCACACGCGAGGGCATAACGTGGTTTATGAGAGGGATTATTGTAGGGTGTGGTGGATGGTGTAGGGTAGGTGTGATTATGAGGTGTGGGTGTGGCAGGTGTGAGTATATATGACTGGGTGTGGCAGGGGTGTATGCGATACGACTGGATTTAGCAGGTGAGTATACGATATGATTGGGTGTGGCAGGTGTGGTGATATGATTAGGTGTGGCAGGTGTGAATATTGTATGGATGGATATGGCGGGTGTAGCCTAGGTATGATATGACCGGGGTGTGTGGCAGGTGTGGATGTGTTTGACTGGGTGTGACAGGTGTGGACATGATATGATTTGGTGTGGGAGATGTGTATGTGATATGAGTGACAGGTGTGTATATGATATGAGTGGGTGTGGCAGAGGTGGATATGCTATGATTGGGTGTAGCAGGTGTGGATATGATATGAGTGAGTGTAGCAAATGTAATATGAGTGGGTGTGGCAGGTGTGTATATAATATAATTATTATGTGTGGGAGGTGTGGATAAGGTAAGATTGGGTATGGTATGTGTTGAAATGGCAAGGGTACAGGTAGGTGGGGTCGTCCTTCATCCACTCACACAATTTCATGTGTCTTCATTGACAAACCAAATGGGTTCCTGCACTCAAGAAAACCATTTTCGACGGTGTGTGTGTGGGGGGGGAGGGGTGGAGGGTAAGCATAGAGCCAATAATGGATGCCTGGCGGATTAGTGGGTTAAGGCGCTCAAAGTCAGATTCAGCCCATGAGAGCACATAATCGTACATAGGAGTGTACTACTACTACTACCACTACTATTACTGCTAATTAAGTTTCACCATATAATTGGCGAGGCTTAGTGTTTTGGTAAGTGTTATTATTTTTCTTTGCACTTTTTTTCTTAGCTCTTGATGATACAGTACAGGAAGGTACCCTAGGGTAACCCAAGTACTTGTGCCAAATATAAATGACTTTGGGCTGTTTTTGAAGATCATATACTCATTTTTGGTGCAAAAATTTCATATTTGAAATTGAAATATCTCAGAAACTAATTGGGATACAGTAATTTGGTTGAGAATCCTGTGATAAAATAGTTTACTGAGAATTTTGGCTGAACATTTTGCCATTTGGCCTAGTGGAAAGTGCCACAAAGATCTGAAGACAAAGGTGTGGAGGAACGCATTGGTACATTTTACATTTGCCTCAATAAATGGCTGACTGTATGCTTAGCCGTAGCCATATTCCTTTCAGATAATAAGAGGGAGCACAACTATATTTCTGTAAAGTTACAGCTTTACAGCTTTTGTGGTTTTCTCTAAAACGTGCGACAAAGAAAACACTGAGCAGATTTGAATTAGGTACTTTCCACTAGGCTAAATGGCTAAATTTTCTGCCAAAATTCTCAGCATATTTTTTTAGCTTGGAATTTTAAACTAAATAGCTGTATCTCAGTTAGTTTCTGAGATATTTCAATTTCAAAATGCAGTTTTTGCACCAAAAATAGGTCAAGGTCATTTATATTTGGTACAAGTACTTGCGTAATCCTAGGGTACCTATCTGTATAATATCATCAATATCTAAGAAAAGAAGTGCAAAGCAAAATAATAATAATACGAAAACATTAAGCTTCGCCATTAATATTGTGAAGCTTAAGAACAGTGCTGTAATCCAGACACTCAGAGTACAGAGACAGCTTTAGTATATTGAAAATTAGTGTTGTAATGTAGGTGGATTTGGATAATTTGTACCTCCTTTTGCTCAGCGAACAATTCTCCCTGTTGTACTTTAGTGTCCTGTTGTTTGTTAGTAATGTAAATTTGATCAGTGTTAAAACAATATTAAATATAGGCGTATAGTAGCATACGAGAGGAAATTACATGTAGCAGGTAAAATAATTCGCTAGGGAAGAGGTGGTACGAAGCATCCTAAACCACCTAGAATACTGCCCTGTGTTCCCATACCTGCTTTATGTGTGTGTGTGTGTGTGTGTGTGTGTGTGTGTGTGTGTGTGTGTCAACGGATAAAGGAGTCTGTCAAAAGGAATACGTACATAACTACTGTCATATGCCCAAAGGTAGTATTCTAAGAGACTTTAAAGATTTCGTAACAGATCTTCCATAGCACTTTCTTCTGCACATTAAGCCTCAGTAGCCCCGTGTATATTAATGATGCAAAATAAGTTGATATTTAAAAGATATTAAAATGAGCAGAATTGTAAACTGAGAAAACAAATGAATAGAAACTTATTAAAAGATAAAAAACTTTCACTTTTTAGTTCCTTGCGTTGTATTCATTAAAATAATTGATTCAGGCTAACATCAGACGATTTTATTCAGCCAAAAAAACAGCATACAAGAGATTCCTAAGTTATAAAGAGCAAAATAAATCACTGTGGAAAAGGTGCTACAAAACTTACTAAATGTCACAGGGAATACAGTCCTAAAATTAGCAGTAGTATATTGTGTTTATATTACAGAGTATGTGTTCTGAGTCTCCATTCCTAATATTCCTTAACTTTCTCATCCCTCACTTTGTCCTTGCCCTTGTTCTCTGCCCTTTTCCCCCCATCTCCTTTGAGATTTTTTTCACCCATGTTTTTCTCCTTCACAGCCTCTTTCTCGTTCTTCTCATCCATTTTCCATTCCTTGCTTTTCTCCAGCCTCTTGTTTTCCCTAGTCTGTGTCCACTTCCTCCTCTTCCTCCTCCCTCCGTACGCTATTACAAACAAATATCATCCTTACGCTGTGTTGGTTATCCAAGGCTTGGTTTACTTTCCCAGGCGGCAAGGATGTGGAACAACGGTGTAAGTATTGTATGATATTCTGTCTCAGTTTCCTTTGTATTCCGTGTAAGATTATTTTTCTCTTCCCTGTGATACCTTGGCACCTTCTCATGAGTATATTTTAGCACTAGTTTTTATTTATATTTAACGTCTTCGATAAGGTTCGCAGAAACTCTTCATTTACAGTGTATAGTTTTCTTTATATACACCCCATTATAGGTACGATTATGTTGTAAAGTAAATTAATCTTTTGCATGCATACGTGTTTACTAAGTTACTACCAAATCTGGTTTAGTTAATGATAAAAAAAAATACACAGTCATATCTTTCTCTGCATGTTAACCCTGCCTGTTTTATGTATGCCTGTATTACAAATCATAATATTAATGTACAGTATTTCATTTCTGGCTTTGATAATGTGTCTACCTGCTGCAGGGGCGAGGAATAGCTGTATTAACGCATGCACTCCCGTGACGTATATTATTTTATTCAGGCCTTCCACCAGATAATTTTATTCAGCTTGGCAGCGTGGAGAGCCGCCATCAGGTAACCAAGGCTGACGCTTGAAGGGATGTTGGAGCTTTTATAAACGAAATAATGACGTTTAGCAAAGAACTCCTGCCTGCAGTGAAAGGGTTCATGAAGGCAATATCCAACTTATTCAGTTTGTAAAGATGCTCTTAAAGTAAATAAAAAAATATCAGAAGTTAGCAAAAACAAAAGGAGGAGGACGTCACGAAACTGAAGGGGCTACACTGTACCGTAGGCTACGCAAATGTGACTCATGAGAATTGGTACCACAAACTTATTACTGTTGTCATCCCAGATTTTTTTTTTTTCAGCTAGGTGCATCATATCTCTGTCCTCAAGAATAACTTACAGGAACAGTAATTATGAATTTTAATGATATACTGAATATTTTTTTTTAAATTATGCGGGGACTCAAAACTGTATGTGGAGAGTCCTTAATAATAATATTATTATTAATGATAATAATAATAATGATAATAATAATAAATACAATAAGAATAAGAATAAGAATCCTGGTGATGAAAATAATACCTTTATTAACGCTGGTTCCTGGTGGTCGAATGGATTACGGCGCTCCAACCGGCTGGGGCTCAGTAGAGCTTACATCCGAGGAAATGTTGGGGTATATTGCTGGTCACTTTTGATCTCATTGTCGGTACTGAGTAGCCTAGCCACGGGCCCCTACGCTCCTGGTAAGACAAAAAAGGAGGGAATGATGAATGTATAGATATCTTTAATTTGCCGCTATATTACATAACACACAGATGCAGGAGTTACCTTTCTCGTTCAGTCACGATCAACAGTTCGCTAACGATTCCCTGCCGACTGTGGCGATGTAAGGTGTTACTTGAGAAGTTTGTATGTGAAAAAGATATCGTGACTCCTACTGGTCTAGCACTCTAGTGGGTTACGATGTGACCCGTAAGTATTTACATACGAGGATTTTTTACTAATATAAAAACCACACAGGGAAGAACAAATGGTCATTTTTGCCCTTAATATTTTGTAGGCTACTTATTAACCTGTCTTCGGCCCCCTACGTTCTTAATGCCGAAATGAAGAACTGGATATATGCAGGATAGGCGGATACTGTAGTAATGTGAAGTATACAACAGCAGACAACAGGATTAGATACTCTGTGGCCTCGATAAGGTATTTATGAGACTGTCGCTAAGCTTTTGATGGTGGTAGTACTTGCTGGATTGGCTATATAGCCTGCTGAAATGAAGAGGAAGCATTTTTCGGGAGATCAGGATGCTACAGTGTGTCTGGAGAATGAGGGGTGAACAGAGCTCATAGGAAATTGTGTGTAGGCGCTGCTGCAATGAGGGATGAGTTGGCTGCGTCTTCATGCCTCCCTTGCACTCATACTTCTATGATCATGTTTGCAAATGAGACATAGGGACATATTCTAAGTGTCATAAGAGGCGTTGTTGTATCTGTTCGTTAGTGATTTATGTTGTACCGTATAGTACATCTTAACGTTCTGATGTATGTCATGTATTTCGTTTTGCCTTGCGATGTGCTGATTAAACTAAAGAAGAGATGTTATGCAATCTGCAAGGCCACGTAGAATACGATCCATGTAGCTCAGTTGTTTAGTATACTGAATTACCTGCCTGACTGTACAGGTGTGGTGAGAAAATTTAACTGGCAGAGAATGATGGCACTTAAAGTGAAAATATATTAAGGAAACTGTTGTCACCTTAGAAATCTTTGCCAACAAGGTAGTGTGAAAAGCAGGAGAGGTGAAATGTTACGTGAACTTTTGTATGCTTAGAAAAGTTTAGCTAGCACAGGATTATGAGAGGTAAAAGAGGTGAAAAATGAGGCTAACGTTTGTCATTTTAGAAACTTAGCTAGCAGAGGATCTTGAGAAGTAGAAGAGATGAAATATTAGGCGAACTTTTGTCCGAACTTGTACAGATGTAAATTATATTAGGTAGCAGAGGATTGTAAGAAGTAAAAGAGGGGTATTATTGTGAATTCTTGTCGCTGATTATGCAGGTAAAGGAAGTGTAATATTATGAACGTTTATTGCTGATTATACAGGTAAAGGAGGTAAAATACTGTAAACGTTTGTCGTCGATCGTCCAAGTAAAGGAGATGAAATATTGTGAACGTTTGTCGCCGACTGCACAGGTAAAGGAGGTGAGATACTGTACTGTGAACGTTTGTCGGCGATTATTCAGGTAAAGGAGGTGTAATACTGTGACCGTTTGTCGCCGATTATACAGGTGTGGTGCAGACGGCCGGTCAACTGGACTACGAGCTAGCAAGGGGCCACAACTTGACCGTACGGGCGAGGGATCCTGTGACGGGCATGCACACCGACACCCACGTCAGCATCGCCGTTACCGACGTCAACGACAACCCGCCAGAGTTCACGCGACCCGTATTTAAGGGGGAGGTGTCGGAGGCGGCAGCTGAGGGCCAGGTGGTCTTGCAGGTGAGTCATAGGAGCTTCAAGAGGGGCAGTCTTCGTTTTAGGTAAGACATGAGCTCTAAAATATCAGATCTGTTTACGTACAAAGGTTACTGCAAATTGAATTAAATTGTGAAACGAACTTCAAATGGAACTTTGATAGAACCTCTGTCTTTAATTTACTGAGAACTTAACACCAAGGGACGGTGTAAAAAAATGCTACTTATAACGAGGAATGCCAGTACGTCCTTCCTGTTATATTTTTTGGTTTCCTTCAGACAGTTTTATGCATAGGGTTTTCGCGATCCGTCTTTAATGGCGAGGTGTCTGAGGTGGTGGCTGAGGGTCTAATGGTCCTCAAGGTGTGTCTTATTATAAAAGGCAGTCTTATTACTATAACTGTGTTCGCAGAGTTTTAATCAAGACCTTGCTATTTGACGTTCATTTATGGAATACCGAAAACAAGCTGCGGATTTTTAAGGTAATTTATGGAAAACCTAAAGGAAGCTGTGAAATGTTACTGCACTTTATGGAACACCTAAATCAAACCCTTAGATTCTTACGGTCATTTAACGAACACTTAAAGGAAGCTATGAATTGTTAATGTAATTTTTGGGAACACCTAAATCTATCTATCTATCTATCTATTGCCAGACGCCATAATCCCATAAGGGGTGGCCATTTGACTTTGAGTTATTTGTTTTACGGGGAGGGGCACTAACCCTCCACCAACCCACTTGCTGACACGTAGGGAGCACGTATGATTTGGTTATACGGTTACCACCCAGCGTTGTAAATGGTTTCTTGGCTTACAGGAAACCATTTGGCTTGTCACTCAATGTAAAACCACCTGTAAAGGAAAGAAAAACAATAAGTGACAAGAGAGATGGGAGAAATAGAACGAGAGGACGACAGGCACAGAAAAAGAATGATAAAGGCTAAGGAAGAAGTAGGCAGCACTACATCAAGTGAGTGGATGATCAAGCTCTTAAATTTTTATGGTCATTTAACGAACACCTAAATGAAACTATTAATTGTTACTGATATTTATGGAACACCTAAATCATACTCTTAATAATTTACTTTAACTGAACGAACACCTAAAGGGAACAGTGAGTGTTTACGATAAATTATGGAACACCTAAATCTAGCTCTTAATATATACGTCCGAAACGAGGTACTGTATTTATTTCTAACGGCTACGCTTGGAACAGCTGTGATTTTTAGATACGACTAGCCTGCATCCCGCGTGACAGTCAAGTAAGCAGCGATGCGGAAAAGTTAGGGACGTTCTCTTTTCATCACATGCTTCAGAATTGCCATGTAAAAAATATGGAGCTTGTCCACATCTTTACGTACTTAGTTTTAATAGTATGATTCGTAGGAGCTTCACCCTGAATACGTCATCATTATTATTATTATTATTATTATTATTATTTGTGGTAGGTGGGGGCGCCCACCATCCACATACTCGATGGAGTGCTGCCTTGAGTGTCTGCACTTTACTGTCTTCCATCCTTCCTCTTCTGCCTTTATTTCCTTCTTTCTTTCCTCTTTCTTCTGCTTACGGGTGACTTTACACTCCCTCTTCTGTCTTTCTTTTCTTCATTCTTTCCTATTCCTTCTGCCAGTGGGTGACTCTACTCTGAGTGACAAGCCAAATGGTTTCCTGTACACCATTTACGACGCTGAGTGGTAACCATATAACAAAATTATGGCACCTGGTGGTTTAGTGAGTAATTAAGGTGCTCCATTCGGATTGAGCCTGTGTAGGCTTATATCCAAGGGGTGGTTGGGGTTTATTGCTCATACAGTGCCACTCAGGGATGAGTGAGGCTGATCACTCTCCACTTAAATGTCAGGACCAACTTGCCTAGCCTCGGCTTCCTACGCTCCTTATGGGGCGACGTAGGATTGGATGATGGATAGATGGATGATGATGATGATGATGATTATTACTATTATTATTATTATCAATTTTGCTGCCTCCAGATGATTTCCTTTAACAGTTGGTCTTGCTGGCGAATCACAGGAGCTTCAGCCGTATACGCCATTTACTTTCACTTGCTTAAACTTGTCATCCCTCCATCTTGAACGCGGAAGTCTAACAAGAGTTCAGCACTGGAATATGATGCTTGTCACGTAGAAGTGCTTTGGAAATGATGAGGTATTGTAGAACTGTCTTAGTTTGTCATTAAGCTACACGAAACGAGGTGCACAAGACAAAGATCTAGGTCAGGTCAGGGCGAAGGAGCTATAGTTTATGATGTTTATTTTATTATTGTTGCCTCCAGACCAAATTATTCGGCTTAAGGATCTGTATATATACTCGTGTGTATATATATATATATATATATATAGAGAGAGAGAGAGAGAGAGAGAGAGAGAGAGAGAGACATATATATATATATATATATATATATATATATATATATATATATATATATATATATATATATATATATATATCCACACCACATCCTCATTATCTAGACACCACATGGTCATAACACCACTATACGGTTGTACACAACAAACAAAATGATCATAGTACGACCATAATAATTGTGGTTATAAACATCAAATGGTTGTAGACATCACCCCGTAGTCATAAACACCACCACACCTCACACTCACAAGAACCACCACATCTCATGGTCATAACCACGCCACATGGTCACAGACACCACTTCGCCAGTTGTAAAATCACTTCCACACCACATGCTTAAAATGCTTAAAATCACCTCCACACCACATTGTTAAAAATAGCACCACGCCACATAGTTATACTACGATACCACACGATCATTAACATCACCACACCACGTGCTCATAAACATTACCGCATCACTCAGTCATACACAGCCACTCAGCATGATCACAAACACCACTACGCCACATGGTCATAAGCACCACCACATTGCCTGTTTATTAGCATCATTGGCACTACATTAATAAACACGAGCACATGTTCATAAATTATATTCCACAGTTATAAATATCAGCCGTGGACAGGAAAAGCTTGTTCAAAATTTTCTTTCATTTACCAAGCAACAGCGTTAGGAAACAATCCAAACAGCAAACGTTTTCAGAATACAGAAAATACAGACGCATCCTTATAGTCTGGTCCATATAATCAGCCATATACCAGTTGAAAAGAAAAGTATGAGTGTGGGAAACAGGGAGGCTATCAAGTGGGGACGTTGTTAGCTGTTCCAACTAAAAGATTTAAATGGAAAAACGGAGGTCTAGACTTAAGTTAGGACCGGGAAGCTGAACCCAAGCCTGATGACAACACAACTTTGTATTGTTTACACCCTGGAAAACTGGTGTGTAGTCCAGCAGTTGGTATCAGACTTCTCGGGATTTTTAACTTTCTTTCGAGGCAACCAGAATGTGGAGGGAGGAGGGAGGCGGTCAGGCGACAGACAGAAGAAAAGAAAGTACTTCATACAGATACAAAGGCAACCATGCTTCGAAGACTGTCCTAGAGAAAAGGTAAAGATTGACATCATATCAAAACTTTATCATTACGGACAAGTATTCATGTCAGTCATTACTTTTCCTCTGAATCCTAGTCCCCCCCCCCCCCGTAAACTGCTCACATCTCCAGGTTGAGAACCACTGGGTTAGAGTAAGTGCATTATAGTTCTTTAACCATTTGACCTCTTTCCCCTTCCCCTACAGGTTTCAGCGCTGGATGTAGACACGGGTGCCGGTGGTCGCGTACGTTACTCCTGCGAGGCTGGGTGCGAGGCATTTGAGGTTCGATCCCAGGATGGCGTAGTGGTAGTGTCGGGAAAGCTAGACACCGAGATTAAAGCCAGCCATTCTCTCACTATTGTAGCTACTGATGGCGGCATCCCACAGCTTTCATCATCTGCCACTGTCGTTGTGCAAGGTTTGATTTATTGGTAGTACGCCTCTTAAGTAACATCATCTTTGCTTCCGTACCAATCTAAAAATAAAACTCACAACCAATCCACTATGCCCACACCACAGTGGAACTCTTCACGCCATACCACACTTACCTCGTGCACCCCATTATCACAACACAGACAGTCCTTCAACATAACCTAAACTTAAATATCTGTAGGACTGTGCATTAGAACTGAGCCAGGGGTCGCAACAACAAAATGCATAGCAGCAAGTAACATCACAGTTGTAATGCTTCGTGACTGTCCACTGGGTGAAATCTCATCATCCGCTTGACTACCATATCTGTGTGTGTGTGTGTGTGTGTTTGTGTGTGTGTGTGTGTGTGTGTGTGTGTGTGTGTGTGTGTGTGTGTGTGTGTGTGTGTGTGTGTGTGTGTGTAAATTCAATTAAGTGGCATAGGCTTTGTAGCACTTCTTCCATGGAGATTTATTTTGCATATTCCACCTGAACATACTCTCTGAAGTTATTGATATAGCTTGCCATAATAACACATGAAAGGATACCGAGGTGCAATATGTAAGGTAAATTGCTAAGGAATAGGTGTTACGAATCTCTAAAACCACTTTGAATATCGTTTGTATGTGGGTGTTTCTTGCTCTCGTCCAGTGCTGGACTTCAACGACAACCCTCCATCATGGCGCCAAGACAGCTACTCGTGCAGGGTGTCAGCGGAGGCCCAGCCAGGTCATGTCGTCACCGCCATGTCTGCCCATGACCCAGATAAGGCTCAGGTAACGCCACTCACATACGCCATCCATTCCGGTGATCGTCAGGGCATCTTTAGAGTCGACCCACTTACAGGTGATTATTTCTGTCGATCTTACTATCTGTTTATTAACCAGTCTGTCTCTATAGCCAGACACCGTATCACTGCAGGAGGTGAGCTACAAACAATTCAGTCCATGTCATCCTGTTCTCCTCCAGCAGGCTGCCATGCCTCCAGCTAAGACTATTAATATGGTTTTACCCTTAATCCCTACACCTTCTTCTCATTCTCTTCTTCCCTGGCTCCCCCTCCACCCCACCCACACGCACCCTTTTAGTCAGTCACTTTTGTCTTCATCGCTAAATCCACCCACAACCCAGACATTGGCCAGCTGATAACAACCAGATACTCTTTCCTTTCCAGGGATTGCCGGGCATTTGTAGAGTCGACCTGCTACCAAGTGACTAATGTATTTATTTTTCTTTAGAATAGATCAGCATATATGTAAGCGTTTATTATAACGTCAATAACAGGTAGTAATCAGACCAGTAACTCAAAGGTTATTCCCAGGATGCAGGCCTTAGGTTCTCGCTTCAGGATAATGGAATGCTACTAGTTTTGATTCTAGAGAGGGACGCCTTCCCATGTTGGCGCTGATATACTAATGGCTCCGCTGCCTGGTTATACAAACTTTCCTCACTTGCCTCCCTATCGCCCTTCCCTCCCTCCAAGAGAACTGTAAACTGCGGGAGAGAGGGGCAGTTTCAGCCTGCAGTCCACCAGTTTCACGTCCAGATTACTTTCATACCATCGCCATGACAACGAGAAATATAAGGGATACAGCAGATCTAGAATGAGTACCACGACAACGAAAAATATTAGTCTGTCTATCTATCTATCTATTGCCAGACGCCATAATCCCGTAAGGGGTGGCCATTTGACTGAGTTATTGATTTTATGGGGAGGGGCACTAACCCTCCACCAACCCACCTGTTGACACGTGGGGAGCACGTATGGGTTGGTTATATGGTTACCACTCAGCGTTGTAAATGGTTTCTTGGCTTACAGGAAACCATTTGGCTTGTTACTCAGTGTAAAGTCACCTGTAAAGGAAAGAAGAACAATAAAATATTAGTGATACAGAAAATATAGAATGATTACCACGACAACGAAAAACATTAGTAGTGACAGCAAATATAGAATGATTACCAAGACAACGAGAAATAAGTGATAGAGCAAATATAGAATGATTTGTGTTGCTTTACAGGGGTGGTGGTAGTGGCGGCGCCCCACAAGCTGGCCAACACAACCTCCTTGAACCTAAACATGTCAGTCACAGACGGCGTCCACGCGGTTTTCACGGGACTTCATGTGGCTGTTGTCCCATCGAACCACCACACTCCAAGGTACGCGAGGTGGCATGGGAGGCTACACACCGCTTTTATTATACCCACGCTCCTGAAGCAAGCGTGCGTGTGTGTGTGTGTTCTTACCTTACCTAATTGTATCTTTACAGGAATGAGTCAGGCTCGTACTGTCCCATGTCTTAAACCATATTTATCGTACATATCCTTAAATTTGTGAATTGTTTTGGCACACACTATTTCATTCGGTAGTGCATTCCATTGATCAATTGCTCTGTTTGGGAAACTGAATTTCCTTACGTCTTTATCACCTCTCTTCTTATGCAGTTTTTTGCAGTGTCCTCTTGCTATTAGTTAAATGTATGTGTGGATAGTAGAATAACCATGTATTGAGCAACCGTGTGTGTGTGTGTGTGTGTGTGTGTGTGTGATGAATAAAATAACTCAAGTAGCTTTCATCCGATTTCCAGCAATGTTGGTGGAAGTGTTGAGGGTTAGCTAAGAAGTTAACCAAATGAATCAAGGACGATAGGTCAAGGTCATGTGGCTAGATTAAAATATGACCTGACAAAGACAACTTGAGGACTTTTTATCCGATGTAGATCAAACCTGGTGGAAGGGATGAGTTTAAACCATGAACGAAGGGATTCAGTTTGGGGAATAATCAGTTAAAGGCCAAGGTTACAGGGCAAGGTCAAACTTTGACCCTTGTGTTTGTGTGTGAACAAGATATCTCGGATTTGATATGATTCAGACTAAACCCGGTGGAAGGGTTGACGATCAGTCAAGGACTTGACCAATTGTTTTTGAGAATACTAGATCAGACGTGAAGATCATAAGCCAAGGTATGTTAAACAGTTTATATCTGATTTAGGCCAAACTTTGCAGAGGGGTTCAAGGTAAGGCGAGGATAAAGGGATTCGTTTTTGAGAGCAGTTAGTCAACCCCAAGGTCACAGGAAAAGGTCATGTCAAGGTCACAGGAAAGGGTCAAATGTCAGGGTCACAGGGTAAAGTCAAGTCAGACAGTTCTGATTCTGTTTGAACAAAGCTTGGTGGAACTGTCAAGGGTCAGGCAGGAGTAAAGTATTTCGATTTTGAGGGCAATACATCAGTGGTTAAGGTCACAAGACGAAGTCAGAT
The DNA here is from genome assembly GCF_032717465.1 of Coenobita brevimanus. Taxonomy (NCBI): domain Eukaryota; kingdom Metazoa; phylum Arthropoda; class Malacostraca; order Decapoda; family Coenobitidae; genus Coenobita; species Coenobita brevimanus. The sequence continues at coordinate 2,435,438 of NC_137032.1, read as the reverse complement.
TCAGTCAAATGTGAAGCCTTTAGCTGAATTGGTGGGAGAGGGGGCTGTACTTTCTGTGTTATTTCTTGTTTTAGCAATTTATTATGCACTTACACTTTCTTATTCTCGTTTATGTTATTTATGCGTCTCATCACTGACGAGGTTCACGCAGTGTTTGTTGGACTTCATGTGGCTTTAGTCTTATTTAACTACTACTGTCCACGGTTTTCGAGGTGGAACAGAAGAGTTTGTCTCATTTATGATGCACATTACACAGGTCATATTGCACACTCCAGGGTATAGGGGCTTGGGTTGTTCTGTAAGTGATTTAGATTTCGTAATTACATTTCCACACGGTGTTCACGTGACTTAATGTGGCTGTTGTTCAGTCCAACCATCACACTCCGGCGTAGACAGTCTTTTGTAGAAGTCATTTTTTTAAACTTGGCAACTTCATTCATGGTACCTTTTTAGTATGGGTCGTAATCTCTTTTGAGCTACTACTAATCTTTATGATCCAGCTGATGTACAATAACTGCCCGTATCAGTATATGTGTATCTACCTACAGTATGTGTGTGTCTGTGTGTTTGTCTGTATCAATGACCTACGTCTTTCTTTTTAAAACCATGTGTGTCTGTGTGTTCGTCTATATCAGTGATGTACGTCATTCTCTTTAAAACCATAACAGTATTAGTATCGTTGGTAAAAGTCTTTAATGCATCCAGTACCCTACGTCCAACAAGACATTGGAATATTATGCGACTTTTATGCTTATTAGTGTACACTGTTAAATTTCTGCCTGGTACTCTGGATGTATTATTAGGCTTTGATTTGCTCATAATTTACAACGAATATGTATAACGTGGGTGATGTATGAGTGAACATGAGTAATACAACTGCTATAATAACCTGACCTAGATTTTTGTCTTTTTATGTCTCATGTAACTAATGGTAAAATAAGATAATGTCATGGCTACAGCTTTGCCACAGTTCCTTTTCGCGACTAGCAGCATATTCTAGTGTTTATCTGTTGCTAAACTTAGTATTCGAAACGCAGTGATATGGAAATTTTATATCGTTAAGGTACAAACTGTATAAAAGCCAACCCCATCCGTTTACTCCTTCATTGTTTAAAAAAAAAAGTAAATGAACTGATTCTGATTAGGAGTCATTTTTAGGGGAGGGGGTTAGATATAGCCTTCATTAACTCCACCAGTACGAGAGAGCTTTCTTAAGTTGGCCTGAAATAACACACTTAAACTCTATTCCACTCAGCGCACCACCCGCCTAGCACCACCCATTCACCTAACACACCATCTTCCCACTGACACCCCACTGACCCATTAGTACATCACCCACCTCACACACCACCCACCCAACACACCGCCCACCTTACAAGTTTACCCAAATCACCACTTACACAACATACCACCCATGTGCCACATCATCTACATGAGACACGATCCAGTCACCTAATACCCTACCTGACTCACCACCCACCAAATACCCCACCTAACTCACCACCCACCTATCTAATAACCCACATTACTCACGTCCCAGCCACCTAACACATCACCCACTTAGCGCAACAACTACTCACTAGCACACTACCCATTAACACGCTACCTAACACATCTAACACCCGGCCCTCCTAACACTCCACTCCACCCACCCGCAGGTTCAGCCAGCCCCTGTATGAAGCTCGGGTGGAGGAGAATTCCGAGCCTGACCATTTGGTACTCACCCTGGATGCCTTTGACCCTGATGCAGCGGGGTTTGGCTCTCTCACGTTTGACATCTTGCACCAGACCTCAGAGGCGGCCTTCAGGGTGGATAAGGAAGGTAATGTGATAAAGAATACTTGTCGGTGGTCTAGGGGATTATGGATGTGGCACAGAATACTTGTCGGTGTGACGTAGAACACTCGTCGGTGGCTTAACTTATAGGTGTGAGGCGCATCAAGTGGATGTAGCATTAAATACTTCTCGGTGGCCTAGTGGGGTAAGATGCTTCCACTGGATGTGGCATAGAATACTTGTCGATACGGCAAGTGGGAGATAAGGAGCTTCAACTGGTTTTGGACCAGAAGGGTTTAAATTCAAGGGAAGGTTGGGTTTATTGCTCACTTTTTCCTTGTGGACAAGGAAGGCATTTTAACACACAACACATGATGGTAGTCTGTAGTTTGTCTGTGTTCACCTGACAGAACTGGGTCATTGCCACGACGTCAACTTTGATTCGTGGTTGCGTGAAATAGTTATAATTTACGAATGGGTCGTTGGTTAAATCGATCTTTATGGTATAGTTCGTTTATCTTACCTTGGCCGTGATTTCCATAATTTACCTGCATATTTCATATAGCCTAATGACGTAATAAGATAATGCTGCGGCCCTGGATACTTTACATAGGACTTTATCGTGACTTGCACCATATTCTAGTGTTCATCTTTTGTTGCAGCTAAGAATTCAAGGTAGACAGATGGCACTGTCAGGCCAAGTGAAAGTGAAAAGTACGGTGTAGTACAGTACTGAGATGCTCCAGTTGGCTATAGCCCAGATGAGTTTAATTTTGAGGGGCAGGTTGGGGTTTATGGCACATCTTTGTCTTACTTTAGGCAAGGAAGGTAATGCATTACAAAATTGTAGATGATGGTATGCTGGGTTAACGTGATCCATTGTGGTATGACACACAAGGGTTTAATTCCGAGTTATAACTGGGGTTTATTGCTCACTTTTCCATTAATGGTCTTGCCTGATTAGCTGGACCCAGGTTCCTATGCTGCTGTTGGGCCACTAAAGAACTAGGTGAGAGGCAGTATATACCCGACCGGTCATATTTTTGACTGGAAAATCATCTGTTTTAATTTTAACTGAGGTTTTATCATTACAGAAAAGTAATTTAAAGTACGTATCTCGGTTTGGTTATTAGTTTTGTTATTACAGTAAAAATTATTTGGTATCTTGGCTGGGTCACCCTAACCATCAGTAACCCATGACCTAATGTCTTTCAGCCAGACATCATATACACAGTACGTCCACTAGACCACGAGGCAGTACATACATACAGTACATACACTCTATCATTAATCCATTACACAATATCATTCTACCTGGCTGCATTTATATACTATATATATATATATATATATATATATATATATATATATATTGCCAGACGCCTCAATCCCGTTTGGGGTGGCCACAAACAAATCGCCTCCAAGTCGCCCTGTCCCCCGCCATTTCACTGCCCTGCTCCCAACTCACACCCCCCTCTCTCATATACCTTTCCACCCCATCCCTCCATCTCATCCTCGGCCTCCCCCTCCCTCTTCCCCCCTCCACCTCACTCACATACACTCACTTCGTCAGTCTTTCACCCTCCATCCTCTCCATATATATATATATATATATATATATATATATATATATATATATATATATATATATATATATATACACACACAGTATATAGACCAGGCAACATCTACACAGCATGCCCTCTAGACAGTGGGCCATACGCAACATACTGTATACTGTAGGCCTACATACATACATACATATAGCTCTTAATGGTAATGATATTGGTGATGACTTTGATGGTGATGATGATGATGATGATGGTAAGAAATGCATTCCTTATATACTTGAACTTTGTTCTGCCAGGCAACGTATATACAGCAAGCCCCCTGGACCGTGAAGCCATAATGCAACACACACTCAAGGTGTCTGTAACTGATGAGGGAGGGCGATCCAGCTTTGGCGAGGTGCGCGTGGCGGTGCTGGACAAGAATGACAATGCTCCTGTGTTCACGCTGAGGGAGTATCAGGGCAACATCAACAAAGATGCCGCTCCAGGCACCACCATACTGAAGGTAGGTGGCAGTTGTATGACACAGTGGTATGTTCTGCCCCACTTATACGTACTGCAAGGAATGGTGTGTTGTTGGTTTTACCTGGCACCAGTTTGTTCACGTCTTTCATCTACCGTGCTATGACTAAAGTATAATGAGGTTCTTTCAGCTCAATAGATGTGAGAATAGATAAATATAGGGAATGGAGAATGAGACATTGACTAGGAGAGTATTTGAGTGAGGTAGACGGGTAAAGGAGGAGGAGGAGACCAAGGATGAGGTGGAGGGATTGGTTTAAGAGCTACATGAATGAGAATAATGTAACTTGGAGGGAGAGCACCATGATGGCAGGGGGCAGGATTACATGGAGGCAGTTGATTTTTTTTGATAACCCCCTACTGCATTATTGCATAAGACTAACAGATACATAGATAGTCTATTTCACATTTAAAGCATGTCTGTCACTTTCCTCCTTGATTTCTCACGTTAAAGCTCATCATTTCATCTATGGACAGAGAAGCATACCAAACTTCTCTCAGCCAAAGAATATTAGTCAGCAGCGGGAAGCGAGAAGTATGAGGTGGAATATTAGATTTACGTTTGCTACTTTCAAGGCAATATCGCCACAGGTACTGCTCCAGGCACCAATATGCTGAAGGTAATTTCCTTTTCTCTTCACGTTACACAACTGAATGGCCTGAGCTTCTCGCATAACGTGTTTACTAAGTCATGGTTGTATGAAATATTGATGAGTATCAGTTATAAGGTAGAAATGAGACTCCATGGTTATTAGTCGAATTAACTCTCCAGTCTGACTGCACTTGCCATAAGCTGAGGCAAGAGGAGTTGACAGCCTTGCATACGAGTAAGCTCGATCTCTTACAGGTGAATGGAATTTTTTTTTTAGTCATGTAATGCCATCAGAGGAACTAGGCTAGTCATCTACCCTCAGATGTGTAGGACTATGGTGGCCTTGACTCGTGCCCGTACACCTCAGTGGGTTAAATGGAATTTTTACGTTTTACTTTTTTCATGTGACATTTCTTTGGGAAAATATGAAGTCTGTATTATGAACGCGTTGGGTAAGAAATTATTTTGTCTTCCCGGCATCTATGATTCAGGTGAATAAAATCATCTGAAATTAGCTAGAATATAATAGTAGTGTTCGCTTGGTCATCAGTGTTCAAAGCAGATTATGAATATATTTAACCTCACATCACAGTCCAATATTTAGAATGTTGTTATTCAGAATCGTGGAGCTGTAACACCTGCCACCCCAATTTATTTATTTATTTATTTTTTTCTGGCCAAGTGAACCTGGTCTGTACAGTAAATTTCCCTTTAATGTCACTGGTGTTATGTTTTTTTTTTGCCAGTCCCTCAGGAAATTACAGAAATATTGCCACTTAAAGTATCATCTTCATCATCATCATCATCATCATCAATGCCTTGTTACCACCTAGAAACTCTGGACAGGGGCTGGTTGAGAAAACCGCCTCCGGGCTGCATTAGCCTCCCATGCTTCTCTCACTGAGAACCTCCTCTTTCTCTTTATTCTTTCTCACCAATATAGGCTACTGTTGTATTGACTCCCCTGATGCCCACAAAGATGAATTGCAAGGTTCCATCATTTTCCACAACCAGCTGTGTGGAGAACGTTGTGATACTTTGGAACTCATCCCTGACACATAGCAACGGCCACCTGCATGTATCTGCATTGGAATGATGAAGACAACACTCCAACTATCGGGCCTTCTCTCAGCTGAAGCAAATCGTGTGTTGTTGGCCTGAATAAACCACTTAAAGCAGTAGACTCACCCAGCAAGACTAATACGTGGGTTCACTACTAGGGAGACCAACTTTTTATTTATTTATTTATTTTATTCCTAGTGGCGTTGTGCTTTGAACAGCCCAGTTGAAATGATGGCCATGAAAACATTCGATTCCCATGAGGTGATATGATTTTTTTTTTTTTTCCACAATGTCTTCAAAGGTTATAAGGCTGGTCACCTGCCCTTAAATGTAGTGAACTGTGGTAACATAGCCTCAGATCCCAACATTTCAAAGAGGGAAATAGGGGCCTTTCTTATTTTTATTTCTTAATAATTGAAGGCATTTAAGTAGATAAGCTTTTACACACTCATGTCAAAGAGCGAGGGTGTTGTGTGTTTGGTTCTGTTTGTTTGTCTTTCTGTCTGTCTGTATGTTGTCTATATATTGGCTTGATTACTGAAAAATGTCGGATGGATATGCACCACATTTGGCATAATGACTGAGGGCCATCAGAGGAACAGGTGATTCATTTGTGAGCAAAAAAGGTCATAAAGTCATAAGGTCAAGGGCATGATCTTCTCAGACAGCTTTGACCCTTTATTTACCAAACTTGGTCGAAGGGTTGAAGAATAGGAAAACAGCTGATTTAGATTTGAGAATATTCGGTCAGGGGAAAAGGTCATAGAGCAAAGCCAAAATTCCGGCATTAAACTCGGATAGTTTTTATTCATTTTGGATTTTCAGCCAAGGATGAAATTATTCTGTCTTCAGAACACTAAGTCAAAAGTCAGTGTCATTGGATATCTCGAAATGATCGGATCTTGTATTTGGCTTTCTCTTGTATTTTGTTTTTCTCTTGGAAGGAACATTTATTGCGGGCTCGGCCTTTGGTTCCTTCTTTCTTGCATAAAAAAAAAAAATCACCTTAGACGCTTACTTCGATTTGAACCAGACTTGATTGTTGGGTTAAGGGTCAGGTAAGGATGAAAATTTATTTGATCTTGAAAACAGTTGATCGAAGGTAAAGGACACAAATAAAGGTCAGAATTTCAATCTTAAGGCCCCTTCATACGATCAGTGCACAGCTGTTGTGACCAAACACAGTTAAGTTTTGAAACATGGTGACGAATCACAGAAGCAGAGAAGGTACTGGAGATTGGAGCTTATCATGTCCACTCAATTATTTTCCAACATTTTTTCATTAGCGTACTCCAGAACCACATGTGCCCATTGACTGTGTGTTGTGTGTGTGAACGAACCTTTTGATCTATTGTGCGACGTGGGTGTTGCACTTTTTGAGTGCTACTTGGTGCTTACTGACCATTGATACGCTCCTGAGACTCGCTCATCTGCATAAAAATCATGTGGCATTATCTGGAACAGAGTACTAGAATTATTGTGATATTGGGAGGGTAATTGCATTTGTGTTAGCGCCCTTAGCCTCTCAACACTTATTCTTGACTGAATAGAATAGTCTGACATTGACTGGAATAAATCGAATTCTAGAACTGTCCTAATCATGAGAGGGTTAATAATAAAAACGAATGTCCAGAAAGACAACTGAACGTAATATCTTCCTGTATCATAATGATGTATCCTGAGATGGATTGGTCATGTACAGAGGATGGAAAATGAGAGCGTGACTAGGACAGCGTATGTGAGTCAGTTGGATGGAGGGAGGTAAAGGAGAGACTGAGAATGGGCCTGAGGTGAAGGGATGAAAGTGAGGGTGGTGTGTATTGGAGAGATGGCAACGTGATGGCAGATGACAGCAATATGCCAACCCTACTGGAATAAATGTGTCTTCCTATAGATACAATAGATGCCATAGGCTGATAGATAGGTTGTCCTTGCCTTCCACAAACTAACGGTCGTATTCTCGTCTATTTAGAAGGTTCCATAGCACCTCTTCATTGTCAGGTTAGATCAGTATCTGGTGCCATAATTAATTCATGTTGCCAGGTATGCAGTCTATGTTGATATAAAAAAAATAAATAAATAAATTGCAAGAGAGTAGTGACTCATACTCTGCATATTAAACTGTTAAGGAAGAGGTGTTATGAAGCCTAATAAGCTGGCGAGAATACGGACACAAGTATTCCTCTTCACCCAGGTTGAGGCGAGCGACGTGGATGAGGGAACAAACAGCAAGGTAGAGTACAGCATGTATGACGCCAGCAGGTCAGAGGCACTGACACTATTTAATGTCAACGCATCCAGTGGCCACATCACACTGAGCCGTAGTGCCCAAGATCTAGGTAAGTCACCCTTAAATTGTCAGTTCACTGCTTGTGGAAACGATTTCGAGAATGACTAGGAGAGTGTATGTGAACGAGGCGAAGAGAGAGAGAGGTGCAGGGGGAATTCAAAGATGAGGTGGAGGAATGGGGTGGAGAGGTATATGAATGAAGATGGCATAGGTTGTAGGGATGGCAGCATGATGGTGGAGGACAGGGTGTCATGGAAGAAGTTTCATTTTGGCAAACCCCTTCGGGATGAATGCATCTAGCTATAAATAGTTTGATAAATTATGCACCAGAATTCGAGATCTCACATCTTAATAGAGCACGGTGGTCAAAGCGCGGCTTGGAGGCCACTTTGAACACTTCACTTTTTCAGAACAGTTGGCGAGACATCAGTGGCTACCGTTCATGTAAGCTACCAGCTCATCCTTTTCGGAGAAATGCTTTTTAATATGCTGTAACCATAGAAATTATGGCAGAGGAACTCTAAAGGTCATTATATAGGTCGTAAAATAATAAGTTTAAAATCAGGTCTGGAAGATTATTATTAAGCTTAATTAGAAAGAAATAATTGTGTGTGATAATATTGGTTACGGTCTCAGTAGGTCCATTATGTGAACACAGGAATAGAATTTTATATTTTTTTAGCTCCGAATTATCTAAGAATTGTAGGATATGGCTGTAAGGTCTGGAAGGTTTGGCCACCGCTGTAGTAGTGCATCTCTTTAATTGTTTGTTGTTATTGCCAAGAAGAATACACACAGGCTGGATGCGCACAGTAAAAGTTCTTTCTAGGAAAAATGATCTTAAAAGTGCCAAATTCATGATTTCTTCATTTCAAGATGCCTGGACACAAGGCATTGAAATACCAGGTGTCAGAGACAGAAGATAATGCAGCCTAAGGAAGACAGATCCAGAGATGACCTGTTGCACCCATATTGAGAGTATTTGTTCTTGTTTGCATCAGAGTTGGTGTGTTTTGTATGTGTATGCTCCCATGTCCATTTCAGTAGCTAGTCATGCTGATCACTCTGTTTGTAGTTTGTCGATTCTTCAACTAAATTCACAGTTCGTATAACTCCCCATATTGAACCACATCTGCTGTAATAGCTTTAGTACATGAGAGCTTCACAGCGGAAATGTTAAACTTCATTAGGATATTAGGAGAATCATATATAGCTTCAAGTCAAGCGTGAGATAACTATGAATGGGTTATCTGAGAGGAACATATGACGGTAGATGAAGTGTCATCATCTTCATTATCATCGTCATTCAGACCTTTCCCACCCAAGGTTAGATGATGTAGAATCCAGAAAGCCAGAATAAACTTGATAGAATGAGATGTTAATCAGAGTTTGCCCAGTTGAATAAGCCACACTCCCAGTCATTGAACATTCAACCCTACGGAATCCGGGCTCCACTTGACAGGTCAAAAAACATTCCGCATGTAACATCACACTCCCCTATCTATCAGAGTCAGTCAGACGATGATCAGTTTCAAAATGGCTGCCTCACTATGACCATGCACTCCTTCGCACAAAATTCATCCAGCCAGCTTGATCGCTTGTTAGTTCCCTTGCCTCGTTAGCCTTTATACTTATCTTTCTCACACATTCATTTACCATAAGTATCCACCCTCCTTCAGGCATACTACACTTCCCCCCTCTTTGAATTCGATCAGATATACCGTTTTCCTAAACCTACGTGTAATCACACCCATTCTCTCCACATGCCCTTACCATCTAAGCTCAGTCTTCATCTGTTTTTTCCTAGGCTTTCTTACTCCACATCTTTCAGGAATCACATTATTCCTTATCCTTCCCACTCTCTGCACTTCACACACATTCCTCAACAACCTCATCTCCACTGGTCTTAGTCTTGACTTTTCATTTTCATGACATACCATAGTCTCACACGTATATGTTAGGGCAGGCACTAAAACTCCTTTATGCAAGCCTCTTGCAGCGGCAACATTCAGACCTCTGCTTCTTATCAATGCCTTCATAGCACCAGCCACTTTTCTTGTACCAGTCTTTTCCACCTCCTTTATGCAGATTCTCTCTCTCTCTCTCTCTCTCTCTCTCTCTCTCTCTCTGCCCACCCAGATACTTAAATTCTCACTACATTCGCTGTAGTATCACACGGGGTCACTTTCTCCCTCATCAACCATTACTTTACTCTTATTTGCCTTTACTTTCAAGGCACGGCGCTCACCAACATCTGCAGATACTGCGCAAATCACCCAAGCTCTTGTCCGTATTTGTAAGCGGCACTGCATCATTTGCATACATCAGATGTGAGATATTCCATCCTTCACCATTCATAAGCAGCGCCATCCCTCTCTCCATTACCCGTGTTTTTACTCTCTTATAACACCATCCATATACTCGTATGGACTGAACAATCATGGGAACATCACACAAGCTTGTCTCACACCAACATTGATCTTGAACCATTCACATGGATGACCAACTACCCTTATGCACACCTCATTACCTTTGTAAAGGCTCTTGACGGCACACATCAGGTAATATGTACAACATATATGTGCAGAATCATCCACAATCCTTCTCTCTTAACATTGTTGTACGTAGTTCGCAGTCATAAATGCCGCAAATACTTTATTGTCCTTTTCTTAAGCCTTCTCTACTGTCTCATTAATTTGATCAACACATCCTCTACCACTCCGGAAGCCACCCTGTTCGTCACTCACCTGGCATTCTGATGTATCCCTCACGTTTTCTATAACAGTTTTTCCATATATCTTTCATAGAACCCACGAGAGACATATCCCACAGTAATTTTTGCAATAACTTCGCTCACCTATATTTTTGTGCAGGGGTACAGTCACAGCGATTTGCCAGTCTGCTGTTTATTTCATTCATTCATGCCTTCTTAGGCATCTCAGACACTTCGTTCCACTGTCTTCACTGTGCTTAGTCATCTTTGCATAAACCTCATAAATCCCTGCTGCTTTCTTATTCTTCAGCTGCTTCACAGCATTCTTCAGTTAAGCCAGTGTTACGTTTCCTGGCACTGCTGTATATTCCTTCTCCGCACACCACCAAAGACAACGGGATGATATATGAAGAAGCTCAAGAGCATTGTCGTGTTTGTTTAGTTCTAATGGAAAGAGTAAGGAGGAGTACCCTGAGATGTTTGGAGACGTAGTTCATATATAGTGTATTAAATTGATTTGGAAAGGGTTTGTGATTTTATCGTAGGAGGAGACTGACCCCAAGGATGAGGTGCATAGATGAGGTGGAAGTATATAAATTAGAGTGGTATGGGGCGGAGAAAAGGCCTCCCGATGTCAGAGAAAAGGATGACATGGAAGCCCATTGTTTTGCCAGCCCTTCCAGGATGAAGGCATCATTCCACAGACAGACTTACTAATACATGTACAGTAAATTCTCATTATGTGTCATTTGTATGTCAGTTTTTACAGTTGCGTCCGCATTAATATTTTATTATAGGTTACCTGTCAAAATTCTTTTGCTGTCTATTGAGCTGATCTAGCAGTTTGCCAAAGTTTTCAGTACATTTTGCTTGAAGAAAATGTTGTGATATTTTGGAACACATTCATGGCATACAATGAAGACTTTTATCTATCTATCTATCTGTGGCCAGACAACATAATTCCGGAAGTGGTGGGCACAAACGAATCGCCTCTGTGCCACCTTGTTCTCCGCCATCTGGTTGCCTTTCCTCTAGCCCACACTACCTTCACTGATATACCTCCCCACTCCTTCCCTTCATTTCATCCTTGGCCTTCTCCTCCCTCTATCTCCTTCCACTTCAGTTATGTACGCTCTCCTAGTCAGTATCTTACTGTACAGTATTTGAGACTTTTTCCGAACAGTATTAGGGATAAGTGGTGATATAGGTATCAGTGTTGAAGACATCGAGATTTATCAGTTTTTCATCCGTGGTGAGGACAGATATCTTTTTTTTTTTGTCGGCCCCTCTGTAATTAAGGCATATGGCTATAGATACAATACTTACAGAGAGTTAAATGAGTGATATTAATACAAATGGTGCTGGCGCTGGAAAGGAGCTCCCTCGAGCGGTGAGGCTGATAAAATCGGGTGACTCCGTTTTTTGTTTTTGTAAATGTTCTTCAACTCCCTATCCAAAAGGATGATGATGGGCTGCAGAAGGACAACTTCAGCCTGCAGTCGACTGGTTGACATTCTGATGAGCCTGGTGCTACAACACCATCACTAACAAAACAAGTGGTGATGAAGGTGTCAATGTTGCAGAGGACGAGGTGTATCAGTTTTTCATCCGGGGTGAGGACGGAGGGTCGCCCCGTCACCACGCTGATGTCCCTGTTACTATTTTCATCTTGCCCACTCGGGACCAGCTCCCTCACTGTCCCAGACAGTATGCACAGTTCTTCCTGTGGGAGGATGCACCTGTAGGTAAGTGAGGAGATGAATGAACTATTTTGGCCCAAGTAATGGATCTACAGAGGGACACCTTTACATGATGGCACTGATATAATTGGGTGGTAAAGCAATCTGGTTATACAAAGGCCCTTCAGCTCCCTCTCTACCCGCCGAGTGGAGGATGGTGAACTGCTTAAGGGTATCTTCATCCTGCAGTCCACTGGGTTCATGTTCAGATGAGTCATAGACCACAACAAAGGCAACAACATCTGCTTTGGACAGTTTAATTGTTTTTGTCTTTGGAGATTCCCCCAACAGTGACTGGATTAATAAAAGCTGTATCAGCCTATCTACCGGTATTTAGAAATGTCTCCCCAGAGCTAAATATACTGTAATCATCTGACGATAGCAAAAATAAACTGTACATCATCGGTAAGAGGATGTTTGCTATTTTAAGTTAATACTAGTAAACAGTGTTAAAATATAGCATGCTTAATCGTAAGGGGATACTTATACTGACGTTCGCCATTGTATTTTTGGCGTTTTCTGAGGACTGAAAGATAAACTGCATACCAGGACTAGCTAATGACATCCCAGTAGCTACTGCAATCTTGAAAAAAAATCTGAGATGTGCAGTATGATATGCAACAGTGTTAAAGTCTCAGCTTAGATGACATGTATTAACTGTTTCAGCTCGCTGCAATACTCTTCCATGATTGTCTGCTTGAGAGAGTGAGAGAGAGAGAGAGAGAAGTGAGATGTATTTTCCAGGCAAGGTTATAACGACACTATGGACGGAGGGACCACAGAAGGTGCAGTATTCGATCCAGTCAGACGAAAATCAAGATGATGAAGCACCCGGCGACTTTGGTGGTTCCTTCGCAGTGACGGACGCAGGACATGTGGTGGTACGCCGAGCCCTTGACCACGAGCGACGCCGCACTCACCGCATCACCGTCACCAACCATACACTGGCCACGCCTCTGGCGCTCGACTACATGACCATCTCAGTGGTGGTTGGTGTCCCTTGAACTGAAATTATTGTGCAATTGTACTTTCATGCCCTGCATGAATGGGGAGTTTTTTTTTAATACTTTCTCACCTGTTGATGGTAGTCAGCAATGATAGCGTATTCCATGCAGCTCCAGCACTGGTGTGCCACCAACAGATAACTTTATTATTATTTTTATTCTTATTATTACCATCACTCCCTTATTTCACTGGGGAGTAAAAGTTGTTCTGAAGATTGGGTCTATGAATGTGCATGGATGTAGTACAGTTGAGGTTAAAAGGGAGGACATTGGGAGAATGTGAGAAGAAAGTTGGATGTGTTAGCTCTGAGTGGAATAAAGATGAAAGGGAAAGGTGAATCTAAGTTTGAAGGTGTGAATGGGAGGATGTCGGGTGTTGATAGAGGAAGGGTGAGAGAAGGAGTGGCCTTGTTAGTGAGCCCGGAAGTGCATTGGTGTGTGATTGAATGGAAGGAAGTGTCATCGAGACTGATGTGGGTGAAAGGGAAATTTGGTCGTGAGTTGTCTGTATTTGTGAGTGCATATAGGCCTGGTAGTGGAAGGGATAAAGAAGAGAGGGAGTCTTTTTAAAATGATGATGAGTGTCTGCAGAGTTTTGGAGCAAATGTGAATGTAGTAATGATGGGAAATCTGAACACTAGAGTGGGAAAAGTAGTGGTTGAAGTGTCGTTGGTATCCATGGTGTGACTAGAAGTAATGATAATGGGGAGAGAATGATAGAGATGTGTGTTGAGCGAGAAATGGTGATTGGAAATACCCTATTTGAGAAGAAAGATATAAGTATACATGGGTCAGACAGAAGGGTGGAAGGGTTATTGGTAAAACATTGATGGACTGTGCGTTTGTGTCCAGGAATGTAAGAGAAAGATTGTTGGATTTGAGAGTTTTGAGAGGGGAGTGTGGAGGTATGTCTGACCACTACCTGGTAGAGGGAAAGTTGAGAGCAGGTATGAGATGAGTGAGAGCTAGGAGAGTTGGGTGTGGCACAGAGGTTTTGAAAGTGAATGAGTTGGACAAAAGAGAGAGAATGATAGAGTATCAGAAGAAGCTGAAAGGTGAGTGGAATGCAGTGAATGATCGTGAAAATGGCAGTGTGGAGGAGGAATGGCAGTGCTGTGGTGGGGTATGAGGAAGAGGTGTGTAATTCACCGGGTCGGTCAGAATCACTTGATGGTCGTGATCATCAGCTTTTACCCTCCCGGAAGGGAGCTGAGAGCTCATAAAGTCCGATCTAAGGGCAAGGCTGTGACCTTCACACACGCACACACCCGTCCCCTTGCTCAAGGGGGACAGTAACCACCCACTTCGTCAGTGAAACTTTTCGCAACCTGAGCGAGGCGCGAACTCCCGTCCACCAGTTGGCAAGCGGGAACGTTACCACTGCACCAGCGAGCGGTGTGGTGTAAGATGAGTGGGTGGTGGTGTAAGAAAGGGAATTGAACGATGGTGCGAGGAAGTAAGTATGGCTGTAGCTGAGAAAAGACGTGCATATGAAGTGTGGCTGCAAATGGTGGCTGCAGAGGTAGGATGAGGTGTCATATGAGAGGTATAAGGAAAAGAGAAATAGGCCGAGAAGGGCTGTGTGTGATGCTAAAGTAGCAGCAGATGAGAGATGGGGTAGGGGATTGACTGATAATTTTCATCACAATAAGAAAATGTTTTGGAAGGAGGTGAAGAGAGTGTGGAAGGGAGAGGCTGGGAAGGAAGAGCAAATAAAAGGAGAGGATAGACAGATGTTAATTGAGATGGATGCAGTAAGGAACAGATGGGTGGATTATTTTAAAAGATTGTTAAATGTAGAGGAGGAAAGGGAGGCTGAGATTGTGGCAGGTGGAAGGGTGCAAGGAATAAGTGCGTTTGGAGGACTGAATGGTTCTTTGATTACGATGGAGGAAGTACTGGAGGCAGTAAATGAGATGAAAGCAGGGAAAGCTGCAGGTATGGATGGGTGTGCTGTGGAATGTTTGGAAGGTGGTTGAGCAACTATTGTTGAGTGGTTATTAAGATTGCTAAATGTGTGTTTTGTGAGCATTTTGATACTGATTGACTGGACAGGTGCGTGTGGGGTTTCGTTGTATAAAAGTAAGGGTGATAAGTATGAATGTACTAGTTTTAGGGGTAAGTCTATTTAGTGTTGTAGGTAAGGTGTATGGTAGTGTTGTTTAAGAGTTAAAGAGGGTACAGAGGGAGTGATTCATGATGAGCAGTGTGGTTTTAGGAGAGGGAGGGGATGCATGGAAATCAGATGTTTGCTGTGAGACAGGTATGTGAAAAGTATTTGGTGAAAGGTATGGATGTATTTTGGGCGTTCATAGATTTAGAGAAAGTATATGATAGAATTGATAGGGAGGTTTTGTGGACTGTTCTGAGATTGAATGGACTAAGTGGTAGGTTGTTAAAAGAAGTTAAAAGTTTTTATGTAAATAGTACAGCATGTATATGGACGGGAAATACTGTGAGTGATTGGTTTCCCGTGAAAGCGGGGCTGCGTCAGGGATATGTGATGTCGCCTTGGTTGTTTAATAGTTATATAGATGGTATTGTGAGGGAGGTGAATGTGATAGTGTAAAGTAGAGGTTTGAGTTTGGTGAATGCTGATGGTAGAGAGTGGAACCAGAGTCAGCTGCTGTTTGCAGATGTTTGCTAAATACTGTGAGTGATTGGTTTCCTGTGAAAGCGGGGCTGCGTCAGGGATATGTGATGTCGCCTTGGTTGTTTAATAGTTATATGGATGGTATTGTCAGGGAGGTGAATGCGATAGTGTAAAGTAGAGGTTTGAGTTTGGTGAATGCTGATGGTAGAGAGTGGAATCAGAGTCAGCTGCTGTTTGCAGATGTTTGCTGTTTGCACCGGTGGCTGATTCAGAGGAGAGATTGAGACTGCTGGCAGAGGAGTTTGGAAGTGTGTGTGGAAGGAGGAAAATGAGAGTGAATGAAAATAAGAGTAAAGTCATGAAGTGTACAAAGTTCTATCTATCTATCTACTGTATAGCCCGACGCCCTAATCCCGCAAAGGGTGGCCGCAGATAAAACGCCTCCAAGTCTCTCTGCAACCCAACATTTGACTACCCTCTCCCCAACTCACCCCCCCCTCCCTCTTATACCTCTCTACTCCATCCCTCCACCTCATCCTCGGTCTACCCCTCCCTCTCTCTCCTTCCACCTCACCTACATACACCCTCTTAGTCAGTCTTTCATTCTCCATTTTATTCACATGTCCAAACCACCTCAGTGTATTTCTCCTAATCTTCTCAACCACATCCACATCCACCCCACAATGTTCTTTCACTTCTTCATTCATCAACCTGTCCCTCCACGTCACTCCACATGCTCCTCTCAAGTAACTCATTTCCACTGCTCTCACTCTTGACTTGTTCCCCTCTTGCAAGTTCCACGCCTCACTTCCATACGTCAGGGTAGGGATCACAATACTATCATGCAGTGACTTCTTAACTTCCATACTCACCTCCCTATTTCTCATCACTGCTTTCAGTGTACCAACAACCTTCCTTCCCTGCTGTACCCTTTCACGCACTTCATCCCCCAAAGTTCCATCCTTACTCATCACACTACCCAAGTACTTGAATGCACTCACATTCTCCATATCCTCACCATCCAACCTCACTGCACACTCTGTGACTTCATTCCTCTCAAACACCATAACTTTACTTTTGTTTACGTTAACTTTCAGATTCCTGCTTGTACACACTGTCCCAAATTCATTCACCAAACCTTGCAACTTCCATTCATCTTCACTCAACAATACTGTATCATCAGCAAACAGCAACACCAGAAGCTTCCAAATCTCACCCTCATTCATTAGAGCCACCCCCACATCCACTGCCCTACCTTGCACCTCCTTTACAACCCCATCCATGTATATATTAAACAGTCATGGAGACATCACACAACCCTGTTTCAGTCCCACATTGAGATCAAAGAACTCACTCAGCTCACCATCTTCTCGCACCTTAGCCCTAGCTCCTTCGTACATACTCTTCATAGCACTCAACAATTTCCCCTTCACTCCATATATTCTCAATACCTTCCACATACCTTGCCTATCTATTCTGTCATAAGCTTTCTCCAAGTCCGTGAAAGCAGCATAAACTTTCTTTCCCTTCTCTAGATACTTCTCCACTAAACATCTTAGAACAAATATCTGATCTACACCCTTTTCCCATCCTAAATCCCCCTTGTTCTTCTCCAACTAGCTCCTCTGTCATATGCCTAACCCTATCAATGAGTATTCTACCATATACTTTACCAGTCACACTAAGAAGGCAAATACCCCTTTGGTTACCACATACTTCTCTCTCCCCTTTTCCTTTGTAAAAAGGAACAATTATACCTGATTTCCAGTCCTCTGGAACCCTTCCCTCTTCCCAAGCCAATCTACACAAAGTTGGTAGATGGTATAAGGATGAATGTAGTTTTGAATGGTGAGTTGCTTGAGGAGATAGAATGTTTTAGGTAAATAGGGTCACAAGTTGCTGTGGATGGAAGAATAGGTGTAAAGGTGAAGTTTAGAATGCATAAAGTAGGAAAGGTGCTGAGAGGAATGAAAAAATTGTTTAGCTCTCTTTGCTTAGAATGGATGTAAAGAGATGGCTGTATGAGGTGTAGTGGTGCCGACTGCGTTATATCAGGCTGAAACATGGAATATGGGTGTAGCAGAGAGGAAGAGTTTGAATGTAATGGAGATGGGGTGTTTGATGAGTATATGGGAAGTGATGCATATGGATCGAGTGAGAAATGATAATAATGTTTTCCTTCATTTAATCAAGTGTGCGATGCATGTTTTTGAATCCTTATTCCTTAAGGTGACTCCACAGTCAGGAAAAAATCTTGAGTTAAATCATGAGAGTTAAGTATGCGATCATTAATCAACTAAGATGTGATCACTGGGGTAGTGCTGTTAGCCAACTGAAGCTTACCAAATGCCACGCAGGTGCGAGCAGAATTTTATTTCCATCACATGTTGTGTTAAGTGCGAACCATGGCAGTCTCTTTCACTCTTTCTCTTCCCTTGCTTTTTGGTCCCAAGTTCCCATCTTTAGATGGTTTAAAGAGGACAGAGTGATAAATGAATGTATGTATTAACACAAGCAAGAGTTCATTGACAATCTACTGCAAGCATTTGATCCAACCTTCTTTAGTTTTAGTTCGTCCCCAAACATCAGAGACTATCTTGCATTCTCACACTCTTTCTTTGTTTGCCTTGTATTGCTGTCACATGAAAGTATTCCATATAACACCTTCCATTACCACAGCCAGCAAGGAAGTGTTGGTGAGGTTTTGATTGTGATAGTATGGGCAGTCCTCATTTATGTAAAAGGTTATTACAAAATATCAACACATTTCTTACATTTGGTATTGTTAATTAGAGGAGACTCTCAGTTCAGCTTTTTAGGGACTGAACTCTCATCCTTTCAGACAGCAGTCAACTTTTCTAACCATATTTGTGTGTACAGGTAATGGATGTAAATGACTGCACACCACGCTTCTCTGCTGCTTCGTACAAAGCCATGGTGGCAGAAAACAATGAAGTTGGAGCTGCAGTCACAGTCCTAACCGCCATTGATGACGACGAGGGTAACAATGGAAGGGTGAGTGTTTTGTTCACTTTGTTGTGGTGTAAATTGAATGCAGATGACATCCTTTGTTTTTCTCCCAAACAACAATACACCTCTTATATTGATGAGTATAATAAATTTGTACCATGCCCATTCATTTTTCAAAGTACCCCAAGCTGAGTAAAATCTTTAGGAGATGGGGAGACTATAATGCAAATTGTTTTCCTCTAGCTTAGTGGGTTGAAGACTGTCTGTATACTCAAAATCAGTCCTCATATAAAGATGTTTTACTTAAAAGTTCGCACATTAATAAGTTGCTGATGAATGAACACATTTTCTTGACAAGTGCTTGAATGCTATTCATTATAAATATGCTTAAAAAAAAAAAAAAAAAAAAAAGTACTTTTTATCCCTGAGTCATTAATACAGTAAGAAGCATGTCTCACCTCAGGTTTCTCTGGTACACCTTGGATTTTAAGGGAGGACTGACTTTATAGCCAGACACCTTAATCCCAGAAAGGGTGGAATCAGAGAATTTTAAGCTCCAAAAGTACCATAATGATTATAGATATTTTATTAAAGCATAGCTGCAAGGAATTCAAGACCCACATATTTGTTTTTAAAGACCTGCATGCTGTTGTAGAACCACTGGTTGGTCACTCCTGCTGTAGGTATTTTAATGCTATGTGTACCAACAGGTCCAGTACAGCTTTGATCCTGATGAGGAAGCTGTGGTGAAGGCCACATTTCGCATTGACCCTCATACCGGCAGAGTGACACTGGCCATGCCCCTGGACCGAGAGACCAGGGCCTCCTACTCCTTCACCGTGGTGGCTACTGACGGTGGTCCAGAGCCACTGTCTAGTAGTGCCAAGGTCACTGTGTTAGTACAAGACTACAATGATAATCCACCAGTCTTTATCAGGGATTCTTATATCACTGCTGGTATGTTTCCAATGAATTTTTTTTCTTTTTCTGTCTGTACAATGATAATCTACCAGTCTGTACGAGGTTATGTTGTGCAGAGCTACTTTTTGTCTATAGAGTGACAGTCTAACAATTGTTACCAGGGATTTATACATCACTGATGGTATTTTTTCTCAGAGCTGTCTATCAGTGTATGTCTGCAGTGTCAGTAAACCACTCTTTACTGGTGATTCCTGTATCGCTTCTGATATATTTTTCGAGTGTTCTGTCTATAGCCAGTTGCCTTGAATAAACTAACCAGGACAGGGGTTTCAGTGAACCAGAAAAACATGACATGGGACATTCCATGATTTAATAAGCTTATCTATCTATCTATCTATAGCCCGACGCCCTAATCCCACAAAGGGTGGCCGCAGACAAAACGCCTCCAAGTCACTCTGTCACCCACCATTTGACTCCCCTCCCCCCAACTCACCCCCCCCTCCCTCATATACCCCCTGGGGGTAGGGGGGTTTCAAGAATACTCCCCCAGTATCCCTGCTTGTCGTACGAGGCGACTAAAAGGGTTGGTGGTGGGTTAGTGCCCCACCCCGTAAAAAGAACTAACTAAAAAAGCAAATAAATAATAAGCTTATCACTGACTAAATTTTGGTAAACATTTGGTGAACTTAGAATCTACTACTGGGGTTCTTTGGACATATTTCCCCATTTGCTGTTTGAGTATTAGAGGGTTTTTTATCTGATTTTTTTTTTCATTTGTAACACTAGAATAATTGGATGGAAGCTTGGTAGTGAAAGGATTAACAATATTTTTGTCACCCTGATTTTTCCAGCATCAAAATGTTAATTAAAAGAAACCTTCCACTTACTCGATATAGTGTTGCTTTTGGGGGTCTGCTCTTTCCACTCCTCCTTCCGTATTTACTTCCTTCCTCTTCTGTCATTCTTTCTTTCCTTCATTCTTTCCTCTTCCTTCTGCCTACGGGTGACTTTACACTCCCTTTTCTGTTTTTCCTTCCTTCATTCTTTCCTCTTTCTTCTGCCCATGGGTGACTCTACACTGAGTAACAAGCCAGATGGTTTCCTGTACACCAGGAAACCATTTACTACACTGGATGGTAACCATAACACCAAACTATGGTGCCTGGTAGTTTAGTGGGTAATTATGGAGCTCCAATCAGATTCAGCCAGTGCAGGTTTATATCCAAGGGATAGGTAGGTTTTATTGCTCACGTAATGCCACTCAGGGATGAATGAGGCTAGTCAGTCTCATCTTAAATGTCAGGACCAACATGCCTAGCCCCGACTTCCTATGCTTCTCATGGGGAAACTTAGGATTGGATGATGGATGGATGGATGGAAAAGATATTCCTTAAGGTATGTTCACAGCAGAATTTCACTAATTATATTTGGTAAATCATGCTTTCATTAACTGGAGTCTGTACAGTGTTTGATATAGTAGTTCACATAGTTTGGACTGTGGGTAAATATTTTTAAAGATAATGTGCTAGTAATCTCTGAACGTTTTACCGGTACATACGTTCGAATCGTGATTTACGTGTAGTAGTTCATTTTGTGAGGTCCAGCACTCCTCCTACATTCCACACACCTTCACATGTCACCATTTTGGTGCTGCTGCCCTCTCTCGATAATAAACATACTATGGATTTGTCGCTCAGGACTGGTGTAATAATATCACGGGGAGTTTTGTGGAAATGAAGGAGGGTGTGTGTGTCAAATATTATCAATAGTGTCATAATCAGGGATTGAAGTTTAGAGGTTGATGCGCACGAGCAGAAAGAAGAAAGTTTGCTGGTTCACAGACAGCAGTGAAAAGGAATAGGGAAGTGAACATAGACATAAAATGTCTCTGTTATGACAATATCGTATGGAAGTGAAGTTTGTGCTCTGTTACCAGTACACAAGTTAGGGGTAAGAGCAATGGAAATCACATATTTATGAAAGACATGATGATATGCATAGAGACAGAGACAGGCAAAAGAGAAAAAAGAAGGGTCGTTGTTGGTGTTAATGAATTACTGTATATGTGATGGAAAGCACTGGGATGATTTAGCCGTGTCGAGAGATTGAGAGAGGGACTGGGAGAAAGTATGAGAATGAGTAGAAGGGAGGAGGGGAAGGGAGAGACCAAGGATGAGATGGAGGGATGGGGTGGAGAGGAAAAGGAGAAAGGGGTATGTGTGAGCTGGAGAGAAGGCAAACTGATGGGAGAGGACAGTATGACATTGAGTCAGTTCGTCTGTGTTCACCCTTTCTGTGATTCAGCTGTCTGGCTACTGTTATTTAGTTTTGGTGATATGTTGGTGGATCCTGTGAAAAATCATGGTGAAGATGATCGTCTTGTGCTAATTAATAGCAGGGTTCTGGAGAGGGTTACATTAATGGGGTGGCACCAGTATGACTGGGTGCCCCAGTTTTATCAGTGTCTCTTACCTCCTTTTCCATCTTCTGAAAGGAGGATGTCGAACTGCAGGAAAAAATTGACTTCAGCCTGACGTCAACTGAGTTAGTTTTCAAATGAGCATCAGGCCTGAACAACAGCAAGATTTAATGATAGCCACTGGAGTGATAACCAGAGAATAGCGATAGCCAGAGAAATGACTGATTGTGACAGAGTGCCTTTGTGTGTGTTGCAGTGCCTGAAGACACAACCACTGGGACAGCAGTAGTGGAGCTCAGTGTGAGGGACGCCGATCAGATCAAAACAGAGCTCGACTACTTTATAACGGGAGGTGACTCGGATGGTCACTTCCTCGTTCACACCTCTGGCCAGGTAATTCTCACTCTTCTGCAAATGTTTTATGATTTACCTAAGTCAGTTTACTTTCCCCTGATTGAACTGAGTCATTTCCACAACCTGAATGCAGTTAGGTATGTCAGGGATGTGTTCAAAATAATATTTTATATGCCTTTTTTGTCAAGTGAAGGTACTTACCATCCACTCGCTCATTTTAGAACTAATATCAAACGATTATAACCCAGGAAACTATTTATGGTACTACAATTAATGGTAATTATATAGCCAAATATACACCTGGTACTCTAGTGTGTTAAGGCAGGGGAGGTTGTGAGCGAATTTTCAACCAAAAGTTTGATTCCGTTTTTTTGTGCCTAAGTACCTCGTCTGTGACTGTTCAGCATATTTAGGCGTACAGTATATTATTGTCATATTTATAAGCAGGTGTTCTGGACCCTTTTCCCACCTGAGTCGTGGGAGGCGAGTGTCGAGCCATATGCGATCGAGAAGAAAAAGAAACGAAATGGGTCTTTTGCTTCATCTGCGTTTCTTTTCTTTACCCCTATGGCGTTTTTCTTGATGTGTGAATCAGAGAAAACTTTGTAAACAAACTTCAAACCCAGTTACTCACCTGATCTTGTACCGGTAGGGTAAAGTGCAGGTTGGGAGGATATTTACCTGTACTTCATTTCTACTAATATTTTTGTGATTATAAGTATGCAGAGGATTACCAAAGCTTCCAAGATGAGACTGGGGTATCTGCAGTGTGGCTGTAGGGCAAAGAGCTTGAATAAGGCCGCCACAGTAGCAGAGGCTGGAGGCATGGTACCGCCAGGTGAGCCGGCGTATTTTATAGGTTTGTTTACGTGAATAAATCGAATACCGTGGAATACAGGCTAGTCTTTATAGGTTTTTTTTTTTTTTCTTTTTTTGCATAGAAGAACGTTTGATAGGCATGAAGTTGAGTAAAATAGAAGTGTAAATATTGAATATACAATAGAAAAATGTAAATAGAAATGTAAATAATCAGTAATATAAGAATATGAGTACAAATACTTGAAGTTATGACAGTGAAAGTGAAACCTTGACTCTCTACGTATTTTACTGAAAGAGAAATTGAATGCCTACAGTGACTATAAACTAGTATTACTGAAGGAAACTTATGGATAAAGACTGCATATATATATATATATATATATATATATAAGTGTTATATAGTAATAGGAATATTAAGTGTGAGTGTTTTTATGAATTAAAAATGACAGAATACCAGCGAGGAACGAGCACAAGTGGGAGGCTCGTACACGCTCGTAATTTTCATTGCTTTCACAGTTTTTTTTTTTTTTTTTTTTTTTTTTTTTTTGAGTATGGATTCCAAACTATTTGAAAATCATAGAATAGTGTTTCTAGTGATAACATCAGGCTGTGGTACTCATATTATGGGGTGTCGGGAAGTGTAAAGTGGAGACTTCGTTACCCAACTTCAGAGGTCTCCACAAGTCCTACGGTTCTCGACAAAGGCACAACAAACATCTCAGGAGAAAGCTGAAGGTATGTGCCATATGCATATGTAATTATAATATTCTAGGACTAATATCTGATTTTTGACAAATATTTTTAGAGTCTGTCAGAGCGCGAATATCCTAGCGGGACACGCAAGTCGCGCCACAACAACCCCGCGGTTTAGGGGTTAAGGGTCTGCATCTGAGTGTTGTTGGGGTGTATTGCTCATATAATGGCACTCATGGATGAGCGACTTGATACACTTGTTTTCAATGTTAGGTCTAAATAACCTAGTTCCAGGCCTTCTTGTGGGGCAATAAAGGCTTGGATGATATGCAGTAGTCAGTTTGCTTTTATTCGCTGTAACTGGATTACTTTCACAACTACCATACAACCAGTACACCAATAAGTTTTGTTTGCATGAAATTTCCTGAGCCGTAGTTATGAAGTAGGAATGAGTTTCCTTAGTCACTGTTTATATTGACCCACCAGTCTGGCTACACCTGGCCATCATCTGAGCTGAAGGAGTTGGGAATGCAGTATTTGTCAGGTTCGGAAAGAAATGTACTTGGCAGTCTTTACTTTATGTCTCCCTTTTTCATGTTCTGTTTATTTCAAGTCTGCAATAAAGGGAAAAAAAAAAATTCAAGTACCATTGCTGCTTGTTCATGCTGATTTACCAGTTTCTCCCAGATTACAAGAGGATATTGAGGTGCAATATGCAGCAGTCACGAGATGAGGCTATGGCACATCTAGTTTGTAACTTGGTTGGTTTTAAAAGATACTTTGGTGCTTTTAATGCATCAGAAGCTCAATTCTTTGGTATTTTGACTTCAAGAATGTTCCGCTGGAGTATAGATTATTGTCTGACAATTTACATCTCAGCCCTTTGTCTTCTCTCAGCACCCTTGGGTTTCATTCTCCAGGGACTCTGTCATGGAAAGATTACCATACCTTTCTAGCAAAACCCACCTCAGAGGGACTGGCTATGGTATGTACAGGGGTCTTATTTGTCCCCAGTTGGAGGACAATTCTCTTGTTTGGAGGGTTTCCCACACACACAGTTGTTCTAAATAGGATGAAGTCCGAGCCTTTTTGTCACAGCTTCACTCCTGCTGAATTCTCTCTCTCTCTCTCTCTCTCTCTCTCTCTCACAACTGCACTGTTGCATTTTATCTCTTTAATATCACTACTTCAAGGGTTACTGCTCTTCTATACTGTGTACATGCATCCTTTTTCCAATACGGTGGTCCCTTACCATCTTTGTGACAGACAGTTTTCATCCCTTTTCTGTCAGACTCACTAATGAAGGAGTTAACCATTACTCTCAGTCGTGCACGTCCTTAACAGATGAACTCTGAAACTGTTTTCCGTAGTTAGATTTCCATCTGTGTATGACCTCCTGTCTTTTAAAAGCAATGTATTCAGACATCTCGAAATGAATGGATCTCGAAATGATCTTGACCTGGGCACTCATTTGTTTAGTTATTTTTTTGTTGGTAATAGGTTTTTATTGGCTTCAAGCCATTGGTTCTTTCGTGTTTTCATAAAAAATAAATAAATATCTAAGGGAGATATGTTACCAGTATGTTTCTGCTGATTTATGCATAAAAAGTAAAGCACTGAGGAAGACATGTTATAGAATCTGCAAGTCAGTTTATAATACGACTCTGTGTTTTCACAGGTGTATGTAGCGGCTTCACTGGACAGGGAGAAGCAAGCCGAGTACACCTTGATTGTGACAGCTACCGATGGGAAATTCACTGCCAATACCACAGTTACTGTCACGGTCATTGATGTCAATGGTGAGTCCTATCTGTAACTTTATGACTAAGTATATACTTATTTAGCACCATTCATGTGGGTGACATCCTTTTCATCCTCATTCTTTCTGCTACAATGCGATTTCACTTGACGTGCAAAAACTCGCTCGTGTTGAAGGTTCTGTTATGGCTATATCCAACCTCTTCAGTTCCAAGAAGTCAATCCATAACTGAATAAAATCATCAGGAAATGGCAATATTAAAATGATAAGGAAATCACCCAAAGTTGAGAGTTTAATATAACATTTTTTTTCGTTATACATGCTTTTTGTTAATTAGTTAAGCAAGGTAACACCTGAAAACTGGAAAAGCAACTTCATTCATTCTCTTTCACCCTTTCACCTACTGTATATGCTGGTCTACATTATCCACAATCAGGCCTCACTTATTTCATTCACTTCACTTTTTACCTTTTATAGAGAATTGGCAGCGAGTCATCCGCATCTCAAATTCTTGGACATTTAACAGGCTGCTTAACCCCTAACCGCTGGCTAACATGTATGGCAGTCACGATTGTGGGCTTGGAGCAATGCCGGTTGACATGTATAGCCGCAAGCATCTTCCTCTCACCCTTTAAACTTTAATTTATCCTTGCTTATCGATGGGACCACATGGAGATGTGGGGATACTTTCATTTGAAAGAGGAAGAATTGTTGATTCTTATGTATCTTTAATTTTTTCTCTAGCTGTTATAGTTTGGTAGATATTAAGGTTTTAAGTAGAGGTATTTTTTTCCCGTCACGGATATCTCCCGTAGGGAGGAGTGTGCAATATTGGAAACCCCCCGGCGTGTAGGGGTTAATAAGGAATAATTCATTACCTTTGTTAGATGTTGGTGGAGCACACTGAAAAAAAAGTAGTGGTATGGTGATGATGGTTGGTCCTATGAAGTTTGTTACCAGTGCTGCAATTACTGTTACTGTATATGATGGCAGTGGTGAGTTCTTTTCATTTGTTTATAGGTAATGATATCTAATGCTCACAGATGGGCTGCCAAAGAAAGTTTTTGCAAGTGAAATTAACGGTAATGTTGGAACAGATAGGATGTAAGTGATTTAGAAGAGAGTGGAGTATTACACTGGTGTGCGAGAAGAAACAGAAAGAGAAGTGACAGAAAGAGTGAGAGAGGTATGTATATAAGGGCAAACTGTTCTGCCATGGCCAGCCCCTGTCAGTGGTTTCTTAGGAGGGAACAAGTGTTGGAAATGATGTTGATAAGAATATGTAGTTGGCTGCTTAATATTGACTGATGATTTAGTGGCAAGTGTTAGGTGTATGGAAAATATATCTTTTGAAAAAATACCCCAAAATATTTAGTGACGTCGTAAAGCACGCTCCGTATTTATAGTTAGTACTGCTTTATTACAGACAATGGACCGATCTGCCAGGAGCCTGTCTACCAGCGAGAGATCTCTGAAGGCGTGTCACCAGGGATGCATGTTACATCAGTAGTGGCCTGGGATGCTGATGAAGGGGCCGCTTCACGCAGTCGCTACACTCTGACCGGTGAAGGTGCTGAACATTTTACTATCAATCAGCTAAGCGGTCATGTCTCCACTGCCACGCAGCTGGATCGTGAGACCAAAGATTACTACCAACTGACGGTGAGAACTTTCTTATCATACGGTAAACTGACAACAATAACAACCAATCCCATTTTACTCTATACGAAGAGAAAGGAGCCAAGGCTATGATGATGTAGTTCGATACATTAGGGTAGGTGTCCAACCCACTTCCTTGGCAGGCTCTACACACACACACACACACACACACACACAGATAAGAAAACAGGAAAAAGGAGTGGTTTAATAGAAGGTGTATGATAGCAAAAAAAGAGAGAGATAAGGTAGGAACAATTGGAGAAAGAGAGGTAACAACAGAGCAAAGGAAGAATATAAAAGAATTAGAAATGAATACACAAGAATACGTAGAAGAAGAAGAAAGGAATTTTGAAAAAGGTATAATAGACAAATGCAAGGATGAACCCAAACTTTTTTATAGATTTGTTAATGGCAAACTGAAACAAAAGGAAGGAATCACCAAACTGAAAGTAAAAGGAGAGGTCTATAAAGATGCAGCAATGCAAGCTGAAATAATGAACAAATGTTTCCAATCGGTTTTCACTAATGAAAAAGAGTTTGTGGAAGGCGAGGGAATGATTAGAAATGTACCGGTGATAAAAGATATAAAAGTGGAGGTACAGGAAGTGTATAAACTACTGGACACTCAAGATGTAAGGAAAGCCCCAGGACCTGATGGAATTTCTAATTGGGTACTGAAGGAATGCAGAGAACAACTGGCGGATAAAATTCACAGTATAATCGTGTGTTCTCTGGAAGACGCGAAAGTGCCGCAAGAATGGAAGAGGGCAAATGTGGTACCAATTTATAAGGGAGGAAACAGGGAAGAATCCCTGAATTATAGACCAGTGTCTCTAACCAGCATGGTCGCAAAATTATGTGAGAGAATCCTGAAAGACAGATGGATAAAATATCTAGAAGAGATGAATATTTTGGCTGAATGTCAGTTTGGATTCAGAAGTGGAAGGTCATGTGTTTCTAACTTGTTGAGCTTTTACTTGAGCGATTGACATGGTACAGGAGAGAGAGGGTCGGGTGGATTGTGTGTACTTAGACTTGGAGAAGGTCTTTGTCAAGGTACCTCATAAGAGACTAATGTGGAAACTAGAATATATAGGAGGACTGAAGGGGAAACTTCTGGAATGGATGAGAGACTTTTTGAGAGACAGACAAATGAGGACAGTAATAAAGGATAGGATGTCTGGATGGAGGGAAGTAACAAGTGGAGTCCCTCAAGGCTCGGTGTTGGCGCCAGTAATGTTCCTGATTTACGTAAATGATATAGTAGATGGAGTGAACAGCTATGCAAGTCTGTTTGCTGATGATGTAAAGATCTTGAGGAAGGTAGAGGTTGAGGAGGATTGTAAAATGCTGCAGGAGGATTTGGATAGGATACATGATTGGAGCCGGACATGGGAAATGAAATTTAATGTAAAGAAATGTAAAATATTGGAAATGGGTAAAAGTACCAGGAGGCCATCACTGAATTATTTGTTGGTTAATGAATTAATCACAAAAATGAGAGAAGAGAAAGATTTGGGAGTGCTGGTCCAAGATAGTTTGTCACCAGAAAAGCACATTAACAAGATAGTTGGAGAGACTTATAAACTCTTGACTAACATAAGAGTAGCATTTCATTATATGGATGAGGAGATGATGAAAAAATTAATAGTGGCCATGATCCGCCCCAGGTTAGAATATGCAGCGGTAGTGTGGTCCCCACACAAAAAGAAAGATATAAACAAGATTGAGAAAATGCAAAGAACAGCAACCCAGATGGTCCCCAGTCTGGCAGACCTGTCATACGGAGAGAGGCTGGAAAAGCTGGATTTGCCTTCCTTAGAGGAAAGGAGAAAGAGGGGAGACATGATTGCAGTGTTCAGGACCATGGTGGGAGTAGATAAAATTGACAAAGAAGATCTGTTTGTAAGGGATAAGAGAGTAACAAGAGGACACGGAATGAAATTGAGAAAGTCAAGCGGCTTGAAGAATATCAAGAAATATAGCTTTCCTTACAGAAGTATAGACTTATGGAATAGCCTGGACAAAGAGATCATCCAGTCAAAAAACTGAAACGAGTTTAAAGCTAAATTTGACTTATTGAGAAACAGCGACGGAAACCCACGAGCATAGCACATTCCGTGTATATCACAATTAGATATATTAGGTAAGTACATAAATATTTGGAACGACTGAGACGAAGAGGTGGTGCATGAGAAAAACATTCATGTGTGTAAAGGTAGACTTGGTAAATGTGAATTTGGAGACAGGACAACACGAGCATTGCTCAATTCCTTTATACTACAAATAGGTAAATACAAATAGGTAAATATACACACACACACACACACACACACACACACACACACACACACACACACACACACATGCATGCATGCAAGCACACACGAACGCATGCACGCTGGTGCAGTGGTAACTTTCTCGCTTCCCAACTGGTGGGCGGGAGTTCACCCCTCGCTCAGGTTGCAAAAAGTTTCACTGACGAAATGGGTGGTTACTGTCCCCCTTGAGCAAGAGGACGGGTGTGTGCATGTGTGAAGGTCACAGCCTTGCCCTTAGATTGGACTATATGAGCTCCCAGCTCCGTTCCAGGAGGGTAAAAGCTGACAATCACGACCATCAAGTGATCCTGGCTGACCCGGTGAATTACACACACACACACACACACACACATATACCAGCTGCCTCTCAGGGATCAAATCTGTGTAAGTTCATTACTCTGACAAAGGCGTTCAAACCACTAGACCACTTATTAGGCCTGGATTTCGCTACATTTGAGCACAAGCTTTCTGGTAAGATGCAGTTTACTATTGTGTGACAATGATTACCATAGTCTTTTAACTTTAATTTTGCATAAAATTACTGTCTCTTCATTGGGAATGATGAGTTGCAACAGTACATTAGCCCCAGTCTCAAAAAAGTGCTATGGATGAGATGTACAACTGTGGTATTGTCATTTTCTGCCAGTGACCTGTGTGAAATAAGCTGCAAAAGGATGAAACTCTGAATCAAGGTGATACAGTAATACCATCTGACTGTGGGTATTAGCATTCTGGCTGCAGCACATTACTCCTAACTTTAGCTGTGAAGGCAAATGGTGGTCTAGTGGTTAAAACCCTCCTTTTAGATTGATGGTCTTTCACGGGTTCAATCCTGAAGAGGTGAGTGGAGGCTTTTTTATTGTATCCCAAGGAGACTATGTTGGTTATCCACCTTAACAAGTACTGGGTTACGGTGACCTTGCCTCGAACTGAGTAAAATGGAATTAGCTGTTACTATAATTTTTTTTGCTGTACATGTGGTAGGTGGTGGCGACCATCATCCACTCACTTGATGTAGTGCTGCCTACTTCTTCCTTAGCCTTTATCATTCTTTTTCTGTGCCTGCCCTCCTCTCTTCCTATTTCTCCCATCTTTCCTGTCACTTCTTGCTGCTTTTCCTTCCCGTACAGGTGGCTTTACATCGAGTGACAAGCCAAATGGTTTCATGTAAGCCAAGAAACCATTTACAGTGCTGGGTGGTAACCATATAACCAAACCATACGTCCTCCCTACGTGTCAACAAGTGGGTTGGTGGAGGGTTAGTGCCCCTCCTCATAAAACAAATAACTCAAAGTCAAATGACCACCCCTTACGGGATTATGGCGTCTGGCAATAGATAGATAGATAGACGTGGTGCTGGCTTTCTGGCAGGTGCAGTTTACTGTCATAGGCAAAATTTCAAAGACATTCTCCTTCTATCTTTGTTTCCTGCATCCACATTTTTCATTCCTCCCGAAATGTTAGAGATTATCCTTCCTTCTCATACTCTTTATCTGTATATTGTATATTTCTATCACTATGAAATTATTTATGAAATATTTTCCATTGCTACTGCTGGCAGAGAGGTGTCACCAGGCTTTTCATCCTGATTGTCCATCTTAATTATTAGCCTTCAGATTAAAACTTCAGGCATTTTGAAAGTCTCCCATAGCTGCCAGTTTACTTTCAAATTCTTATTTTCTAGACATGGACAGAATACAATAAATACATATTATTTATCAGGATGTGGTCTACATTACTACAGTTTTTCCAAGCAATGAATAGATGTAGTGGGGGAGACTGTTGCTAAAAACGAATATTTCCTGATGAAAATGAAAGTCGTTGTTATTCAAAACACACATATATAGGAATCATGCATTGGGTACAGGAGATTCTATGGTTGTATGAAAGTAAAAACTGTCTGTGGGCTCTGAGCCAAGGGAGCCTTTTATATTTCATCATGATCATGACTTCTTTTTCCCATCTCAGGATTGAATGAGGTAGTGGCAAAACATGAATCAGGGAGAGGCAGTTAGCAGTATGCTCAGTGAAGTGGGTCACACTCACATTCACTCACAGCTGAAGCCCCTGAAACCTGATGACCTCACAGCCATGATCATCTGCACTTTTTTTTTTTTTTTTTTTTTTTTTTTTTTTTTAAATAATACAGATGCACTTCACGTTATGTGTCATTTAAACATATCCCTCGACTGTCAGCTTATAAAGGAGGGTACCAAATTACTGCTATGTGCTCCTTATGTAAGTCATCAAACAAACATGATCCTGTGTGAGCTACTTTGCCTCATCAACTTCCATACCTCGGTTTCTCAAACACTTTTCTACAATATCTGTTTACCTTCATCTTGGCCTATCTTGTCTCCTCCCACCTTCCAGCATACTCATATATGCCCTTTTTGCCACCCTGTTGTATTCATTGTCTTCATGTGATCATACCATGAAAGTATAAACTTTTCAGCCCTTTCATCCACAGGCTTCCTTACTTGAAATCTTTCTCTAATTACATTATTTCTTATCCTATACGTTCTCCACACACTTTCTTTATTAACCTCATCTTAACTGCTTTTAGTCTCGAATTATCGTAATCTTGTTACACCAGTGTCTCACACCTATATGTTAATATGAGCACTAAAATGTCATGCTGCCCTCTCACAGTGCCACACTTATACCCGTCTTCCACCTAGGACCAGCCACTTTCTTCCCATGTGGTGCTTTACTGTCAGCTTCTACACATTTACAACTTTTCTCTATCAGTACAGCCAGTTACTTAAACTCACTTGTCAAGTCGAGCCTTTCTCCATTCACACATTATCTAGATCTGTTTGTAATTGTGACGTCTTATAAATCTGCCGTAGGTGGTGGTGGCAGACTGGGAGGAGGCATCATGGCAGTGTGAGGTGGTCCTAGAGGTGACAGTCATAGACACCAATGACAACCCACCCAGATTCACCCAGGCTGCCCACTCAGCCACACTGCCAGAGGACTCACCCGTCAACACTGTCCTACTCAAAATTCATGCCACTGACCCTGATCAGGGTAAGTGACAAGAAAACAGGGATAAGGGCTATGGAATACTTATCCTCTTCACTACAGTAGGTTGATGTATTTTTTTCTGTTTCTCTGCCTAATGCTGGTTGATTTTATTAATCTTTGCTCTCCTCAAAATGCAAGCTACTGATTCTGATTTGGTTTAGTAGCCAAAGTTAGTTATTACCAATCAACGCAGTCCTACTCAGAGTGCAAGCTGCTGATTCTGATTTGGATATGTAACAAGGAAATAGGGAAAAGAGAAGTGTAATAACTGTCCAACTAAATATGGAAACAACTGATTTTGATCTTGATAAGTAACAAGGAGATAGGGGTAAGGGAAATAGCATACCAACTGTGCATTTCTTCTAACCTAATAAAGGTCCCTAACACCTTTGAACCTGTTGATGACCAAGCGTAGTCAGATTGGAATGGTGATTTGATTTTTAACCAAGGAGATTCATTCCTACCTCATAACTAAAGCTCAGCGATATTCATGCAACCGTGACTTAGTTTTCATGGAGTGGCCTAGTTCTTTCAGATGAAAACAAACTGAGCACTGTTCAGTTTGATGATGTATTTTTGTCTATTTTCCTTGCTGACACTACATGGTGTTATGAAACTTAGCACAAGGAATTTTCAGTGAAGGGATTAATGCAGGTTATCGAACCTCTCAAGTTTGATGTCATCGCAAAGCTGAACAAAATTGTTCTTTGGACAGGTATTTTCTCTACTTTTTTTTTTTCCCCCCACAGTAAATATCTAAACTTTCTCCAGGACAATTTACTTCTCACCTTTAAGGAATATCTTAATTCTGTATAAGTATTCTTATATTCCTTGATCTCTTATTCAGTAATTATTTCTTCCATGTAGCAGTTCATTTCTGTCTTGACTTTATATGGTTTCATCTCTAAGTAACAACTATTTTTCTACCTTGGACAAATGTGCAAGTGTGCATGGAAAAGTTTGGAAGGAATGAGAGAGTTTTTGATCGGTGATATGAATGGTAAAGTAGGGAATGTGAAGGTGGATGGAATAGTTGGTGAGTGGGGTGTGCCTGCTGAGATGGATGAGAATGGCAGTGCGTTAGTGGACATTTGTGCTGGGAGGGGGTTGGTGATAGCCAATACCCTCTTCAGGCATAAAATGATCAACAGGTATACATGGCGAGTGATGAGAAGGGTGGGTGGTGAACTGAATGAAAGGAAGGCAGTGATTGATTATGTGTGTGTGGATGAAGGGATGCGAAGATGTGTAATGGATGCAAGAGCTTATAGCGGCTGGGTGAGTGGACTTTCTGACCACTACTTGGTGGTGGCCAGAATTAGGATCCAAGTAAGATGGAGAAATAGAAGAAGGGAAAGACGAGAGGAAGGAGTAGTTGCAAGGAGAGTGGAAAGGTTACAAGAGGATGAGAAAAAGGCAGAGTATAAGAGAGAAGTGGAGGAACGATTGGGCAAATATGAATTGGAGCAGATAGGGGACGTGGAAGGTGTGTGCAGGATATTTACAGAAGAAATATGTGCAGCATGTGATGTGGTGTGTAGGAGGAAGAGAAGACAGAGGGGGGTGCAAGGAACAGCGTGGTGGACTGAAGAGGTGAGACAGGCTGTGGCGCAAAAGAAGAAAGCATACAATGAATGGATGAGAAATAGGGGCGTGGAAGAAGTTGAGAGGCGGAAGAGAGAGAAAAGATTAGTAAGAGAGAGTAAGAAGAGAGTGAATGAGGAATTTGAAAGGAATTTGAGTGTAAAGTGGAGGGACTGTAAGAAAATGTTATGGAAAGAGGTGAAGAGAGTAAGACAGGGTGGAAGTGAGGTTAGCAGGGGAGTGAAAGATAAAAATAGTAGATTACTAGTGGAGAAGGGAGAAAAAGTGAGCAGATGGAGAGAACACTTTAAGGAATTGTTGAACATACAGGTTGGAAGTAATGCGAGTATAAGTTGCTGGGGAATGGCTGGGAGAAGGAGGGAGGTGAGAAGACAGGAAGAAATCAGTAGGATAGAAGTTGTGGAAGCAATGAAGAAAGTTAAATTGGGGAAAGCCCCAGGAATTGATGGAGTGTGTGGTGAAATGTTGAAGCATGGGGGAGAGATAGTAGTAGAATGGATGTGGAAGATGTGCAGATTGGCCTGGGAGGAAGGTAGAGTCCCAGAGGATTGGAAGTCAGGTATAATTATTCCCTTGTACAAAGGAAAAGGGGAAAAAGAAGTGTGTGGTAATCATAGGGGCATTTGTCTTCTTAGTATAATAGGAAAAGTGTATGGTAGCATACTTATTGACAAAGTTAGAGAAAGAACAGAGGAATTAGTTGGAGAAGAACAGGGAGGCTTTAGGAAGGGAAGAGGTTGTGTAGATCAGATATTCACTCTTAGATCTTTAGTGGAAAACTTTCTAGAGAAGGGAAAGTAGTTGTATGCGGCTTTCATGGATTTGGAGAAAGCATATGACAGGGTGGATAGACAAGGATTGTGGAAAGTATTAAGAATATATGGAGTAGATGGGAAGTTACTGAATGCTGTGAAGAGTATGTATGATGGTGCTAAGGCTGCAGTGTGTGTGGATGGTGAACTGAGTGAATTTTTCTCTTTGAAGGTTGGGTTGAAACAGGAATGTGTCATGTCTCCATGGTTGTTCAATCTGTATATGGATGGGGTAATAAAAGAGGTACAAGGTAGGGTAGTGGATGCTGGAGTGGCCCTGGTGAGAGAGGATAGTGTTTGGAAACTCCCTGTACTGTTGTTTGCAGATGATACTGTGTTGTTGAGTGAAGACGAAGGGGAGCTGCAAGGCTTGGTGGATGAGTTTGGGAGAGTGTGTAAGATGTGAAATCTAAAGGTGAATGTAGGGAAGAGTAAAGTGATGGTCTTTGAGAGAGGTGAAGTCAGTGAATGTACAGCGAAGTTGGATGGTGAGGAATTGGAAAATGTGAGTACGTTTAAGTACTTGGCTAGTGTGATGAGTAAGGATGGAGGTTTAGAGGGTGAAGTGCTTGAAAGGTACAGCAGGGAAGAAAGGTGCTGGTTCTTTGAAAGCAGTGATAAGAAACAAGGAAGTGAGCATGGAAGTGAAAAAGTTACTACATGACAGTATTGTGATACCAACTCTAACGTATGGAAGTGAAGCTTGGACGTTGTTGGAAGGACACAGGTCAAGAGTGAGAGCAGTGGAAATGAGTTACTTAAGAGGAGCCTGTGGAGTCACATGGAGAGACAGGCTGACGAATGAGGATATAAAGGAGCGTTGTGATGTGGATGTGGACG
The DNA here is from genome assembly GCF_032717465.1 of Coenobita brevimanus. Taxonomy (NCBI): domain Eukaryota; kingdom Metazoa; phylum Arthropoda; class Malacostraca; order Decapoda; family Coenobitidae; genus Coenobita; species Coenobita brevimanus. The sequence continues at coordinate 2,399,374 of NC_137032.1, read as the reverse complement.
TGATAGGAAGCGTTACGAGGAACACACTAAGGTGGTTTGGCCATGTGGAGAGGATGGAGGGTGAAAGACTGACGAAGAGAGTGTATGTGAGTGAGGTGGAGGGGGGAAGAGGGAGGGGGAGGCCGAGGATGAGATGGAGGGATGGGGTGGAGAGGTATATGAGAGAGGGGGGTGTGAGTTAGGAGCAGGGCAGTGAAATGGCAGGGGACAGGGCAACGTGGAGGCGATTTGTTTGTGGCCACCCCAAATGGGATTGAGTTGTCTGGCAATAGATAGATAGATAAATAGATTTCTCACACAATAGTTAAGCTTTGTACAACTATTATAACTCTCTCTCTCTCTCTCTCTCTCTCTAACACACACAGAGTCTTTTTCCCACCATTGAATTTGGTCTCTTCCTTTCAACCCAAAAGATGAAGGGGGGGTGAGGGTGGGGTGGGCTGGTAATGATGAAGACGTTGTAGTGTATAGTGGGATGCGAAAGGAAATGGGGCTAAGGAAGGGTCTTAAGTACCAAGTAGAAGCTAGATTTTGACAGCATAGAGTGGCTCACTTTGAATACATTTCTGGTAGTCCTACAATAATAATGATCTCTGTGTTGTTTTGTTTAGAGTCGATACTTGAATGAAAAGAAAATAATCAGTCTCTGGTATTCAGTGTTCAGTCAGAAATGCCTGGGGAATGTAATACTTTGCCAGGCAATTATTACAGTCAGATTTATAATTGGTTGTAACTAATATATTGGATAAACAAGCCTCCGTAAGTTAACTATTGCAACTTTTTTTTTTCTTTTCATTTAACACCCTGTTATACACTCTCATTTAAATGTGAATTCCTAAATCACTGTATGGGTGGACATGAATATATACACACAAGCAAACTTATACAATTGAAATGTAAAGTGATTTTGTGGATACGGCACTTAGTCACCTCAGTGGCACTTTTGAGAGAGGGCTGGGATAGGAGGAGATTTGTGCCAACCCACCATAGTTCAAAACAAGGAGGCGGTGGAGGTTTTTCGTGTCATATAAAACCTATGATGGGTGTTGGGTGGTCTCCTTTGCAGTAAATACTATGGACACAGTAGCCTGGTAAGAGGATCTCCATTGCCCCAATCAGTCAAAGGCCTATACATTGCAGTCATTGGTTGCACAAAGGCCACTGTAGAATTCAGTGTATCAGAATTTGAGAGGAATTAAGGAGACATATTTTTCAAAGACCTGTAACCTAGGCTTCAGTGCATTAGTATAAGAAATTAATCAAATAGGTTTCTAAGATGAAATTCTACTTGCGTTAGTAACAGGACATCGAAGGCAGTGCCACAGTTTTGGGGTCAGAACTATATAAGGGATGATAATTTCCATAAAAAATATAAGGGGTAATAATTTCCATAGAAAATATGCAGAGAAGTATGCCAGATATAATGTTTAAAGAAATGACCTTTTCAAATAATGAAAAGCCGAAATAACGAAATCTTCACCCACTAGAAAGATTAAAATTAAAGCGAGGTTAATATAAGGTGTTTTATTTGGATAAAAGGGTTAAATAACCGAGATAATAGTATGGTTTTACTCAGTCATACGACTGGCAACAGTCGGATATAAAACACGTTCTTTTCATTATTCCGGCCAAGAGAGTCATTACTGTATTCCATTCCGCAGGTTTCACGACCTTTACTACATTTTGATTTTTTCTTCTAAATTTCTGTGTCAACGTTTTTATTTCATTTGATGCTTCTTTTCATTTTTGCAGGTTAGCTTTGGCTGGAACATTTGGTGATCGGAGGACAGCCTTCATTATATTACTTCAGTGTTTCTTTTAGAAAGAATGAATTGACAGCACTGACTATAAAAGGTGGAAATGCCCGACGGTGTACATGACCTCTATGGAGTCATTTAAGAAACAGTTTGGGACTTTCCTTTTTTTGGAAAACTTATGATATTGTTGGTGATGCTCTGATGAGGGATTACTTGGTTTAGTAAAAGCCACTGAGCTGATTTGGGACTCCCATGAATTGTTTGTCATATTGTCATTTTGAGACTTTGAGAGCTAATGAATTCCTTAGAAAAATTGCCACTTTTGAGAAACAATAGGTCAACCATTATTGTTATTATCTGCTTCCGTTCTTCTCAGGGATCAACCGCCACGTGAAATACAACTTGGTGGACTCAGCTGATGGACATTTCACCATTCATGAGACTGAGGGTGTGGTGAGCCTTGCCAGACCGCTGGACCGAGAGACCAGAGACTCCTACACCCTCACAGTGCAGGCGGTGGACCAGGGCACCCCACCACTGTCATCCACAACACACCTCACTGTTACTGTATCAGGTTGGTCAGCACAGTGTCATTGTCACTGTAACTGATACTGCACTTCCACCACGTACCTAACTGTTACTGTCTTACATAAGTTAGTGCAGATCACTAAACATAAGTCTAAGAACAGTAACTCTAAGAATTGTATAATTCTGAAATCATTAATTACTAGGACATTCTAAGAACGGTATGGTAACTCAAGAAAAAATACAGTTCATTGGTATCATCCACTACACATATCACTGCTACTGTCTCGGGTAAGTTAGAATGCATCACACGTCGCTATCATCTGTTATTATCACAAGCGTCCAATAATGTTTACAGTCTTCCACTACATGCTGCACTGTTACTCTCACAGAGCAATTGTCTGTCTGTCTACCTGTCCATGGCAATATCCCTTAATTCCAGATGGGGTGGCCAAAAACACATTGCCACCCTGTCACCGTGTCTTCCTCCAACAGGCTGCCCTCCCTGCAACTCACACACGCGCCTTATTCCTCTACCTTTCCACCCCATCCCTCTACTGCATCCTCAGTCTCCCCCTCCCCCTTTCCCCCTGCACCTCATTCATATACATTCTGCTGGTCAATCTACCATTCCTTAGTCTCTCAAAATGACCATTTGGAACACATCATGAAGAAACTTTCATAATCTGAGTGGCTTTTGATATTTCGTAACACCTCTTCCTTACCATATTATACTGCACATTGCACCACAATATCCTCTTGTTTATTATCTGTTCAAACTGTATCGCTTTTATACTGTTAGAAATTTTATCCATCTATATACTTAGACTTTTTCCCATATGGGGGTAGCCGAGACAGGACGACACACTCACCAAATTGCTCATCCACACACACATTTACTCGTATCGTAGCCTCTAAGAGGAGAAGAGATTGCTCCTCACCACGCCACACCGCGCGAAGGTCAACTGCATAGTGCGGTCCAGCGACATCTGCAGGAGGGCCCGACATCAGAGCTGGTTAACCCCTACCACATCATATTGGACCCATCCCCTTCCCCACACCTGACCCGATCAGCTGATCAGACCAGATGGGGTAGAATATCCTGTCAGGGCCACATCACCATTTATGCATTCACAATTTCTCTCCATTCATCCCTGTTATGCACAGCCACTCTTCCTTGCTCTACAGACATCCATGTTGCATCTAACCCTTTCTTCACACTGTCCATCCATCCGAATTGTGGTCTTCCTGTGCGAGAGAATAAGGTGTAATATGCTAAATAAATCACAAAGGAAGAAGTGCTATGAAACCTCATAAATCACCTACTACAGTACATGGCTTAAAGGACAGTAACAGGATTTACAAGGACCACATCAGTTACACAAAGAAATAAAAGACGGTCATCATTTTAAGTCAGAAATTTGTTCCAAAATATCACAGTTTTCATGTAATTGTTTATAAATGTATACTGAGAGGAAACAAGCAAATCACATTGCTGCTGCTGCTGTTGTGGCCCCAGACACATCAAAATATGAACCTAGTGGACTTCAGGCTAAAGTTACCCTCCTCCTGCAGTCCACTATCCTTCTTGAGGGGGATAGAGGGAAAAAAGAGGAACGTTTGTATGTCCATGGAGCAGAGCCATCTGGATGTAATTATAAGTGCCACCAGGTGAGGGTGACCTTTCCATCACCGGCAAAGCAGCTTAATTGATAGCAGACCTGTATAGCTGAACAGGCATTTTTGCTGTGATTACCTTGTACACTCCACAGTTTTTGTAGAGCCTACATTATTGAGTTTATTTAGTTTTTCTGTTGCAGAGGATGTGAACTTAGTTTCTGGAGTGCATGATTAATAAAGCATAACCTCAGTATCTACCTGCACACTCCAAAAAATGGAATTCTGGAGTTCTGCTTTCTCGCAAAGGTCAAATGTAGCCGAACCATGAAGCTTATATGGTAGTGGCAAAAAGCTATCACTCTTATCTAGGAAATTCAGCCACAGGTAAGTTGTCAAAGTCCAAGCTGGCATTCAGGCTTTTACAGCTATTATTACACATCTTAGATTTCTTTTCTCCCAGGAGTTTCTAGCAAAATGTTGGGAATTAACCCTTTAACCGCGGGCATTGTTTTGCCCCGACTGGCCTCTCCTGCAGGGGTTCCAGCCAAAATGTAAACAAACTTTAAACCTTTATAACTCTGCACAGAGTAAATCTACAGCGAAAAATAAGGACCATTAGAAAGTACTAACCTTCGGCTTTGCAATGATGTAGGTTTCATGATTTCGTTGACTATCACTGGATGGGCATTGTCATTAGAAGTGAGCGATCTAAAATCACTATTTTTCGCTCACACACCATTACCTTCGCTCACACACCATTACCAAATGCCAACCTCATTCTGATAATAATACTATAAACATATTATGAACACTGGACATATGATAAACACCCACTCTGTGTTCACTGAGGCAGGTAAAAGGCACTGTAATTGCCCGCACTTCACTGCCACATCAGCGGTGTTGTAATCACTATTTTTTGCTCACACACCATTACCAAATGCCAACCTCATTCTGATAATAATACTATAAACATATATGAACACTGCACATAAAATACACACCTACTCTGTGTTCACTGAGGCAGGTAAAAGACACTGTAATTGCCCGCACTTCACTGCCACATCAGCGGTGTTGTAATCACTATTTTTTGCTCACACACCATTACCAAATGCCAACCTCATTCTGATAATAATACTATAAACATATATGAACACTGCATATAAAATACACACCTACTCTGTGTTCACTGAGGCAGGTAAAAGACACTGTAATTGCCCGCAATTCACTGCCACATCAGCGGTGTTGTCACTCACACAGCTGGACAGATACTGATGCGTGTTTGGTCAGGGGTGGGGTGGGGGGACCGGGGGGTAGGAGGTGGGGGCCCGGGGGGTGGGAGGAGGAAGGTGGGGGTCGGCTGGAGTGAAAGAACTTAATAGCTACTCTCCCTTGAAACAATTGGCGCACGGAAAAAATGCGCGGTATTCAAAATATTCACAAACATTCGAGAATGACACCCGCGGTTTGGTCCAGTTTTTGCAATGTCATTCTGGGATGACACCGCGGTTAAAGGGTTAATTAGTTGGTTTTGACACTCAGTTTAGATTCCAGTCCATGAAATACATCTACTGTACGAAGACTAATATCGATGTGGAGATTCTGTAGTAAAAAGCACAACGTCATTTGAATTGATGTTATCTTGCTTTGATTTCACATTTTTAATTGCAAAGCTGTTCATCAGCGTGAGAACACTTTTCGCAAAGCATACCATTTTTTTTCTCGAAGCTGTCATGATGTTACTCAATTTGTCACTGATCTCGTTAAACTGGGTATGGACTTTCTCTTTTAATGCACACACACACACACACACACACACACACACACACAATCATCAAATGAATCTTGCTGCTTTATTTGCATTCTTGTATATGGTTTGTAATGTTTTTTTTATATGTCCAACTCTGGGCATAGGCATCACAGCCTGCTACCAAGGCCCAGTAGTCCTTCTACATAACATGCACCGCTAACGTCACCACTTCGGCGCTAACACCCTCCATCCATGTTTAATACATGCTAGGGCACTCTCATACAGGACTGATGCATTGGTATTAGTGGGGGTATGTTTATGACATGTCGGCAGGTCTTCTAGTAGATCAGTAAAGTCTGATTTAATGAAATTCAAATCCTTAAACTGTTCCTTGCCTCAGCAGGGATTTGAACTTGGGTCCGGTAGGACCACAGGCCACCTCTGTACCGATTGAGCCACCGCTTCCCCCTAAGAAGCTAATCTTGCTAGAAACTCTCACTTAACAGTATTTTCACTTTGCATGATAATTTTTGTAAAGAAAAATATTTAGTGTTAAGTGAGGAATTACTGTAGTATAACACTCCCCTATAAAATATGCTCTTACGGTCATTCCTGTGAAGTAGTCTGGATTCCAGGGGCTGGAATGAAGAATGAATGAGTATATGGTCCATTTCACTGTTCTTGCTGTTGACTAAGCTCTCCATTTGTTGTGCTTTTCTCTCCTTGCATTTTGAGCCCTGCCTTATCCTTTGGAGAGGGGGGGGGGAAGAAACAAAAAGAGGTCAAAATGATGATGATGATGATGATGATGGTAATAACACATTTCTTTTCACAGATATCAATGACAACGCGCCAGAATTTGTGAGCAAGCTGCACGAGACTACAGTGGCAGAGAATACAGCAGTTGGGACGGAGGTGCTGAGGGTGATGGCTACGTCTAGAGATATTGGCATCAACGCTGAGATCTCCTACTCTCTCCAGCACACTACAAGGGAGAAGTACCTTCGTATTCATCCCATGACCGGTAATTCAGATGCACGGCACTTATGTTATAATTAACCCACTGAGCCTGGGAGTGTCAGCTTCATTTCATTTTCACCATACTATGATGATATTATTCAGCTTTGAATAGGGGCTTGGTGATAGCCAATACCCTCTTCAGGCATAAAATGATCCACAGGTATACATGGCAAGTGATGAGAAGGGTGGGTGGTGAACTGAATGAAAGGAAGACAGTGATTGATTATGTGTGTGTGGATGAAAGGATGCGAAGATGTGTAATGGATGCAAGAGCTTATAGAGGTTGGGGGAGTGGACTTTCTGACCACTACTTGGTGGTGGCCAGAATTAGGATTCAAGTAAGATGAAGGAATAGAAGAAGGGAAAGACGAGAGGAAGGAGTAGTTGCAAGGAGAGTGGAAAGGTTACAAGAGGATGAGAAAAAGGCAGAGTATAAGAGAGAAGTGGAGGAACGATTGGGCAAATATGAATTGGAGCAGATGGAAGACGTGGAAGGTGTGTGCAGGATATTTACAGAAGAAATATGTGCAGCATGTGACGTGGTGTGTGGAAGGAAGACAAGACGGAGGGGGTACAAGGAACAGTATGGTGGACTGAAGAGGTGAGACAGGCTGTGGCACAAAAGAAGAAAGCATACAATGAATGGATGAGAAATAGGGGCGTGGAAGAAGTTGAGAGGCGAAAGAGAGAGTTATATGTAGAATGAATGGAAGGAATTTGAGTGTAAAGTGGAGGGACTGTAAGAAAATGTTCTGGAAAGAGGTGAAAAGAGTAAGACAGGGTGGAAGTGAAGTTAGCAGGGGAGTGAAAGATAAAAATGGTAGATTACTAGTGGAGAAGGGAGAAAAAGTGAGCAGATGGAGAGAACACTTTAAGGAATTGTTGAACATAGAGGATGGAAGTAATGCGAGTATAAGTGGCTGGGGAATGGCTGGGAGAAGGAGGGAGGAGAGAAGACAGGAAGAAATCAGTAGGATTGAAGTTATGGAAGCAATGAAGAAAGTTAAATTGGGGAAAGCCCAAGGAATTGATGGAGTGTGTGGTGAAATGCTGAAGCATGGGGGAGAGATAGTAGTAGAATGGATGTGGAAAATGTGCAGATTGGTCTGGGAGGAAGGTAGAGTCCCGGAGGATTGGAAGTTAGGTATAATTATTCCCTTGTACAGAGGAAAAGGGGAAAAAGAAGTGTGTGGTAATCATAGGGGCATTTGTTTTCTTAGTATGATAGGAAAAGTGTATGGTAGGATACTTATTGACAGAGTTAGAGAAAGAACAGAGAAATTAGTTGGAGAAGAACAGGGAGGCTTTAGGAAGGGAAGAGGTTGTGTAGATCAGATATTCACTCTTAGATCTTTAGTGGAAAAGTTTCTAGAGAAGGGAAAGAAGTTGTATGTGGCTTTCATGGATTTGGAGAAAGCATATGACAGGGTGGATAGACAAGGATTGTGGAAAGTATTAAGAATATATGGAGTAGATGGGAAGTTGCTGAATGCTGTGAAGAGTATAAAGGATGGTGCGAAGGCTGCAGTGCGTGTGGATGGTGAACTAAGTGAATTTTTCTCTTTGAAAGTTGGGTTGAAACAGGAATGTGTCATGTCTCCATGGTTGTTCAATCTGTACATGGATGGTGTAATAAAAGAGGTACAAGGTAGGGTAGTGGATGCTGGAGTGGCCCTGGTGAGAGAGGATAGTGTTTGGAAACTCCCTGTACTGTTGTTTGCAGATGATACTGTGTTGTTGAGTGAAGACGAAGGGGAGCTGCAAGGCTTGGTGGATGAGTTTGGGAGAGTGTGTAAGAAACAGAATCTAAAGGTGAATGTGGGGAAGAGTAAAGTGATGGTCTTTGAGAGAGGTGAAGTCAGTGAATGTACAGCGAAGTTGGATGGTGAGGAATTGGAAAATGTGAGTACGTTTAAGTGCTTGGCTAGTGTGATGAGTAAGGATGGATGTTTGGAGGGTGAAGTGCTTGAAAGGGTACAGCAGGGAAGAAAGGTTGCTGGTTCTTTGAAAGCAGTGATAAAAAACAAGGAAGTGAGCATGGAAGTGAAAAAGTTACTACATGACAGTATTGTGATACCAACTGTAGCGTATGGAAGTGAAGCTTGGACGTTGTTGGAAGGACACAAGTCAAGAGTGAGAGCAGTGGAAATGAGTTGTTTAAGAGGAGCCTGTGGAGTCACATGGAGAGACAGGCTGACAAATGAGGATATAAAGGAGCATTGTGGTGTGGATGTGGATGTGATAGGAAGCTTTATGAGAAACACACTTAGGTAGTTTGGCCATGTGGAGAGGGTGGAGGGTGAAAGACTGACGAAGAGAGTGTATGTGAGTGAGGTGGAGGGGGGAAGAGGGAGGGGGAGGCCGAGGATGAGATGGAGGGATGGGGTGGAGAGGTATATGAGAGAGGGGGGTGTGAGTTGGGAGCAGGGCAATGAAATGGCGGGGGACAGGGCGACGTGGAGGCGATTTGTTTGTGGCCACCCCAAATGGGATTGAGGCGTCTGGCAATAGATAGATAGATAGATAGAATAGGCTTACGCACACACACACACATTTCATTTTGGGATGTCTTTCCTGGTCTGAATAAAATTGTCTGGCTGCAGCAAGAATTTACTGAAAAAAGGTCATCACCACAATCAAGGGGTTTTAAATAAAATTCATATGTTGGATATCATAATGTTAAGCCAGAACTGCCCACTAACCCTAGAAAAAGAACCAGACTTTCTTATTTGTTGAACTCTAGTAATTTAGCTTACATGGAGATTTTTCTTTCATGAAAATTGCTACCAGGGGCATTGGTTGATTTTCTACACCCTTAAAATCTAGACCATGGTCTTCTAACCTCAGGCACATATGATCTTAATGAGTGAAAATGGGGGTTGCAGTTACCGTTATTATAGTTATTTGTTAATGAATAAAACTTGTATATTTAAGTGTGGGTATCACAACGATCAACTAAGGCTGCCTATTAACAGAAGATGAGAATCATAGTATCTGTATATTCACACCCACACTGGTATTTGAGATTTATCCATGTTCTGAAGCAGTTAGTGAGCAGAACTTGTGTACGTGAATGTGGTTCTGAAAAGGGATGCCTCCCCATGATAGCACTGATATTACCAGGCACTCTGCTGCTTGGTTATACAATTGTCCCTTCGCTCCTCCCTGTCTCCCAAAAGGGGGATGAAGAACTGCAGCAGAAGGGCAACTTTATCACAATATGATATCATACTGAACTCAGAGAAACAACACTTGCCCCTATAACAGTTCCTGAAAAGAACTTGCATATTTAAGTGTGGGTATCACAAAGTTAACATTACGTTGCCCATTAACATGAGATAAGTGCATGGTCATGTCATAATATGCCTGTGATATTAGTTAGAAAGGAAGAAAGGAGGCGGCTGAGATGATCTGGACAAGTGGAGAGGATGGACTAGGGGTTTGGTGAGGAGGGTACAGAAGTAAAGTGGTTGTTCCTTACTCACGGCATTGCTAGATGCCGCTTCAATTTCATTCATTCATTCATTCATCATCCAATCCTACGTTGCCCCATGAGGAGCACAGGAGCCAGGGGCTAGGCAAGTTGGTCCTGATGTTTAAGATGAATGACCAGCCTCACTCATCCCTGAGTGGCATTACGTGAGAAATAAACCCCAACGACCCCTTGGATATATACCTTCACCAGCTCAATCCGATTGGAGCTCCGTAATTACCCACTAAACCACCAGGCGCCAAAATTTGGTTTTATGGTTACCACCCAGCATAGTAAATGGTTTCCTGATGTACAGAAAACCATTTGGCTTGTCACTAAGTATAGAGTCACCCACAAGCAGAAGGAAGGGGAAAGAATGAAGGAAAGAAAGACAGAAGCGGGGGTGTAAAGTCACCCGTAGGCAGAAGGACGAGGAAAGACTGAAAGAAAGGAAGGCAGAAGAGAATGGAAGGAAAGTAGGATGGAGAGGAAAGGGCAGACACCCAAGAGCAGCACTACATCAAGTGAGTGGATGGTGAGCGTCCCCACCTACCACAGAAAATATATATATATATATATATATATATATACTGTATATATATATATATATATATATATATATATATATGAGAGAGGGGGGTGTGAGTTGGGAGCAGGGCAGTGAAATGGCGGGGGACAGGGCGACTTGGAGGCGATTTGTTTGTGGCCACCCCAAACGGGATTGAGGCGTCTGGCAATAGATAGATATATATATATATATATATATATATTTATATATATATATTACTCCTCTTGGGGCAGTGTAGGATTGGACGATGAATATATATATATATATATATATATAGATAGATAGATAGATAGATAGATAGATATATATATATAGATATATCTATCTATCTTACTCCTCATGGGGCAGCGTAGGATTGGACAATGGATGGATATATATATATGTATATATAGCACTGGCACAAAAGGACAAAAAAGTGTAATATGCAAAATAAACGGCAGAGGAAGTAGTGGTACTAAGTCCATTACGCCACTTTGAATAGTACAGCTTGTGGCAAAGTGGCAGTGCAGGCAGTATACACCTATATACAGTACATTCAGGCAGGTGTGATCAGCATGCTGTAGACAGTATTCTGTTTGTGGAAGTTCTTTAATTCATTCACCTTAAACTAGTTCAGATTTTTGTTCTTGTGCAGTATATTTAACAAAGCTCTTTAGCAGAAGAAAGCAATACTACAGATTCGTATCCTTTGCATACCACCTTTTCATGAATTGCACCATATTCCAGTGTTATTTTATTGTTGCAACTCAGTATTCATGGTAGAGAGATGGCAGCTTTAGGCCAAATTAAAGTGGAAAGACCATAGTATCAGTGTTTACAGTATATGTATATTGGCAGGTGTGATCAGCATAGGGTTGCCAGTGGACTATGAGAGGGTTCAGCAAGTGGTGGCAACGGTGATAGCAACTGATGGAGGGGTGCCGCCTCTCTCCGCCACAGCCCTGGTCAACCTCACCATTACTGACGTCAATGATAACGCGCCAGTCTTCACTCTGCCTACCTTCACCGCCAGTGTCAGGGAGGATGCTCTTCAGGGTGCTAGTGTGGTACAGGTACTCTTCCTTAACTGTTTCTATGTTAAATAGTAACCATATAACCAAATAGCCTATCTACCTATCTATAGCCCAACGCCCTAATCCGGCAAATTGTGGCCGCAGACAAATCGCCTCCAAGTCACTTTATCACCCACCATCTGATTGACCTCCCCCCATTTCACTCCCCCCTCCCTCATATACCTCTCAACTCCATCCCTCCACCTCATCCTCAGTCTCCCCCTCCCTCTCCCTCCCTCCACTTCACTTACATACACTGTCTTTGTCAGTCTTTCATTCTCCATTCTCTCCACATGTCCAAACCACCTCAGTGTATTTCTCCTAATTCTCTCAGTCACATCCACATACACCCCACAACATTCTTTCACTTCTTCATTCATCAACCTGTCCCTCCATGTCACTCTTCGTGCTCCTTTCAGGTAACTCATTTCCACTGCTCTCACTCTTGACTTGTTCCCCTCTAGCAAAGTCCATGCCTCGCTTTCGTGTTTCAGGGTAGGAATCACAATACTATCATGCAGTGACTTCTTAACTTCCATACTCACCTCCCTATTTCTCATCACCGCTTTCAGTGAACCAACAACCTTCCTTCCCAGCTGTACCCTTTCATGTGCTTCATCCCCAAAACTTCCATCCTTACTCATCACACTACCCAAGTTCTCAAATGCACTCCCATTCTCCATATCCTCACCATCCAACCTCACTGTGCATAACCAAATAGATGCTTAGTAATATAGTGGGTTAAGGCACTCCAAACATGTGACCTATGATTACCTCCAAAAGATGGTTGGGGTTTATTGCTCCCATAACACTATTTAAGGATGGGTGACTGGTCACTCGCCTTAAACATCGGGAATTAGTAGCCAAACTTTGGGTCCATATGCTTCTGATGAGGTAGTAAAGGAGTTGGTGTTAGACATTATGTTTTGCCTGGGATGGAATGTGTGCTGAGTTGTCCATTCTTAGCCAGCAGAGGAGAAGTAGAAAAGTTAAAATATTTGGTAAACTTTTATATGTATGGGCATAGAAATATACCAGACCTCCTGGGCTTAGAATGTTAGTCAGCACAAGAAAATTAAAAGTACAAGAGGTGAAAAATAAAGCAAATTTTCATCCCTGAGCGTACCTGAAATTGGGCAGATGTTGGAGCTCCCAGTGAGTGACACTGACTTCAAATTGAACAGCTTAGTGTACCACAGCATTTTTACTTGCTTTGCATACTTACATGCTTACATACTCATACATACCTATTTACGTTCATACCTTCCTGTCCACTAGCATATTTTCTTACTTTGCATACTTACATGCGTACATACACATACATACCTGTCTACTTACATACCTTCCTGTCTATTAGCATATTTTCTTACATACTACATACTTTTTTTACCAACTTTTTTTGTTTATACAGTATAGGCAAATTCCTCACTTTCCTAACTACTTACTGACTTACTTATTTCCAGGTGTCAGCGAGTGATATAGACTCTGGGGTGAACAGCTTAGTACGGTACAGCATCCTGGCCGGCAATGACAACCACTGCTTTTCTATAGATGAACAGTCTGGCATCGTCACCCTCATCACCACACTCGACAGGGAGAAGGTATATACTGTATGTGTATGTATGTGTGCACTATATATATATATATATATATATATATATATATATATACAGTGGATTCTCGAATTTCAACAGTTTAGAATTCAGTGAATCAAATTTCAGTGCATTTTGGAGTGGTCTGCCTGCATCACCTTTTGATGAAAAATCGCATATTTCGATGCTGTCAGGGCCAGACTCCAACCAAAACAAGCAAAGATAATATTTTTTATGCGAAACAAAATGCTAGAAGAGAAGGAAAATTATAAGAAAAAGTATGAGCCTAACCTAATATCATATGTGACGTGTGTCAAGAAGAGAATGAAAAATCTATCTGTCTATCTATCTATTGCCAGACGCCTCAATCCCGTAAGGGGTGGCCACAAACAAATCGTCTCCACGTCACCCTGTCCCCTGCCATTTCACTGCCCTGCTCCCAACTCACACCCCCCTCCCTCATAAAATCAACATCACTTATTCATATGTGGAGCATACGATGATAAGGTTCTGAGACAATTCACTGTCAAGTGAATTCGCCGTCAGATAATTCCCCGTCAAAACATAGATGCTTTCCCGTCAGGACAATTTGCACCCTGGACTATTCTCCGTCATTCTATAAATATACTTACAGTACTGTATTATTAATTAAGCAGAACTTTAATAACTCGAAGATATAACAAGAGAAATTAAAGGAAAAGAATCAATAATAGAAATACTAAAACAAAATGAATTACAGGTGGTAGCAAATACAGTAGGCAGAATACTGAAACGAAGAGAAGTACAGTAATTATGAATACAAGGAGCAACATGGAAATGAACAATAGAGACTGAGTAAAAAAAAAAAAAAGTCATGTTGTTTAAGGACAAGAGCTCCCAGGTGGGAGTAAGCACCAACAACAACAAGCCATGTGCAAGGTGATGTTCTGTTGTCGGCGGCCATCTTGCGACTGTCCTGCCAGCAGCCAGCCCTCTACAGCCAAGTGCCCGCACTTTCAGCCTGTACCTTCCACGTGGGGACATGCATTTCACTGCAATTTAGTTGTATGTATTTTCTTTGTATTTTCGTCGCAACTTACCTGTTTCAAGATGGCAAGCAAGAGTGGTTCTTCGGGTAGCAGTGGTAATGGACAAGAGCAGCCTGGCACCTCTAAACCTTCGCAGCCAAAGGAGAAATGGCAATACAGGAGAGGGCAAACATACACCAAGTAAACACTTGCTGGCAGTATGGCAATACAGTGCAGAACCACAGTTACTTAACCACAGTTATAGTTCATAAAGTTTACAGGGGGTGTGGGCAAAAAATCATGATTTTATGTACCAGTAGTTAGATTCGGAGGCCCCCGACCCAAACTAATTTTTCCCATAAGAAGTTCAGTTTAAATTTCGATTACTTGTATTTGAATTTCGCGGTGATTTTCAGGTACCCATTCCCATTGAAATTCATGAAACCACTGTATGTATATATATATATATATATATATATATATATATATATTATATATATATATATATATATATTATATATATACTGTATATGTAAATATATATACTGTATATGTAAATATATATATATATATATATATATATATATATGTAAATAGATAGATAGCCTGATAGTTAGACAAATATAGATACAGATATTAGAAGAAGGAATAAAGAGTTGTAGAGAAGGGGAAGGATAAAACTAGAAAATTCATTTGTTGCCCGATCACTGGGGACTCTTAGCCTAAAAAAGAACGAAATGGGCCTGAGATTACTCTATAGAGGTCATTTTTTTAAACTTAGACTTTAGGTTCCTAAAGCTTCTAAATGTACTTGTGAAAGTACCCAACTTAAGACTCAAATCCCAGGGGGGCTCCAGTTTTACTTAGGATGCTCATGGCTAAAACGAGTGTCCTGGTTAAGACAAGTGACTCTCCTGGTTAAAATGAATGGATATGAAGCTAATGTGCTAGTGGACTGTCTGTCTCTGCCAGGGTTCGTTATTAAGATAGTGTGAAAGACAGCCAATTTGGGAAGCTGATGGGTGTCACCTTGCTACATTGTAGGGTTAATTTTTTTTATTACTGTTCTCTCTTTTAATCATACTTCAATTTAGTATGTTGTTTGGCGATTGCTTCTGGAATTCTTTAGACTATGGTTATACTCTCTTGAGGCTTGAAAGAGAATTTTAGCACAAATAATATCTTTCAACTTGAATAAAGCCACCAGGAGATGGGGATAACAAACTAAAAACATTAATCACTGGACTCAGAGGATAAAAAAAAAATAATAATAATACCAACTGATCACTTCTCTTACCACTTGGCCACCACACAGGTTGCACATTACCTGCTGAGAGTGGGTGCGCGTGACTTAGGGACACCCAGCAACACTGCCATGGCACAGCTCCAAGTGACAGTGGCAGATGTCAATGATAATCCTCCTGTATTTACTCAGGATGAATACTCTGTTGTAGTACAGGTGAGTGTGTGTGTGTGTGTGTGTGTGTGTGTGTGTGTGTGTGTGTGTGAGAGAGAGAGTGAGAGAGAGAGAGAGAGATGACGAGGACTCGTGAACCCTCATTATCGTCAGTTCAGGTTTTTTTTTAGGCTCCTCTTCCTTAGTGCTATATTTTCAATATATCAACTACAGTAATTATTCTCGAATGAATTATTTCATTCATAATAATAATAACATAACTTGCACATAAAACAGGAGAAAAATTAATACACACTTTTTACTCTAACTTGATCTGGAGTTGTCATCACTCCATATTGCCTACTGAACTATACTAAGAAATTAACAGTAAAATATGATGCTAGTCAAGAGGAAGTTCTATAGAAAGCATGTAGAACTACATTACCGCATTATTGTTCCTTTGAGCCACCTAAAGTAAACTGCAAAAAGGACAAAAATCTGGGCCAAGTTAAGGTGAAACAACGGCTACCATGCGAAGGAATCCATTGGTGAGGGAAGTGGGCTAGGGAGTCTCTGTGGCATAAGAAGATATGACCATCTTACACATAGGTCCATATTCTTACAGGTTTAAGAGGCTTTCGAGCTCCACTTCCTTCACGAGTTATCTTGAACTTCTCGTCAAAATGTTCTCGTATGATATCTATATTTTTTCGCTACCCACACAGTTTACATGAATAACATACAAGATACATATACAACATACATATCAAATGCAGAAATAATTTCACTCCCAATCCTCTGAAAGTAGGATGGTAAACTACAGAAGGTTAGTTTTAGTGTGCATTCCACCAGGTTCATGTTCAGATGAGCTTTGGGCCATGGCAACAAGAACTGGAAAGCACTCAGTGAGTGCATACCTCAGCCAATGCCATTGAAAAGGATCCGGATCCGTGGAGATAGGCTTTGGATCCAGATTCTCCCCAAAATTTAATCAGTTCTTCCTTGGCCCATGGCCCACACTTCCACAAGATTTCTTTGAAATTCAGTGAGATCTTTTGGAGATATTGTCTGGACAAACAGACAGGCAAACAGACAGACAGATGAAACTGCCACAGGCAGAGCTTTTGCCAGATGGATCCCCCATCTTCCCCCTCTCTTCCCCCTCCCTCTTCCCCCCGCCCTCTTGTCTGCGAAATTTTCACCGGCATGTGGGCTGTAGAGCACTTGCCGGATGGATCTGAGTGTTTCTGCTTAGTTTTCACCTGCCTGTAAGTAGTCATTTGGCAAAAGTTTTCACACTTCATTGTGAAGCACAGGATGGGTTTAGGAAGCTAAAAACTTCATTGCCAGGTGCACCAGATGTTTCTCTTCAAATTCGTAAGAATAAAAATCTATCTATGGCCTGGGCTGGCCACTGGATCCCGATGATTTCCAGACCCACAGCCATTAAGGAGTTTCAGCCCCCCACCAAGCCCAGGACCTTTGACCGATTTTGATGAAAAACAACTAGCCTCCAGGGTTTATGGATATCTACCTTCAGATTTTTTTTTTTTTTTTCCAGAATGATTGGAGCAAAATTGTGACTTGCAGACAGACAGACTGACATATGGAACTGACGAACATGCTTGCCGAATCTTTTGATTCCATCAAGCAACAAGCATGGGTGAATATATATTCCCTTATTACATATATTACATATGTAGTTATTACCTCTGCCAACAGAGGTGACAACTGCATTACTTTTGGAGACCTTCCTGGTGTGCTCGTTGTTACTAAAACTACTGTAGTGATGTCTGTTTTATGTATGTATTGTAGGAGGACCTACTGGTGTGCCTGTCAATGCATAATAGACTGATGACTGCTGATGCTGTTGATTACTTCTCCCTCGATCATATCTCTCTCTTTTATTGCTATATGGACCCTACCTCACCCCGTCCTTAGGTGGGAGGAAAAAGAAAAGACATTTAGATGATGATTATTACAGCCTTTTCCACACCATAACATTAGGAGAACCGACTAGTGGGGTCATCGCTGCTAAGGCTGATGGCAACTGATGCTGATGCTGACCCAAATGGTGCCCCCTTTACCTGGGAGCTGATCAACCCTGCATCCAACACCCCAGCCTTCATCCTAGCCCAGGATGGATCACTTAAGCTGGCCACCAATAAGCTTGATCATAGGGTAAGATGTAATTTTCATTTTTATTTTTAAGCTGTTGAAAGTGAGATTGAATGTATTTGTACAGTTGGTAGAGGCAGAGCTATGTCCAGTGGAAGTGGAGAGTGGAATAGTGTTGTGATGAGAGAGAGAACAGCTTGTTGGCATGTCTGTCATGGTCATTCCATATCAGGGGTTTATTGGAGGGAGTAAGGCGACAGAAATGATGATGATAGTTTTGATGATAATATTGATGATGCTGGATCCATCTACGGTCGAAGACTTGGTACTTCATTCTCTGCATCCCAGAAATCATTTTAAGTGCCACGGTCTGTCACCGGTTTAATATTGAATACCCAGTGTCCTGACTGATGTTGGAGAGTGATGTGTTGGTATTAGACTTTATGCGTTCTCATTTCTGCAGTATCTTTTGTGTTCCATAAAAGCTTCATAATGGTATTTTAATTTGTTAATTCTCATAGTAAGAGCAATGCAAGTACAGTACTCTATTCCAGTCAATGTCAGTCTTTTTTTTTTTTTTTTTTTTTAGCTCAGAGTGAGTCACAAAAGCTTGAGTGTTGATGTAGTGAGTCCTCATTTAATATGCTTTGTGTTATGGAATTTTATGTATTTAATTCCAGTTAATAATATAAGACAAGCTATTAAAGTTCTGTTACTTTCCATAACAGAGGCACACACAGACAATTTTGTGGGCAGGGGCTGAAGATAAATAAAGGAGGCCCTATAACACCTGATGACGATGCGACAATGATATTTATCTGTTCAAACATGGTCGACGCAGAAACACATTCTTTTTATCTATGGAAGTTTGGTTGACACACACATTGACAAGTGAAAGTAATATAAATTTTTTTTACATCTTTTGGGCTGTCCCACTGAGATTCCATGTTTGTTTGAAGGCAGAAACAGGTAGAAAGAATGCAGTTACACCTGTACCTTTAATGTGAAGTAAGTATACCTCCTTGGTCAGGCTGCAGTGGATTTATTTAGACTAATCACACTGAAGGTGCTGGTACTACACTGTAACCATAACTATACACAGTTTCTAACTCTTCAGTTTAAGAGGGCACTTTGTAACCAACAGGGCAAAGAGGAAGGAACTCAAGCCCCTTTAGCCCTAATCTGTGCACACTCCTGGCCCATAAAGTAGATTAACCAATTTCCCCCAATTTGTAGTGGTGCTTATATGGAGAAAAGCAAGATGATAATGTTATTCAGGTGAGAGTGAGTCATGAGAGCCCGAGTGTGTTAATACTGAAACAGTTAACTCTCACAACTGTGACAGTTCAGTTGAGAGCAAGTTATAAGTGCCTGAGTGTTGGTACTTTAAACATTAAATGTCATGACAGAGACAGTTCTGGTATATTACTCCAGTTAAAATTATTTTATTCGGCTGGTAATGAGGCGAAGGAGAATGAGAGTTAAAGATACACAAACCAGTCAGTATATTATTAACTTTACTCTCCTCTTGTTGGAAATTTCTCCTTGATAATCCTAACTTCTGAAATATGGGGTAAAGAAAGAACATGTCTGACCTTTTTGCATTGTTCCTTACCACACTGTGTAATGTGGGATACAGGCTGATCACATTTACTGTAAATGACCATTGTTATTTAGGGTTTGCTTACACCTTTGCATTCAGAGCTTTAGTATCACAGCCTGCAGTATTTAAAGTTATTTACTCAAACAAGACATCATTTTTATTCTGTTACAGCTAATGCAGGTTTTATTCAGGTGAGAGTGAGCTATAAGTACTTGACTTTTTTTTTGTATCCGACTGTGGACATAGACTTAACAGCTCGTTCCCTGAGGCCCACTACTCCTACATTCTATACAGCTCCACATACCACTGCTTCGGTGCAAACACACATCGCCCATATTGAATACATGTTAGGGCTGTCCTGTATAGGAGTGGTGCATCGATATTATCGGGGATATTTTTACCACACGTCAGTGGGTCCTGTGGTAGATCAATAAAGTCAGTTTTAACGAAATTTAGATCCTTAAACTGTTCTCTACCCCATCTGGGACTCAGACTTGCTTCCATTAGGAAAGCAGACAACTTCCCACCTCTCAGCCAACTCAGCCACCACCTCTCCCAGAGTGTTAATACTGCCACCATTATTTCTCGTAGTCGATACAACACTAGTATTAAATTCCAGCTAATGTAAGAATATTTTATTCACCTTGGAGTGGGTCATAAAAACCTGATAGTGATACAATCATAAAAACCTGATAGTGGTACAGATACTGCAATGTTAATTAGTAGAGGCAGCCTATTTAAAGGATAGCCTAAGTAAGGAATATACTGAACAGTATCATGCAGTTGGTAATATAAACTGTGGAGGTGGCATATCAGCTGTTTAGGTAGCACTGAAACTCAGATTTGCAGCTTTCCCTGAAATTTACTGGGGATGATAAGACGGAGTGTAACAAACTGACTTGTAATGAGGACATACTATACCCAAAAAAAATACTTTTGCCTTTGATAAGATGCTGAAGAGAGAGATGTCCTCACATGGTGGCACCAGTAAAACAGGGTGGCTTCACAACACTCATAAAATGTTCCTTGGCTTCCTCCCCATTCCTCGATAATAGGATGATGGAAGACAGAAGATAGGCAGCTTCATCTTGTAGTCTACCAATTTCACGTTTCAGATTAAACTGGGGCCACAACACCACCAAAACAGGCCTTGATAATGATGTATTTATATTCACAGGTACAGGACAAGTACAGAGTGCAAGTAAGAGTGTGGGACAGCGGGTCACCTCCAATGCACGCTGACACCTTTGTGACTGTCAAAGTTGTGGAGGAGTCGAGATATCCACCCACTCTCTTTCCTCTTAAGACTGTCATCATTAGTTATCGCACTGCCTTCCCTGGGGGCATCGTAGGGAAAGTAACAGCGCTTGATCAAGACCCCTATGACACACTGCAGTATTCCATTGCACCTTATCCACAGCAGGTTTCATCCATCAAGCACTTCGATGTTGACGGCCAAGATGGGACTCTGGTTGCTCTTATACCACTTGATTCTGGAAATTATAGTGTTAATGTGAGTGTGTCTGATGGCAGATTTCACCGCGCTGTGGAAGTAATCATCCATGTGTCGGTTATCACCCATGAGATGGTTGAAAACTCAGTCATTGTTCAGATTGGGCCACTCTCCTCAGATGATTTTCTCACTAGATACAGAAAAATATTTATTCAAGCAGTTGCAGCTGAACTTCATGTTAACAGCACAGCAGTTACCTTTGTAAGCCTTCAGCCATCATTTCTCCATTCAGACTCTATGGAAAATATAGACTACAGTCCAAAGCGATCTAAAAGGGATATCCAGAGGAGCCTTGATCTACTATTTGTTGTGAAGAAATCTGATGATTCATTCATTTCCAGAAAAGATCTTCTTTACCTGATGAAATCCAAAAAAGAAGCGATAAAGGAGCGCATAGGTTTGCCTCTCTTGGCTGTCATGGACTCACTATGTGTATTTGAAAATCGGTGTTCTGGACATGGTGCATGTGTGGATGTTATTGACATTAATGATGACATTTCTGTTCCCTTTAACACACAGTTGTCCAGTCTGGTTGCTCCTCGATTTAGCCAAAAGGCAGGGTGTCTGTGTGATCAAGGGTATGGTGGAAATGACTGTGATACACTAGTAAATGAATGTGGACACCGGCCTTGTGCTGAATATGAAGATTGTCACCCTAGCAATACCAGCATCCGAGGATATACTTGCCAGTGTCCTAAAGGCCGCGCTGGGCCTTCATGCCAGGTCGACTTAACAAGATGTCGCCACCCGTCATGTCACTATCCACTGAAACCTCTGTCTTTTACTGGCAAGAGTTATGCTCAGTATAGTGTAGCACAGCAAGATGAAAGCAGTTCCCTTGTGCTCAGTGCTTTTCTGCGAACAAAGAATCCAGTTGGCTCCATAGTTTATGCTGGTGGAGATGTAGACTACAGTGTTTTAGAAGTTGTTGGTGGCCATGTGCAGTACCGGTGGGATTGTGGTAGTGGTGAGGGGCTGGTCAGAGTCTCCACTGTTAAAGTTAATAATGACCAGTGGCATTTCATCAATCTAACACGTGAAGGAACGATTTCAACACTAAGTGTAAATGGTGATATTAGTTCTGGTGCCTCTCCAGGAGCCAATGATGTTCTCAACATGGACTCAGATTATATATACTTGGGAGCCAGAATCAACTCAGATCAGAGCTCAGGAGCCTCTTCATTTTCACATGTTAGCCTTGGTTTCATTGGCTGCCTCGATCAGGTCACCATCGATGGGGTGGAGCTTCCAGTAGCCTTGACTGGATCTTCAAGTGGCACTGCTGTGCTGAAACGCCTGGCTAATGTTGAACTCCAGTGCCCTAGTCTTTTACCTGCAGCTGATGTATGTGGCTCCTACCCTTGTCTCAATGGAGGAACTTGTGCTTCTAGTGATAATGGAAATTCTTTTAAGTGCACTTGCCCTTCTAGATTCACTGG
Source organism: Coenobita brevimanus (assembly GCF_032717465.1). NCBI lineage: Eukaryota > Metazoa > Arthropoda > Malacostraca > Decapoda > Coenobitidae > Coenobita > Coenobita brevimanus. Next base: position 2,376,945 of record NC_137032.1, on the reverse strand, counting down.
TGTACAGTGTCAGATAGATACGGCACCATGTTCGTCCTCACCTTGCCTTAATGGAGGTAAATGTATTGTTGTGGGCCACTCCTATAAGTGCCAGTGTCCTTCAAAGCTAAGTGGAAAACGTTGTGAATATGGTGTGTTTTGTAATCCCAACCCTTGTGAGAATGGTGGTCGGTGTGAGGAGGGAGCTGATGGCTCCATATGCAAATGTCAGCACTTTACTGGTGCTATGTGCCAGTTGGATATCGATGAATGTACCAGAAATCCGTGTCAGAATGGTGGAACTTGCCTTAACTTCTATGGTGGTTTTAAGTGTATATGTTCTTCCAATGTTACTGGTGAATACTGCACCAAAGCCTTGCTGAAGCCAAATGAGCCTTCCACAGCACTAAACCTGACTCTAGAAGAACTTTTATGTGTTTTTGCGGTGTTCTTTGGCTTTGTGGTTGCTGTGGTATTGCTAGCTGCTTGGCAGCGGCGCCGCTGCAAAGCCAAACGCCACCACCAGAACAACACAATCAACCTCACTGATTTCCACGTCAAGAATGACCTCAAGGCCAATGACGTCCACAAGAGGAATTCCAAAATTTGCAATGTGGAAGCTGATCAGGTAACATTAACCCCTTCAGTCTGGGTGACATCCTTTTTAGTTTATTCTTGCTACTACTAGATGATTTTCACTTAACTTAGGAGGGATCTTTAGTAGGAAAGTGGATGATTAAAGCTATTTCAAAGCCATTCATTCGAAATTGTCCCTCCTAAGTTGAATCGAGTTTTCTGGAGATTGCAAGAATAATAAAAAATATATATGTTATCAGATTGAAGGGAATACTTGCAGTGTAATATGTCATGTTTCCTTATGTAGATGTAGGCATTGTACAAATGCTGATTAGCTTAATATTTAGTTATGAGCGATCTATTATTATTTTCATTAACCCACTGAGTCTTGGTAATTTACTTTTGTTGCTCTCAGATGGTTTTGATCGAATTCGGAGAGGTCTTATTTGTTGAAGGGATGGATCAAAGTAACATTTCAGATGCATTTGATGCAAAAAGTCTGTTCTCAATGTAACATTGTCAGGTTGTAATAACCTAACTGAAATTTAACGAATTAATCACTGGTCTGGCTGCAATTTGAACTCAGGCCCTCACGGTTCATACTCGCGCACATTTCCACTGACCCAAAGAGAGGCTTTTATAGACCATTACATCACTCTTTTCTACCCCTGGTGATTAATTTGGTCAGTTTTGAACACACGTGGTAGCATAGCTCATTGGAGGCCACCATAGGGGGCACTGCAAACCACACCGGACAACCCCCCCTGGATGTAAGGCTTAAGACACTGTCAACAACATCATTGTCCTCTAAGCCTTGCCTCACATCCCACCATTGCCACCAATGTAGTAACCGAACTGAAACTTAACAAATTAATCGCTGGTCTGGCCGAGATTCAATCCTGGGCCCTTGGACTCGGCATGCACGTTACCACTGAGCCAAAGAGAGGATCCCCGCTTTGCCTCTAAGCAACGTGGGCTTTTATATACCCCATTACAAGGTAACAGTGGATGATGACACAAAATGTGTCATTTTATTTTATGCTATCTCAAGAGTTTTATTCTGCATTGGGGAGACGAACTGGAAGGTACAACAATATTCTTAACCGGTCACCACTGGGTAAGGTATCATCATTATTTGATGATACCTTACCTTACCGAAGTGCCGTGTCCCTGCAGACATTGGCGACCATGGAATGCCACACCTCTCTATCTTCTGTCATTTGCAGCAGTTGTCCAGCCATGTATCCTCCCCTCGCTGTTCTTACTATTCCATCCATATACTTCTCTCTTTGCCTGCCAATCTTCCCAAAGGACTAAAGAGAAAGAATGCTATAATCCTTGGACCTACCTGGGTTGAAATATTGGGTGTCATCGATCAAAGTAAACAAACATTTAAATACTTTTTGCAGTCTAAGACAGAAGCAAGAATCTTGAATAGTCATTCCTAATACCTGGAAGAAGAAAACTATGGAGATATCTCAGAAACTGTGTGGTTTGAAGGTAACTATAGAATTCTGGACCTGGTTAGCTAAAACTTATCTTCATTTAACTCACCCGAACTCCTTTTATAACAATATAGAAGCCTGATCACAGTGGCATCTTGAAGCTAAATGTTAGAGCTCTCTGTTGTTGCTGTTACACTGTAAGGAGATCCGTTGATACGTTGAGAATGACACAGGCAGGTCAGGCGGTTTGTCAAAGGAAGATGAACACTTTTGGGTTTTATTCCTTCTAAGCACATTTGAGGTACACTTGCAAAACACTGTCTTTTCTTTCTCAGGTTAACTGCCCTTCACTCACTAATACTCAATCACTGTCTAATTCTCACGAGGCTCTGCTTAACTAATGCGTCCTTCACTTATTGCTTACTGTTTGACCCACTAACTCTGTCACTGATTCACTGACTGTTCACTAGGAAAAAACACATCTCCATCTGTCACTCTTAGCTAACTCACTAAAACTCCACTGCCTGGCACTCTTTCTTTGGCACACTACACACACACTCCCGCGTCCGATACACTTACACGGCTGACTCGAACAGTCAAACTAACTACGTGTAACTTGGCAGCAGGACAGTCTTTCTTAATAACCCTCCCCCCCCCAGCTCCCCTTCCAGCTTAGTCCAGAACGCTCCAGCAGAGATCTTAGATTTTTTATGCAATGATGCACATTCTAGATCCAAGGAGAGAATCATTTTCTTCCACACAGTAACACACTTAAATCGACAATATACAATAACAGTAATGAACTAATTCCTACCATAAGAGAGAATGAAAAGAAAATAAATGCCAAAATCTGCAGATTGTACCTCACTTTTCCAGATGCAATCACCACCCTAAGCCTATGACAGAACATTTAATTTTTAGAATGCTCCGTACATCTCCAGATATAAAACACTACCCTATTCCTACTGGCATAACAGTACCAAATAGTATTAAGATTAATTAAGTAAAGTAAGTAAGAAGAAAAAAAGACATCAGTGTAAACAGGGTGTATTATTACTGCAAAATTTACCTCTTTTCAATTCATTGTCACTCCACTCCATGGCAATATAGTGGCCTTACCTTAATAGCATATTGCAGAGAATGTTTGTGTTTTCTAAGTCATATCAAATATAGGTGACCAAGGCCAATACATGCAGGCATGTTGCAGCCATTATAAACAGTATGAAACGATATGATGATTAGGAATGCACAAGAAATTTCTGAATAGCGACTGCTGAAACCAGGCAAAAATCATAGACTTCATCCGGCTGACAGTTCAAGTGTTACTTTCATTCAACTCACTCTTGCTCTACTCATGGGCAGTAGAGTAATCTCAGCTTAAATACCTTCAGCATCTAAAGAGTCTTAATTTCTAACCGCACCAAATATACTAAGAGTACATGAGTACTTTCCGAACAACTGGCTGATGAAAAGAGGCGAAAACTGCAGACTTCTTCGTCTCAAGGCTGGTGCTCTTCTGTCGCTAGCCAAGGTAAAGAGGTTAATAAACCCTTCAGTACATGAGGCCTTACCTATGTTCAGTAATACCATCAGCAGACAGCAACAGTAAACTGAAAATGACATCATCTGGATTCAAGGGGTTAATATGCAGAAAGTCCTATTATATGTTGGTGATGTGTTTCAGCATATAAAAACTTTTTCCATGAAATAGGCACTTTGCATTGGAGGACTGCAAACCAGCTTCATAGATGGCATTGGCTATTTCCCTGTAAAATAATGTGGACTTAACTCATTGAGTCCGAGAATATATGCCTAAGTTTATAGACCATCCCCTGATTATTTTATAACTGACCTTCTGAAATATAGGGGTTACGTACATTGTTGGAAGGACACAAGTCAAGAGTGAGAGCAGTGGAAATGAGTTATTTGAGGGGAGCCTGTGGAGTCACATGGAGAGAAAGGCTGACAAATGAGGATATAAAGGAGCGTTGTGGTGTGGATGTGGATGTGATAGGAAGCGTTATGAGGAACACACTGAGGTGGTTTGGCCATGTGGAGAGGATGGAGGGTGAAAGACTGACAAAGAGAGTGTATGTGAGTGAGGTGGAGGGGGGAAGAGGGAGGGGGAGGCCGAGGATGAGATGGAGGGATGAGGTGGAGAGGTATATGAGAGAGGGGAGTGTGAGTTGGGAGCAGGACAGTGAAATGGCTGGGGACAGGACGATGTGGAGGCGATTTGTTTGTGACCACCTCAGACGGGATTGAGGCGTTTGGCAATAGATAGATATATAGTACAGGCAAAGTAAACCCATACAGTATAAAAGGCCATCCATGAATTAAATAAATTGTCTGGTAACAGGAAGATCAAATAAATAAAGATCTCAGACAGATTCAAGGAGTTAATAGCAAATAAGAATGTAAAACACACACACACACACATGCACCATATAATGAGGACTTTCTGTACTGTATTTGGATATGTGCTTTTTCATTTTTTTTCATTTTTTTTTTTTTTTTTTTTTGGCGTGTTTTTGAGTTTGGTTCCTTGTGTCTGTGGGCCACAACAGGGCCCACCACTTCCTCCCCGGCCAGTCTCCTACACTCCCAGTGGCACCGACTCCGTCCTCTTCAACACCCTCAAGCAACTGGCTGACCTCTCTGCTGCCGGCCACGAGAGCCTGGAGCTGGAGACTCTATCCAATGAGTTCCTCCACAGTCTTAACAAACCGATGGTCACTCCTCCAAGCCTTTCCCCACCACCCAAAAGTGACTCAGACCCACCACGCAAGCCCTGGGACCACCACAACAACCTAAATGATTCATACATCACGCCCATCAAGGGTGAGTCTACACACAGACTTCCGCTCCCAGTTACAATATTGGTGCTGGAGAGGGATGCGTTCATGTGGTGGGAATGACATAACTGCGTGGTTCCACTACCTGGTTGTTTAGATGTCCCTCAGCTCCCTCCACATCCCATAAAAGGAGATTGTTGGGCTGGAGAAGAGGGGCATCTTCAACCTGCAGTCCACCGGGTTCATATTCAGATGAGCCTGGGGCCACAATAGTAACAATATATAAAGCATTACAGCCTGTTCTTACATGACTCTGTAGATGTGTTGCTAAATTATTGGTTTTGAGTGAAAATTGCTTTAAACGAAGACCAAGTATCAGGAAAACAGACAATCTTTCCATATACTGTATATTCAAGGCATCAAATGAGTAGAAATGGAAATGCATCTGATCATGTGATTGTATATATCTTTACTAAAAAATGTTAAAATTATTAAGTGGTTAAAAGAAGTAGGTTATTCATAAATATTAATATGAATTATATCCTGACCACTTAATCAGTGAGCAATGGCGTGTTATATGAAGTGTTCTTATATCGATTAACGGCTTGGTAGTGGAAGCTTGTTGAACTTGGAATGACAGTGCAGTGCAAGGGAGTCTTTGTTTAGCAAGCTTTCTCTTAATACGTTCATCACTGTTAAGCTGTTCTTCGGCACAAGAACACTTTTCACACAATGCGTCACAATTCATTATTCTATCTTCCCACCATCCAGCCCAGTATTACCCCATAAGGAGTGGTGGACTCCATGGCTAGGCTACTCAGTCCAGATATTTAAGGCAAAAATGACCAGTTACTCTACCCCGAGGAACATCACATGAACAGTACACTCCAACCATTTCATGGATCACAACTGGCTGGATTGCCTTAACTCATTAGCCCACTAAGTGCCTAAAAATCTGCACAAGGACAGCGGGACAGATGCACTACATCAGAACACAAAACAGAACCCTTGATCTTGCTACGTGCATCAAAGAACTGTCCCATACTGGGAAATTTATACAAGTGCATGAGTGGAAAATATTCATTATTAACCCGTCAGTCTGATGATGTATGTTCTGTTTTACTCCTGCTATTACCAGATGATTATATTTAATTTTGGGGAGATCTCTTGTAGTGAAAAGAGTTAATGAAGGCTGTATGCATTTACCTTTCACAGTTCATGTAAGTGTATCAAAAAAAAAAAAAAATAGTAGAGATAGCAAGATTAAAATTCAGAATACATCACTGAACTGAATATGGGAAACAGTTAGGCTGTGCAATGAAGAGTCAGAGTTGATATATCTCATATCAGCATTAATATCTGTGTGCCCTAGCACTCATTTTTAAAAATTACTAATGGATACTAGCATTAATGCTCTTACTGTGGCTGATGCATTTGGGTATTTTGCTCAAGCTAATGCCAAAAGAAGTTGTTCAACTGAGAGGTATCCTAGTGCTTATGCTCTCCTCAAACAGACATGAGTATAAATTTCTGTAATACTGGTAATACAGTTGAATTCAGTCTTATATTAACCCCTTTCAGTTGCAGAAGCCTGAGGCCTTTCTACTTTAGTCCAGTGCATTTAAGAGTAGATGACAAGCTTACTTCCATGGTTAACATGACATAAAAAAATCTCCAGTAACCTCTTGGGGATCGAACATACAAGGCTGTCACTGACTGGAGCGTTCTAACCACTATAACCAGGCTCCTCATGATACTAACATATTTAAAGTACCATTTGAATATGTTTACTCGAGGGAAACCCTTGCGGTCCAAGGGTGAAGATATCCAAATACAGTAAAACCTCGATATAACGGACTTCAATAGACTGGAATGTGCTTTTATCGGACTGGAGGAGCTACCGGACTAAATTCCTATATATTGGAAAAAGTTCAATAAAGCCAGAAGCTGTCCGGACTGCCTGACCACTTCGGGTATGTTCACCACGCTAAGTTAAATAAAAGACATGTTTATCAGTGTACAGTACAGTATTATTATATATATTATACTATTTGATTAATGTAGTGAAGTTATAACACAGTACAGTACCGCAGTGGCAGTCAAAACAGTTTAAAAACCGTTCATGCAATATGGACTAATGTCTAATATATTGGAAAAAGTCTGGGATAGCAGGGGGAAGTCCGGATGTCGCTTTTATTGGAATTTCGCATTTTTCGGAATGGCTTGGGCCCCAGTTAGTCCATTATAGTGAGCCCAGAGCATCAAAGTCAAGGGGGTTCTAGAGTGGGATGCCTTCATGCGGTGACACTGATATAACTGGACAGTGGAGCTACTCAGTTATACTCGTACAAATGTTCCTAAACTCTTTTGTCCCCCAAAGTTGGATGGTGGTGGACTTAAGGAGGGCAGCTTTGGCCTGCAGTCAGTTTGGTTCATGTTCAGATTAGACTGGGGACACAACATCAGCACAGTCCAGGGAAACGACCATGGATGAATCAAAGACCAGAGGGAGGAAGGATGAAACTCTTCACATAAGATAAAGAACATGAAAAATCTTATATATCACACAGAAAAGCACCAAGAAAATGTCAGGAGCCAAATGCAAAGGAAAAGAAGCCCCTGAAGGACAGAATGCAGTAAAAGACCTGAGCCCCCCCCCCCAGGGGAGAATCACACCAGCCGTGAACCGATACATATCTAGCGCGGCTTGGAATGTGACATTGACCTTGACCTACTTTCATCAATATTGAACTTGTAGGAGATTTTCATCCCTACAACACACCAGTAAAATTTTGTGATGATGAGTGGTTTTGAAGTTACAGTGGTAACAGACACACAAACCTTGACATGCACCAATTTTGAACTTGTGATCAATCTTTTTTTACCTACTACACACCTGCAAATTTTTTTGATGATATCTTGAGTGATTGCGAAGTTATCGTGCTAACAGACACACGTAGACAGACACACAGACAGACAAATTGAAAACAATACCGGCTTCGCTATCGCGGCTGGTAAAAAGTGGTCACAGGAGCCACATCGCCAAGCACTGGAAGGCTTCCCTCAAAGAAAACATCAATCAGAGCAATAAAGGACTACACTGTGGATGAAAGTATGGTACAAGGGAATTCCGAAGTCATGGTTGGTTGTACTACTAGAAAAGTGAGGACACGCACTTAAAAGACTAGAAAATGCCACAATGAAGAGAGAGAGAGAGAGAGAGAGAAAGTAATGATGGGTAGCTGCAGCACTTGAGATGGATAAGTACTTAAACACATGACTGAACAGAACAAAGTGTCTCTGTATGCGGCTGCAGTGTCCACACACATCAGCATAATCCTGCAAGGAGGCTCCTAGTAAGGAGATGCCTTGACAAAATCTTATTGAAAAAAACATTGGTAGAGTTAAGGTGCTCCATCAGGTTGTGGATTACTAGGATCTACTTCCAGGGGTTAGTTGGGGTATATTGCTTGTGTAATGCTATTGAAGGTTAAAGACTGTTTGCTCTTACCTTCAGTGTCCAGACTGAGTAGTCTAGCTATGGGTCCATACACATTTGATGGGGCAGTACTGGGTTAGAAGATGAATACAGTAAATGAATGAACTCTTCTCTGTCAAACAAATTAAAGTTCATGGAGTCCATCCTAGGCCTTGCATTACACCTTCTTGAGATTAGTAAATCTGCTATTTTAACAGATGCTTGCAAATTTTTATTTGCCTGGACCTACTCAAATTATAAGGTTGTTGGCTTGATATTAAAAGTTTGGAAGGATGATTGTTAATATCTATTCAGTAAGATAAGTGATTTACTGTGTGCATGAGAAAAAGAAGTACAAACATTTAAAGTTAACCCATTCACTACTAAGTCACAATTATTTTCTTCTACTTCAAGGTTATTTTATTAACCTTAGGAAAGACCTTTAATAATGATGGAGTTCATGAAGTATATGTCCAACCTTTCTACTTCTAAAAGTCCATCTTGAACTATGTAATTCCATACAATGACAGCAAGAATACAATTAAAGATGCGTCGCTGGAATCAAGTTCAATACTCCACATATGTTACTGTGGCTAATACAGGGGATTTTTTCATGCATGGCTTCTTTTCATTTATGTTGCTGTATTTATTCACTGTTGCTTTAAGTGGCTGCTGCTTGTGTTCTTCTACCTTTATGTTGTTATTATTGATTGAAGAAATTATGATTTACTCACCTTAACTCAGATATTTGTCCTTTTGTGGTTTATTTCATGTAGCTCAGTAGCAGAAAAAGACATTTTTGTGGTTCATTATTGTTCCATTTAACTCTTCTTTGCGACTAGAACCATATACTAGTATTAATCTGTTGTTATAACTCACCATTCAAGATAGAGATGTTAATTTTAAATTGAGTGGTAAGAGTACTGATATTTTTTGTTTATTTAGAGTATGGTTATTATAAGTCAGGGATGTGTTCCAGACTACAGGCAGTCCTCGTTATGAAAGTCATATGTGCTCTCGAAAATATCACAGACTTCTTCTTTCAGCTGTAAATGGAAATTGGGGTGTCTGGCAAGTCAGTTCAACAGGTACCAATGGAATTTTTGTAGACAATATTTTGTGAAAAACTTATGAATTTGATTGTAAAATTAATGTAAGAACTAGTGACTTATGACGAGGATTTATTGTAGTCGTTTTGTTATGTCCGCATTTTTTACCAATTGTGTACTGCATGATGTACTGATAGATCATATTTGCAAAGGGATATTAATGTTCCATATGCAGAAACATACTGATCAGGAAAAGGTGCAAGAAATCCTACCGAGCTGATGAGACCATGACCCCAAGGTAGTATTAACTCTTTGATTCCTGTGTTGCCAGATGTAGGTTGTGATTTGGTAACCAACCTAGGGGAGCAACGACCCTCACCTGGCCAACAGTCACCAAGCTCAGACAACTCTTCAGGTAACTACTCAACTCACCATTACTTATAGTTCAGTTCAAATTAGGATTAAACTTGGCAGTAACTTGCATCCACACCTACCCATACTGTGTCACTGCAACTCTGTCACATCTAACTATGATTTCACTCGTGCATGCCCAGCTTAGCTCTGGTTAGTTACACCGCTGGTACTGCATGGGGGGTTGCCTTAGTTCTCTCCTCTTTCTGGCCTCTCTTCTGGCAACCCTTCCTTTGTGATTCCTTTAGTCTTTGACGTTATGGTTCCTCAGAGCTCTGTTCTGCATCTAGCTGCCATTCATAATGTTTCATATTGATGCAGTGCCCATTGTTCCCTGGCCATCTTTTACACACCAGTGTGTCTGTCAGTATCCTTATACAGTAATGGCTTACGAGTATGTTGCAGCATCCTTGGTGTGCCATGGGCTTTTCATCAACTTGTTATTTTTGAGTCTTTGCACCCCCTGTTGTCATGTAAATGCCTCTTATTAGTGACTTATCCTTTTGGGGTCTTAATCCTCTTGTTTCTCTCACTTCGTTTTCAATGTCCCTCTCATTCTCCTTAATTTAGTTGAGTCCTTCACCTGTCTTTGATTGGAGTTTGGTTCTAATTCCTCTAATTCCCACTTGTTTTTTCAACACGTTCGTGCCATACCAAAGACTATTTTACATGTATACCAGGCTATTTTTTATTGAATTTTTTTATCATTCATGGCAGGCCCCTACACTCAGGAGAATGCTGTTGCTGAAGGCCAAGCAGTGAGGGGTACAACAAAATAAAAGGAGATACAGTGACACATACACGATGCACACTGCATTATAAAGCAGTAAACAATGATGAGGTGAATTAAAAAAAAAAAAAATAAGGGGAAAAGAGAGCAAGTCGTGTACACAAGAATCGTAAGAAAAAGTAATGATCAACACAGTGAAGCGCTGTGTGCCATGGAATTAAACACAAAGAAACTGATGATACAGGGAGAGTATGTCCCCCATTTCATTGGGGTGAGTTATAAACTACTGACAGATCGCACAAAATAATCCAGGAGGCCTAGAGAGGGCTACGATGAGATAGGTTGCAAGATGATGGGAGAGCAGGTCAGGTGTGGAAGTGACGTTACAGAGCTTGCAGGGCTGGCAGCCTCCTGATATCTAGTGATAGTTCCCCAAGGGTGTGATACTTCAGAGGAATGCAGGCAGTGTGATGGCAACATCACAGTGGCAGATGAGGGTGGGGTGCTTGCTGTAGACATGTACCACATAGCTGGTGTCATACTCATAGTGCTGAATGGTGACGTTTGTGGGTCGTTCAGCGTCAGCTCACAGGTCTAGGTCCTCCCTGAGTCAGTCTTGAAAGATTTGCTAGACAGTTACCTTACTTGCATTAATATGTCACAACAATTTGTAACAGTTTTAGGCATGTAATAGTTATAGGCATTGATATATATATCATAGCACAGTATGCAACATTTGCACAATATGTTATGTCTGGTGTTCAGGTGCAAAACATACACATCCTCTGGCCAGAATGCAAACACATAATGAATGGCAGACACATACCAGATGATCACATGGGGTAACTGACGAAAGCCAGCTAGCTCATGTGACAGATAAGCACCACACACACACACACACACACACACACACACACACACACACACACACACACACACACACACACACACACACACACACACACCGCTCGCTGGTGCTGTGGTAACGCTCTTGCCTAGCATCTGCTAAGACGGGGGTTCGCGCCTTGCTCGGGATGCGAAAAAGTTTCACTGACAAAGCAGGTGGTCACTGTCCTCCTTGAGCAAGAGGATGGGTGTGTGCGTGTGTGAAGGTCAAGGCTTAGCCCTTAGATCGGACTATATGAGCTCTCAGCTCTTCCGGGAGGGTAAAATGCCGATGATCACAAAACCATCACGTGATCCTGACCAACCTGGTGAATCACACACACACACACACACACACACACACACACACACAGAGTGGGCTGTATATATTCCCAGAAATCGGAGGTGAGAGTCAGTGAGAACAAGAGAAGGCAGAAGGGGATTGGAGAGACGAGAGTAGGAAGCTTAGGAGATAGGGTAGAGTAGGAGGTTTGCCATCATGCTGACAACTCGTGCGTCATGTCATTCTGTTCATCACACGAACAATATAACTGTGTCACATTAACAACCTGTAACTCCGGAGAGTCTCTGTGTCACCTTCACTTACGATACAATCTCCACTCTGCCCAACACCTCACGACTTATGTTGGAATCAACCCACATTACTGGTGACAGAGGTGCCTCACCAATCTACAATTCCAACTCCTAGGTATGACTCTTTTCTACATATGGGAGCAGCAGAGATCTGTGATACCCTACAATACTGTCATCAGTAGCAATGATTGTCTGCATTATCCACCTGTTACTTAGCTACCTGCCAACCTATCAATCTACCTTATTAACATCCTTGGACATATCAAGAGGAAGGGCAGGGAAGGAGAGGCTGCAGGCTGCTCAAGCAAGGCAGTTAGCCTGGACCTACTAGGTGTGACTAACATAGGCTTTAAAAAAAAAAAAAAAAAAATGACCTGAGATAGTTGGTGTGACCCTGATGGAGAGAGAGTAGTGGGAGAAATGAAGAGGACCTGGGAAGTGGAGGTCGCAAAGAGGGGAGAGGGCTCCTTGGGAATCGCTGATGATTATGACGGAGATTTTGAGAGAATGAAGTCAAGGGCAGAGGCAAAAAGGCATGTTACCCTTCCAACTGCATTTTCTCTTTGTCTCGTTACCCAAGAAAATGTTATAGATAGGGTTCACTGACTTATTTATGTGCATTCTTATACATCTTGCCCTGGATTCATTAACAGCCGTAAGCTCTTGGAGCCTCCGTTACCAGTCAGGTTGTTCCCTTTCTGCATTATTCCAGGATGCACAAACTATGTTAGCTGCCATCTTTGTGGTGTAGATTCTCCCCTGTGCTAAGGGACCCCCAGACCACTCTCATAGGATTGTGACTTGGAAATTTAGGTACATAAAATCGATTATATGACCTCCGTCCAAAACAGTGGCGAGTTGTTTGTGACATGGAGGATATTTCCTTGTGCACAGTACATACACACCTATGTACAGTACATACTTATGTAATGCACCTACTTACTTACTTTGGCACCTATTTATGTATGAATGTATGTGTGTACCTACATACACACCTATGTATGTACTGTACTTACATGTGTACCTACCTCTATACACGTGTGTATGTACTTCTGTATGCACCTATGTACATACTTCTGTATGTCCTTATGTACGCACCTATTTACTTATGAATGTATGTATGTGCCTACGTACGCACTTATATGTGCTGTACTACATATGCACATGCATGTACTTATGTACTGTACTTGAATACATACAGTACTTCATTACTTACATATATTTACGTGCATACAGTATATACTTAAGTAGGTATGTTCTTTCGTAAGCAGTGTTAAGTGCGTATGCTCATAAATGCTCAGTTTTGTGCATTACGGGTATATGGATAAGTGCTTCATTCGTATCTCTGTACATACAGTAATCCCTCATTTATCCAGACGTGGAGTACCCAGACATGTTCATTATCCGGATACAGGACCTTGGCTCCATTAAACCATTATTGAAATTTACTTGCCATTATCTGAACATGAAAGTCCCTGAGTACTTTGGCTGGCCAGCCGGCATATTCAAGCAATCGGTATCATGGCCGCTGGGCTCTAGCTGTGCATGGGAAATAGACTGTAACCCACAACCTGAGCTGATATGTCTGTCAGCCCCTGTACTGAATGGTCAAAGTCGTGGGCTGGCCCGATCACTCCCTATGAACCTCCAGCACCTGAGTATTACCGACCAATACCATAACCCGCAAGCGGTGTCAAAACACCCTTACACATCCCCACCGAATGTTCAAAGTCGCGTGGCCACCAGGATTAGTCTTTCCCAACTGCCATCGCACATTTAACACAGACCACAAGCCATGAGTATATGTACAGTGACAGAGCCCATCTGCCTCTAAACCAAACATCCAAAGTCGCCTGATCACCTAGAGTTATGTTTCCGAACGGCCAATGCCCGTGTAAGACAGACCACAAACAACGAATAAATGTATGGCAAAAGCACTCGTCTGCCTTTAAAGCGAATGGCGGGAGTCCCCCAGCCTCCAGGTTTAGTGCAAAACCTCCCACCACGTGTGCCTGTCCACTTCCTTGCCGAATGATCAGAGTCGCCTGGCAGGCCGCATTAGTCATACACTGCCTGAGGCAGTGATGCAATGGTCATCCACTGTTGTCTTCATGTGATAACCCTTGCCTGAGCAAACGGGAATGAACTTCGTATACGGATGTCAGTTTGCCACATTTTGCTTCCTCTGTGCTCAGAGGCAAGCATGGGGTGTGATATGGCAGCACTGTACTGCTTGCCAGCCTCCAAGCCTGCACCTCAGTTCCTGTGTTTTTCTCCCTCGTGTGTGGTCACACTCTAGCAAGCATGGCTGTGAATGCAGTTGTTTTTGTGGTTGTCTCCTACTTTCCTCAAGTTGTGGCCCTCCTCTGCTGCACTTTTGTGTGTATGATGATGGCTCCACCACCGCCTGAGAAGCGGAAGAGGAAGGTTTAGACTCTGGAGAAGAAGCATGAGATATTGAGCAAGGTTGATGTGGGTAGGAACACAGGACACATATTGCGGGAATATGATCTAGCCTGTTCAACATTGTTTGATATCAAGAAGTCACGGGACAAGGTTACACATTATGGATAGGTCTTTGATGAAAGCACATATTGCGGTGACAGGAAGGTCATGGCCCAGGCCCGGCATGCCAACATTGACTGGTCAACATTGTTGTGGTTTCGCCAGCAACGTGCTGCCAATGTGCTTGTGTGTGGGACCGAGTTGAAGGCTGTTTGCATGCCTGCACAACATGTGTAACCTCAGCACTTCCGAAGGTTGGCTCTTATGCTTCAAGCTTCACCATGGACTTGCAGGACGCAAGGCACATGGCAAGGCCTTGGATGTGGCACTTTCACCAGAAAGTGCAGTGCCTGATCAAGGACAATAGCCTTGCCCTTGGTCATGTCTGTAATGCTGACAAAACTGGTCTTTTCTACCACTAACTGCCCATCAACACCCTGGCAGAGGAGGAGAAGACTGTGACTGCTGGCAAGTTATCCAAACAGAATGTGTCTGTTTTGTGCTGTGCTAATGCTAACAGGATGCACCACAAACCAATTATTGTTGGGCATGCAAAACAATCCCGTTGTCTCCTTGGGTTGATGGATAGCCTGCCTGTTGTGTGGTACCATTCTGTGAAGGCCTAGTTTACCACCAAGATTTTCAGACTGGTCCCACAGACATTTCGTCAAGGAGGTTATGTGTTATCAGTTGGAGGTCGTTGGTCTCACCCTCAACAAGGTGAAGGCACTCCTGCTCCTGGACAATGTCCCCATGCATCTGTCTGAGAAGGATTTGGTTTCTGATGACAGTCGCATTAGGTGCATGTTTCTGCAACCTAATATCACAGCTATGATTCAGCCAGTGGACCAGGATGTTACTGTGGCTGCCAAGAGATTGTACAGGTAGAGGTTCCTCAGTGAGGTAATGGTGTTGCTGGAGGATGAGGATGGGTCCGAGGACACACGTGGGGAGCAGGCCTTGCAGAAGCTATGGCATTATGACCTGACGACTGCAGTGTTCATCTGGGTGAACGCATGGGAGGAAGTCTCCGTGAAACCCATCGAAAGCAGTTGGTCTTGTCTCCTCCAGGGATGCGAAGCCAAGCACAACTTTGAGGGGTGTGGCATGGATGATTTCCACCTTTGTCTTCGCAAAGCAGGAGGGCAGGTGGATGTCGATGACGTGAGGGATTGGCTGGACGATGATGTCGGCGATCCTGGTTATTAGATGATGTCTGATGAGGAGATCACCGCTGCTGCCTCTGTGTGCACAATAGAGGACAGCGACACTGACGAGGATGAGGTCTCTGACTCGCAGCCCCCCCACAGCTCCATCACTCCCTTATCTCTGTTATCGACATGCCAGTCTTGAGGAGGTGCTGGAGTACTCCAAGCACCAACAGTGTGACAAGGGGTCGGTACCACTCGGCCTGGCGATAGAGCTGTAGGCAGGCAGGGATTCTGTCATCCTTCGGCATAATTGTCGGTCCTATTGTCAGACCAGGATCAACTCCTTCTTCAAGCTGCCACCCCCACAAGTGCCAGCCCATTCTTGCCACCACCACCACTCACATATCGCTGAGCTACAGCAAGTAGAGAAGGAGGTGGAGGAGGAGTTCTTTGACCTTTGCTAAATGCAAAGGTTTGCCACTAAACCACATAGGACAACAGTACACCTGCTGGAGGTGTGTGGGTAACAAAGCCTGTCTGCCGTGCACTGTGTGGTAAGTACCCCAATCAGATGTTTTTTGGTAGGGAACTCTATTTTTTTCATAGCTTTTTCATAGCTTTCTAGGTGTTTAAAATTATTATGGATATTCCCATGTATGTTTTGATGTCAAAATATGGCAGATTGACCTGAAAACAGTGCCAAAATTAGGAGGGGCACTGTACATACTGTAGTGTGTAAGTAGGGTGTTTTTTTATTTTATTATTATTTTTTTTTTTCATGGTTTTCTTGGGCATAAAATTATTTTGGATTTTCCCATGTGTGTTTTGATATCTAAATATGGCAGAATAACCTGAAAACAGTGCCAGAATAAGGGTGGGGGATACTGCATACGCAGTAGTGAATAAGTAGGGTGTTTTTTGGTTTTCAGTGTGTTTTTTTTTTTTTTTTATAGTTCTCTTGGTGTTCAAAATCATTTTGGATATTCCTATGTGTGTTTTGATGTTTAAATATGCCTAAATGCCCAGAAAACACTACCAAAGTAAGCAGAGGTACTGTGCCAGTTGGTTAGGTATAAGTTGCAAGTTGGGTATAGGTAGGTTCCGGGTATTGTAAGGTGATATTGTTCATTATCCAGAAATTGCCACTACCTGGACATGCCTTTGGCTCTATTATGTTGGATAATTGAGGTAGTACTGTACTTAAGTGTACATTTTGTAAAGACCATAATATATACATTCTTACAAACATATTCTTGAGTACGTTCATGCTTATGCACTTACGGACGTACGCCCTCTCAAAAATTTTTTGGCACCCCTTTCTCTGATACCCTTCACAACGATCAGTGTTACAGACTTTGTGAAAACTGTACATGGTGTGGTTGGTACCCCTGTACTTCTGTCCCTCTCCCACTGGATTTCATCGTTAACAGACGAATTAACACACACCAGCAACACAGGGTCAGGGATACCAACCACACACCGTAATTCAGGAGTTGATTCAGAATGCCTTGTGTGGTGTGGCGTAATGTATCATGCCGTAAGGGTGCCGAAAAATTTTTTATAGCCTGTACATATGGTATTTGCATACATTGGCATGGGCCTATGTATGGACATACATACATACATACATACATGAATACTTAAGTATGTATGTACGTAAGTACTTAGTTCCATCTTTGTATACAATTGTCCTTAAGTACGTTTGTGCTTACGTGTGTAAATGCAAATGTACGTACTGTATGTATTTATGTATAGTACGTACTTGTTTTGTGGAGAGAGGTAGGGAGAGGAGGATGGGGAAGGGAGGAAGAAGAGGGAGGAGGGATTTTGTGGTTGTGCATGTTAGTTTTAAATTAGATACAGTCACATGATAGACTGGTGGCTGCTGATTGGTTGAGCAGGTTTTCCCCACCAAATCCCTGATTACAGCAGAAAAGTCTTGGAAGGGAACCAAACACAGCATTGAATAGCCTTAACCCTTTAACCGCGGGTATTGTTTTCGTCTGACTGTCCTCTCCCGCGGGGGTTTCAGCCAAATGTAAACAAACCTTTAAACCTTAATAACTCTGCACAGAATAAAGCTAGAGAAAAAAATAAGGTACCATTAGAAAGTACTATCCTTCAGCTTTCCATTGATGTAGGTTTCATGACTTTGTTGACTTTCACAGGACGGGCAGAGCCGTTAGAAGTGAGGGGTGTAAAATCACTATTTTACGCCCCACACACCAGTACCAAATGCCAACCACTCTCTCATAATAGTAATATAAAATATATGAACACTGTACATACGATAAACACCCACTCTGTGTTCACTGAGGTAGGTAAAAGGCACTTCACTGCGGCTGCGCCCGCTCTTCACTGCAGCTGCGCCTCACTTCACTGCGGCGTCACCCG
This sequence comes from Coenobita brevimanus, assembly GCF_032717465.1. Lineage (NCBI taxonomy): Eukaryota > Metazoa > Arthropoda > Malacostraca > Decapoda > Coenobitidae > Coenobita > Coenobita brevimanus. The sequence goes on along the minus strand of NC_137032.1, from coordinate 2,358,953 downwards.
CTCACTGACTTTTCAGGCGATCTTTTCATTATTTCTAACTTCTAATATTATTTTATATATAATCTGGGCAATATACATTATATTTACACTGCACTTATTACTATATTGCGTCAATGTCGCATCACAGAATTACACAAGTGCCGCAGAATTACACAAGTGCCGCAGATTCTCTTATTACAATATCACTTATTATACTGGCCAATATTTACATTTTTTTCTTGGCAAAATATCCCTTATTACTACATTATCCATTATACAATTATTGGTAAAGCACATCACTGTCGCATCACTGTATATCACTGTCACTTTCAGTAACTCTGCACAGAATAAATCTAGAGCGAAAAATAAGGTACCATTAGAAAGTACTAACCTTCGGCTTTGCAATGATGTAGGTTTCATGATTTTGTTGACTATCACTGGATGGGCAGTGCCATTAGAAGTGAGCGATCTAAAATCACTATTTTTCGCTCACACACCATTACCTTCGTTCATACACCATTATCAAATGCCAACCTCATTCTGATAATAACACTATAAACATATATGAACACTGCACATACGATAAACACCCACTCTGTGTTCACTGAGGCAGGTAAAAGGCACTGTCATTACCCGCACTTCACTGCCACATCAGCGGTGTTGTAATCACTATTTTTCGCTCACACACCATTACCAAATGCCAACCTCATTCTGATAATAATACTATAAACATATATGAACACTGCACATACGATAAACACCCACTCTGTGTTCACTGAGGCAGGTAAAGGCACTGTAATTGCCCGCACTTCACTGCCATATCAGCGGTGTTGTAATCACTATTTTTCGCTCACACACCATTACCAAATGCCAACCTCATTCTGATAATAATACTATAAACATATATGAACACTGCACATACGATAAACACCCACTCTGTGTTTACTGAGGCAGGTAAAAGGCACTGTAATTGCCTGCACTTCACTTCCACATCAGCAGTGTTGTCGCTCACACAGCTGGACAGATACTGATGCGTGTTTGGTCCGGGGTGGGGTGGGGGGCCCAGGGGGTGGGAGGTGGGGCCCCAGGGGGGGGAGGAGGGAGGTGGGGGTCGGCTGGAGTGAAAGAACTTAATAGCTACTCTCCCTTGAAACAATTGGCGCACGGAAAAAACGCGGGGTATTCAAAATATTCACAAACATTCGAGAATGACACCCGCGGTTTGGTCCAGTTTTTGCAATGTCATTCTGGAATGACACCCGTGGTTAAAGGGTTAAAGGAGTGGTCATAGGCCTTCCTGCATGACGCGCTGTTGCCCGGCGGCTGTTAGTGAATCCGCTCCATGATGTTTACATGCCGTATGCCTTTGGAACCACCAGATTCACTTATAAGATTATACAAAATAAGTTGCTCATTTCATTATCTTTCTAATAACATTAACCTTTTGCATCAGAGCTGAAAAGTTTTCAAGTTCTTTGAAATATTAGAGAAAAAGAATCATACGGTTTTTATCATTCAGCTACTCCTTTCCATAACTTAATACTTTCTACCCATTCGACTCAGTGTCCTGCAGTGTAACACCTTCCCCTTCACTTTTGTGTTTATAAGAGTGCTTCATTTTTGTGCTTTAATATTCTTGGCTATCCTCTGATCTTAGAACTAGTGTCACTCTCTCTCTTCTGTAAGGTTCAGAGCATTTAAGGCAAGATTACATGGACTATGTTCTAAATGGCCCTTGGCCTCATGGTCTCATTGCCCATGGCCTATGATGACCCATGGCTCTTTATGATCCATAGTCCGTCCGACTCATGACCCAAGTACTCCCTCAGACCATAGATAGGCCTGGTTTTCTTACCCCCTGGCCTTATTGCCCATAGCCTATGATAGCTCATGGTTCTTATGGTCCGTGGTCCTCATGGCCCAAGGGATTTCACAGATCATGAACCAAGGTCCTTTTGTCCCATAGCCCATGGTCTTATTGTCCTAAATCAGTGAATGCCCTTGACTTTCATAGGCCACCATCCATATGGTCCATGCCTAAGGGATCCAATTGACCATAGACTTTGGCTTTCTTGGTCCATTGTCTTCATGGCCCATGACATCATTGTCCTTTGCTATTAATGACTCATACCTTTTGTGGTCCATAGTCCCCACGGCACATGGCCCAGTGGACCACACAGCCCATAGACTATGGCTCTTTCGGATCGATCGTAGGAAGTAATCTTTGACTCCATCTCCTTATGGTCTGACCCCTATAGCTCTCACAGTCTTTGGTCTTATTTTCCATGATTCATGATCAGAGGCCGCAAATGCCCATATTCCATATTCTCAGTTATATGCATCTAGCATCATCCTGGACTAGCCTGCAGAGCCTTTATTCAAAAGATGCTGTCAGTCAGGCTCCAGTTTTATGCCTTATTATTCTCTCAAAGACCCTCTTCTGTAGAGACTTTGACCCTCAAATGCAAGTTACTCTTCAGCCTTGGGTCATGTACTGCTCAGTCACAGCTGGAGTAGTCTCTGTAGAGAGTTGTGGATTCTTTGGGTCTTGTGCACAATACAGTCTCTTCTGTTTTCCCATGCATGCAATGCTTCTGATCGGTTTGTTTCTCAGTGGTACTGACATCTGGGGTGCAGGCCTTGAATTTACTGAGTACTCAGGGTGGTTCCCAGCTCTCACCTGGTTTGTTTTAATTCTTACAAAAGTTACAGATTTTTCAGTTTTAGTTAGTTCGGAGTTTCTACAGGGGAGAAGAAGTTGAAACTTGGAAGTCAAAACCATGGGTCATTCCTGCCCCAGAAGACTGCCATCCCTTATTAACGCTAGGCTCACATAGCCACAGGCACATAATTTATGTGGCTTAGGAGACTTTCTAATACCCCTTCGTTAATTATCTATTTTGTCAGTGCTTGAAGATAAGTTGATCCAGATATCCATCCTCTAGCACCTAAAGATACATTGCTTAGTGACAGGAGAAGACACAACTATGACTCTACACTCCTTTCACAGCACGTCATAAAAGATGTATTCTAGTGTTAATGTATTACTACAACTTAGGTTCAAGATGGAGGTATTTCAATTTAATCCCGTTACACTGGAAAGAGTATATTACACCTTCCTTTTCTCTTCCATATTACTGTATTTTAAATCCACTCCCATGATGCAGTATTACCTTCAGGTGGCACGACAACGTAGGACAGTCTAAATTATTTCCTCTTATCCAGGGAACCATTTAATATGGTAGGCAGTAACCATACTGCCAATAAATAATTGATGCTTGACTGTCTAGCGAATTATGGCACTCCTGACGGATGTGTCACATAAGGATTTAAATCCTAGCAATGCTGATCAAGGGGAATACAACTGATCACTTCCCATGGATAAACTGAGTAGCCAAATCCTGAGTCCCTACATTTTTCACAGGGCAGTAAGTGATAGTATAATGGAAGGATAGATATACTACTTACAGTATTTATATTCATGGGCTATATACGAATAGGCCTATGCTATATATTTGGATGCTTAGTGGCCTGATTCATGTGGTTACAGGTGCTCCAACCTGATGTCGCCTATAGGGATCGTTTTCGTTTTTAAAGGCTCCAACATGCTTGCATGTGTCGGCCTTGGTCACCTAATGGCGGCTCTCCATGCTGCACGATCCATTGCAGCCTCCCTGTTCAGTCCCTTAACCCTAAGGTCACACTTAATGACCTCGTCCCATGTCTTTCTCGGTCTACCCCTCATAACCCCACCCCCAATATTAACACTTCTCACCTTCCTCACCCAATTATCATCCCCCATCCTCTCCACATGTCCAAACCACCTCAATCTACCTCTCCTCATCACAACACCAATACACTCCAGTCCCATCCTACCTCTCAACTCTTCCATTGTAAACCCAGCCCCTCCAGGCCTTGGACGCAGGGACGCACTGCACATCCACCTAATCATTGTCATTTCTGTACGTCTGAGCCGGCGAATGTCTTCCTCCTTCACTGCCCAGGTCTCACTGCCATACAGCATTACACTCCTAACACACGCTGCATACAAAGACCCCTTAGCACGTAGGGAGAGCCCCCTCAATGTCCAGGAGAGGCAAGAGCTCCCTGAACTTCTTCCAACCACTTCTCACCCTAGCCACAGAGCTAGCTCCAGCCCCACCTCCAGCACACAACATGTCTCCTAAATAACAAAACTCTTCCACACACTCAAGAGATTCACCAGCAAGTTCAATCCTTTCACGTCTGACGATCTCCACCTGCTCACCCCGGCACGCTGTACACATAAAATCAGCATTATCTACTTGAGTCTACCTCTGATACCACTACATCTCTTATGCTCCCATTTATCACACACACCGCACAAGATGGAATTACTTCCCACGCCCTTGTGGCAAACTGCACATGGCCACTCTCCCTCGTCTTTGACAGTACTGCCACCAACCCTAGATATCATCACTTTTGTTTTATCTGCATTTACCCTTAAACCCTTTTGCCCCATACCATCTCTCCACTTCCTAAACCTTTCCTCTGCCTCCCTTTCATTCTCTGCAATCAACACCAAATCATCAGCATACAACAACTCCCATGGGAGTCCGTTTCTAAAGTCACGTGAAAGGGCTTCAAGTACCATGATAAACAACATGGGACTCAAGACTGACCCCTGATGCACACCAACATTCACGGAAAACTCATCACTCAAATCTCCATTCACTCTCACCTGGGTGTGAGCACCCACATACATGGCCATAACCACCCTAACCAGCCACTCCTCCAAGCCAAGCTTTCTCATTGCCCACTTCACCACCTCTCTAGGGACTCTGTCAAAGGCCTTTTCCAAATCAACAAAAACAAAATAAAGATCGCTTCTCCTACCAATATATTTTTCCTGAAGCTGTCTAACAATGAATATGGCATCAGTGGTCCCCCTACCTGGCATAAACCCAAACTGCATCTCATCAATATTCACTCTTTCTCTAATCATACCTTCTAAAACTCTCTCCATTACCTTCATTATCTGATCCAAAAGCTTTATACCTCTATAATTCCCTCTTTCCAGGGCATCACCCTTCCCTTTATACACATTTACAGTTACACTCTTCAGCCAATCATCTGGGACAACACACTCATAAATAATCCTATTTATCAGGTCAGTGACTAAATTCACCCCTATATCGCCTGAGGCCTTCAACATTTCGGCAGTCAACCCAGACACACCTGCTGCCTTCCCCACCCTCATCCTGCCTATTGCCTCACTCACAGTAGCAGTATCAATCAAAGGCCAAGGGCCAGACACTGGATCTGCTGGCTCCAAACCTTCCCTGTCTCAGTCAAACTCCTCATTCAACAACCGGTTATAATGCTCTCTCCATGCATCTTTAATATCCTCACTGTTCACCACTACCCTTCCTTCATCATTCTTCACACACTGCTCACCTATGATATCCCGATTATCCCTCTTCACCTGACCTGCCACCCTAAATATATTTTTCCTTTCCCCATGATTTAGGTTATCAAGTAATTGTCTTTGTGACTCAGACTTTGCCCTGTATACCTCTCTCCTAGCCCTACGCTTGGCAGCCAAATATTCCTCTTTGCTATATACATACTAATGATATTTAGGGTTTATTGCTCACAGAAGTATACTTTTCACGCCATAAAAATCTAGACCAAGTAGCGGCGACTCAGGTCCCCACGCTCCTGGTAGGGCAATAACTGATTGGATGGTAGATAGGTTTATAGAGATTATTTTATGAAGGCAGATATCAACTCATTTACAAATTATAAATATTATTGAAGGTATTTGTATAAAATTTTCTAGCATTAGCATGTTAGTACCTGTATACACATCTCACCCTTTTTTTTCCCCTCCCTGCACACAGCTCCGACTCAGCAACCAAGAAAAGGTAGCTATGCTTTAATATTTTGTACCTTAAAATTAATGCTCCTAGAATGTTTGAAAAAGTACATTATTGTAATTTTTATCCAGATCAAATGGCAGTTTTACTTCTTTTGAATAAGTGATGTAAAACAATGTTTTCCAACCTGAATTAAATATATATTCAGAAATTATTGGTAAAGTAATCTGAAGCCAGTTATGTTGTAATATTAACATTTGAGCTTTGAAAAAAAAAAAACAGTGCATTGCAAAATTTAAGTAAACTGTTCACTAAGTGCTTTGATCACAGAAAGATTGCGGCATGTCTGAGTGTCCGCTATGTAGGGCTGGGATTGTACACCATACAGTAAGTCCTTATGTATCAGTCTAGATTTTTTGATTAATTCACTATGTTAAGTGAATATTGCTTGAACTGAGTGTTATGTTTTGACAAGAAAAATAATAGCACAAAAAAGTAAAATAATAAAAAAAATTCAAGGCTGCAAACTGGTACTAATACGTATTTGGTGCTGTTTGGGGAGTACCTTTATGTGTTAAATGTTAGTCTGTATGAAATTAAAGAGAAGTAAGTGATACATTGAGATAAGAATTTGTTCACTGCGCATTTTAACCATCTAACAACGAAGAGTGGCATCTATCTATCTATCTATTGCCAGACGCCATAATCCCTTACGGGGTGGCCATTTGACTCTGAGTTATTTGTTTTACAGGGAGGGGCACTAACACTCCACCAACCCACTTGATACGTAGGGAGCACATGTGGTTTGGTTATATGGTTACCACCCAGCGTTGTAAATGGTTTCTTGGCTTACAGGAAACCATTTGGCTTGTCACTCAATGTAAAGCCACCTGTAACGGAAAGAAAAGCAATAAGTAGTGACAGGAAAGATGGGAGAAATAGGAAGAGAGGAGGGCAGGCACAGAAAAAGAATGATAAAGGCTAAGGAAGAAGTAGGCAGAACTACATCAAGTGAGTGGATGATGGGGCATATTGCATGAAAATATTTCCTAATGTCAATGAACGGTTTTGTACTACAAAAAACGTTAAACAGCGTTAAATACTATGTTATGGGTCATTGTGAAAGATGCCTTCATATGGCAGCCCCTATATGACTGTACAGCTCCACTGCTTAGTTATACAAACGTCCCTCAAGTGTTTCCTTATCCCCTGAGAGGGGGATGGTGGACAGCAGAAGGGTAAATTACACTTCCAGTCCACGTGAAAGGTTCACGCTTCATAAGACACAAGGGGAACAGCAACAGCAATTGTATTTATGATAATTTAAAGGGACACTTCCAGGTGTTTTAAAAAAGGGGAGTACAAAACTTGGATATTTTCCTCACTGATGACAGCCATGCATTATACTGAGTAGTGAAAATAATGTTCATTATCACCCTATATTTTGCAGCAGCATACTATAATGCTTTATTATTGGGACCAGTTCACACCATAAGGAATTTTTAAGCATGTACAGTTAATTCAATATTTTTGAATACTTATTACATGCAAACAGACCACAATAACAGGGAGGGGGGAGGGAAGCGACCACCGAGCTCCGTGATTCCCCCAGTCTCTTCAGTGGACTGCTGGGGAGGATGGATGGATGTTTGCACCTGGTGATACTGTGGTGAAATGCTGAACCATGGGGGAGAGATAGTAGTAGAATGGATGTGGAAGATGTGCAGATTGGCCTGGGAGGAAGGTAGAGTCCCAGAGGATTGGAAGTCAGGTATAATTATTCCCTTGTACAAAGGAAAAGGGGAAAAAGAAGTGTGTGGTAATCATAGGGGCATCTGTCTTTTTAGTATAATAGGAAAAGTGTATGGTAGGATACTTATTGACAGAGTTAGAGAAAGAACAGAGAAATTAGTTGGAGAAGAACAGGGAGGCTTTAGGAAGGGAAGAGGTTGTGTAGATCAGATATTCATTCTTAGATCTTTAGTGGAAATGTTTCTAGAGAAGGGAAAGAAGTTGTATGCGGCTTTCATGGATTTGGAGAAAGCATATGACAGGGTGGATAAATAAGGATTGTGGAAAGTGTTAAGAATATATGGAGTAGATGGGAAGTTGTTGAATGCTGTGAAGAGTATGTACGATGGTGCAAAGGCTGCAGTGCGTGTGGATGGTGAACTAAGTGAATTTTTCTCTTTGAAGGTTGGGTTGAAACAGGGATGTCATGTCTCCATGGTTGTTCAATCTGTACATGGATGGGGTAATAAAAGAGGTACAAGGTAGGGTAGTGGATGTTGGAGTGGCCCTGGTGAGAGAGGATAGTGTTTGGAAAGTCCCTGTACTGTTGTTTGCATATGATACTGTGTTGTTGAATGAAGACGAAGGGGAGCTGCAAGGCTTGGTGGATGAGTTTGGGAGATTGTGTAAGAAACGGAATCTAAAGGTGAATGTAGGGAAGAGTAAAGTGATGGTCTTTGAGAGAGGTGAAGTCAGTGAATGTACAGCGAGGTTGGATGGTGAGGAATTGGAAAATGTGAGTACGTTTAAGTACTTGGGTAGTGTGATGAGTAAGGATGGAGGTTTGGAGGGTGAAGTGCTTGAAAGGGTACAGCAGGGAAGAAAGGTTGCTGGTTCTTTGAAAGCAGTGATAAGAAACAGGGAAGTGAGCATGGAAGTGAAAAAGTTACTACATGACAGTACAGTATTGTGATACCAACTCTAACGTACGGAAGTGAAGCTTGGACGTTGTTGGAAGGACATAGGTCAAGAGTGAGAGCAGTGGAAATGAGTTATTTAAGAGGAGCCTGTGGAGTCACATGGAGAGACAGGCTGACGAATGAGGATATAAAGGAGCATTGTGGTGTGGATGTGGATGTGATAGGAAGCGTTATGAGGAACACACTGAGGTGGTTTGGCCATGTGGAGATAGATGGAGGGTGAAAGACTGACGAAGAGAGTGTATGTGAGTGAGGTGGAAAGGGGGAAGAGGGAGGGGGAGGCCAAGGATGAGATGGAGGGATGGGGTGGAGAGGTATATGAGAGAGGGGTGTGTGAGTTGGGAGCAGGGCAGTGAAATGGTGGGGGACAGGGCGACTTGGAGGCGATTTGTTTGTGGCCACCCCAAACGGGATTGAGGCGTCTGGCAATAGATAGATAGATAGATAGATACTGGGTCATCTTGACAACTTAAATACTATGTTGTGGTTACCTGAAATTTGATGAGGCCTTGTTATGAGGTGGGAAGGAGCCTCCTTGGATACACATCAAATCAACCCTTCAGTCTAACTTCACTTGACCATCATAGGAGATTAAAGTGGTTAGGAATCTGTCAGGTGGAGGTGGTTAATTCGTTGTGTAGAATGAAAGGTGTACTATCTTTTCAGGATTTTCCATATATCTCTAGAGCCTCAAGTTATAAAATCACATTCTCGTCGCAACACAATTCCCTCATGCATTTCTCACCCTACAATCCAATATTCTTCCCCACTTATACTTGAAGCACTGAATGAGGTGCGTCACTTTTCCAGTGAAAGATTGTATGTTCCCCAGCCCTATGGATCAGTTGACCATCAGAACCTGTAAAGCTTGACTTGAATGTGTATAGTATAGCTGCCCTCCCCTGTCATGTGTGTGCAAGCAGGCAGCTACAGTACATAAATATATAGGAGACTTCATAGCACTTCAGTAGTGATTTACTTGGTATATAAAGCATTCATATTTTATGCTTTCCTCTTTATAGACATTTCCGATATCCACATAGTCTGCACTGGTAACATACAAGTTGATAATGCAGTGCTCCATTGACATGCATGGCTCACAGGGGACAACACTGACAAAATCACACACACACACACACACACACACACACACACACACACACACACACACACACACACAGAGACAGACAGACAGACAGACAGACAGACAGACAGACTGTCTGTCTGACTGGGCCAAAAAAGGGACTGCCCCTCTCTATAGATGAGGAAATCTTAGCAAAGCAAAGCAAAAGCTTCATAGAGAATAATATAGTACTACATGCAAACCAAATTCCTAAAGGAAAACTGTTAAAAAATATCTTATGTCATTTTGCCTAGCTAAAAGAGTACTTGAAAAAAATCTTTTTGTAACCCCAATCAGTTCATGATAATTTGTCATAATGGTAAGCAAATTCAGTCATGCTTACATACATATATATACATACATATACATATTGTACATATATAAAAACTGTATATAAATGTACATATATTAATACTGTATATCTGAAGGAAATCCAGTTACTGCTGTTTCATTAGAGAGTGTTGAGAAGGTTAGTGTAGTTTCTTCATGTGAACATCAGTTGAGGACATGTCACAGGGAATCCTTTTGACAGGAAAAAGACAGCAGCGTGCAGTCCTAAAGATATAGTGTTTGTTTAAATTTGGTGTAATAAAAAACATTGCATGAATTGCAGTAACCCCTATCCTATTGTTATTGTTGTTGTTATTTAATAATAATTATAATAAGTACTACTATCTATCTATCTATCTATTGCCAGACGCCTCAATCCCGTTTGGGGTGGCCACAAACAAATCGCCTCCAAGTCGCCCTGTCCCCAGCCATTTCACTGCCCTGCTCCCAACTCACACCCCCCTCTCTCATATACCTCTCCACCCCATCCCTCCATCTCATCCTCAGCCTCCCCCTCCCTCTTCCCCCCTCCACCTCACTCACATACACTCTCTTCGTCAGTCTTTCACCCTCCATCCTCTCCACATGCCCAAACCACGTTAGTGTGTTCCTCATAACACTTCCTATCACATCCACATCCACACCACAACGCTTATTATAATTACTACTACTACTGCTACTACTATACACTGACATTGACAGCACGTACTTGCTCTGTCTTGCTGGAGAACAGTGGAGCAAGAATGTCCCATGTGAACAAGTCTGGAAGATTAAAAAGAGAAATAACACTCCACATGTGTGTACAAAGAGAAATAACACTCCATATGTGTGTACCATGTCTACCACTGGGGCCACAGTGTTCTGTGATGGTAGGTAAGGTACAGGAGGGCAGGGTAGATTAGGAAAGGGTACAGTAGGGAAGGATATGTTCGGTTAGTTTAGCTTAGGATAGGGTAGGTTAATTAGACACAAAGACACTCTTGGTTTTTAAGTGATTTTTGTGATTTTGTACCATCCCCACCTGAATGATATTTATATCTGCACCGTATGCCTCGATATCCTTTCATATTTTATCAACGCAGTTTATGTCAATATTAAAAAATATAGCACTTAAAATGGTAGTGTAATATGCAGAATGAATAATTAAGGATTTATTACTACAAAGCCTCCTACGCCACTTAGAATAAGGCCCACAAACACATTAAGTAAGACCAATAGACAATAAGACAGATTTAAATGCACCAGCCCCACTAAGCAACCCTGTCCCAGGCTACCAGTGGGATCTGCGCGGGTCACGGCTGACGATTGCTGATGCTGCCAGTGCTGCCACGCCAGACCTCCTCCTTCTACCCCCAGCCCAGCCTCCTAACACTGCTGCCACTGCTGCTGAGCTGCCTGCAGAGTCATGCCCCCTGTTGCCAGGTAAGGTCAATCCAAAAATGTGGGCTTTTCCAGCTTCACAATATGAAGCAATGAATGAAGCATTTTCAATATATTTGCTTCTGCTATTGCTGCAAATGACTCCGGCCATTCCTTTTCCTGGTGTTGCTGATGATATGCCTGATTAGTCATGCAAACTCTTGTCAGGTGTATTAGGGGCCAAAAGTTCACTCAATATTTCATATTTTTCTACATTTTACTCACCTTTTTTAGAGGATATGTGCCAGACCCTGCAAGCATCAGGGTCCAACTTAATATGACCTTTGTTTCTGAGTCACCCAGTTTTACCAACAATATCACTTGCTGTAAACAGGAGTGAAACTGGACCAGACTAGAGCCCCTAGGGTGCCTCCAGCAAACTTCCCTTTGACTGACTGGATGCTAAATGATGTTACCTGATGATGTCAGCTGACAGCTGACAAAGGTTCTTATTTGGGACCATTTTAGACACTTTTTTTTTTAACCTGCGTATATATTGTATGATGGATGGATGGATGGATGCACATATTGTACGCCACTGTGGCCGGTGCCCATCAGCCATGCTGAGCCGGGCCACTGCTCTAGCAGCCTACTCTGTCACACTGTAATACTACATCTTTCATGTGAACATTGTATTTAATGCCTCCAGATACATAAAAATAATATTTAACAAATTATGTTGCATACATGTCACTATTTACGGTTAAAAAGGCAAGTAAATGAACACAACCTAATGTGATGAATTTTTCAGCTTGTAGACTTATGACATCCCATACCAGGCTAAAATGTGCCAATCTAATTTTCTTGTAACATTTATATTCTTGTGGATTGGGATAAATCAATTGCTTGCCTTTACTTTCACCCACATAAGTATATGAAAAAAGCATATATTTTTTTATGCCCCAAATAAAGTATTTAGTAAATTTTTTATTCTTGATTCAAACCCATGGCTTCCATAACTACTCACTTTTTGCCAAAACACTAATAGCTTGCACTTAAGGTTGTCTTTCTAAGGGTGATCTCCATAAATGCCCTAGGGTAAAATTCAGGATTTGTCTACCATAAGTTATCCATTTGGATAACTAGAGGATTAGGCACAATTGTCCATGGACGATCTAGTCATAAACCGAGAGAGGCTTCGGATGTTTCTCTGCCCAAAGCTGATGCCCTTGTATATGAATTATCAGGCAGGACAGCGATGGACACACAATTTGTATGAAGTAGATTGAGTGGGATAGTGGGTGAACTTTTGCCCCTGATGGTACAATATTCATAAAATTTCTGAAACTTAAGATATGTATGAGTTTGATTGTTCATACAGATAGGCCCCCATTATACAGGGTGTCTCAGGACTTGATGTATGTAGTAATGTCTTGAGGTGATTCTTGAGATAATTTTGAGAGTAAAATGCCATATCAACATGCATGCAAGTCTCTGGTATTACGGATCCACATTTACTGATGACCTTATGGGTGAATTAAGAAGATGAGTCTCGTCCAGATCAACAACTTGTAGTTCCATGATGGTTGAGAATTTAACCCATGTAGCTTTAGCATTTTTTTCTTTGCAGGAGGTAAGGAGAGTCTGAAGACAGCTGGCTGTGATGATCATGCTGCAACTCCCTTATTGTCGCTGGATGCTAGAGATTCCCAGGAGATGCACGAAGATGGCAGTGATGGTGATGATGATGACCCTTGTAGCTTTGAGGAAATCCTACTTGCCAATAACATAACTTTTGGTTCCACACCAGATATTACCCATGACCACTCCTCCAAATATGATATTGTGTCTGAGTTTAAGGATTACTTAGCACCGTGTACCAAGACATCCAGTCCAAATGATATGGGGAAAGATGCCAATAAGCTAGGCAGCCCGAGGAACAGCCAGCCATCCCATCATGGGGATTACAGTCGGGTGTCAGATGTGTATGAAGTTGAAGGCGACAAGGCAGTGTCATCCACTACAACCTCCAGTCAGCCTGCTGTGAAAGAGGATGCCAACAGATGGGGCAGTCCAATGAGCTGCCGCCCGTTTCATTGCAGAGACTACAATCGAGTGTCGGACGTCTCTGTCCTGTCTGCTCTTGAGGAAGAATGCATTGATGAGTCATTCTCAGAGCCTCCTGACTCTGACTGGGAAGCATCCCTTAAGTCTACTGATCCACAGGCTGCCACATTCATCCTAACCTCGCCGTCAGAGGTCTATTTTTGAGGTATCTTTCACAAATGATGTTATTCTCATTGGCTAAGGAGGCCTACTAACACATCATGAACAGGTTCTTTTGCATAGCGTAATGGTAATGGTAACAGCCAATCATATTTTCCCCCTTTTGAGGTGGTGAGACCTGAGGCGAGGCTAATGTTGTCCAATACATCAGCCAAATGACCAGCCTACAGCCTACTCGCCTTGATGGCTTTGCAAAATTGAAAAACCGCCAGTCACATCTTGGGGGTCGAAGCTACAGAAGGCTTTCATTCTGATTGAATTGTTCTGATCATAGTACACCCTAATACTGTTTTCTCCTGCATATTAATAATACCTTTGAAACATGGATATAGTTGCGTAAATATCATTGACCAGAATGTAAACAAACCATATTCGGAAATAAATGGATAAGGAATGGTTCATACAGAACTTCCTAACAACGTCAGAATTAAAGCTAGTTGAATATTCTTATAGGGAGAGAAAGTTCTGAACCATTTCCTGAACACAAACATTGTCCAGATATTTTGTGCCATGGTTACCTGGATGACATACAAGAACAATGTAGTACTTATGTGTCAAAAATATGGTGTTGGTTAGAAGTAACAAATCATATGAAAAGGTTTTAGAATGATCATTAGTCACCTTCTGATGACTTACAGTGATGCCAGTGACTAGAAGAAAGAGGAAAAGAAAAAGATAAAGAAAATGAAAAAGAAGGAGAAGAAGAAAGGCAAGAACAAAAAGGAAGAAGAGGAGGAGGAGGATTATACGAATGGTTGTCGACTTAATTGCAGTCATTAGTACTAAATCACAATCTTCTCGTAGCACATGATCCTCACAAGTTGATGTTCCATCCATGTCCCCATTTATACAGTAAGTCATTATTTGTCAGGGTTGTATTCCAAAACAAACTTTTTCATATTACTGGCTATGTAAAGTGGAGGAGGGGAGGGAACTAAACCAGCTACTAAGTAGCAGTGGAACTTTAATTAACCGTGGAGGCAATTAGAAAAGAGGCCATAAAGAAAACGCAGCACCTAACGTGGACTTCTGACATTGCTGTGTTAACACGGATTAGGAAGAAACAAACAGCGTCCACCTCTGGATTGACAGAGAATCGAAGTTGGGTTCTTCCACCTGCGAACTGGACATGTTGACAATGCACCACTGTTTCCCTCCCGACAGAGGGTGATGCTACACTTTCAATGACATGAATGCACATTCGAAGTTAAGGACCTGTGCCAGACCTTTACTATTCTTGAAAAAGTGTGGTTCTGAATATGCAGGAAAAGACGCAAAGGAAAGCATCAGAGCCAGGCCGTAATAGCCAAGACAGTAGGGGAGTATTCTAGATGGCACAGGTAACTTCGTAACACGTCTTCCTTCGTGATTTGTTTACCATTTCACACTGTATACGATACTGAGGCAAACTGTGTCAATACTTAAAATACATAAATAACATAAAAGAGATAGTAAGTCGAAATAAGCATAATAAATAAGTAAGACGGTACTGAGAAAATTCCTGAGCTACCTAGAATACGGACATGGTTCATGAACATATTACAATCAGTACTGTTTTGTAACTGTGTCTTTTTCTTAACAGGAAGGACAGGACACATGCTAAGAAGTTACATTTTTCTACCTCTTTTCTCTTTGCAAAAATAATACTTGTGACTGTTTTCCTTTCGTAAGCAAGCAATATTTTGGCAGAAAGAGTAGTGCACATAAAAAGAAGCAGCATTTTTTCTGGTCTTGTCCTTCCAGATTAAAGAGTAATGTAATTTTCTTCTCCAAGTAAGAGGTATTTTTACAGGAACAGGACATGGAAAATGAATTCTTTATTCTTGGTCTTTCCTGCAAGAACAATAACTCATGATTATTTTTCTCCAAGTAAGAACTAGAGGGGCACTCAGTAGAGCGCATCTGTCCGACATGGGCAACGTAATTTCCAAACCACTCTTCATAATGGGTTAGGTTTTCTCATCATTAATTAGGGTTTCATAAAAAGTGTTTTCCGGTTCCAGAATCTATAATACAATGTGGATCGGTCCCAAAAGTTAATAATTTGTTCCCTGGGACATGGGCTATCTACCCACCAAATTTGGTCCAAATATCCCTTTTAGTTTTTGAGTAATTCTGCTAACAGGCTAACAAACAAACAAACAAGCAGGGGTGAAAACATATTCTCCTTGTTGGAGAATAATGTTTGTGGAAAAAACTGGATACATGGGAAGAAGCTACATTCTTTTATCTTTATCCTTCCTGCAAAATGAACATTGTGGTTACAAGTGGCAGTTGATTGTAATTTTGTAAATACAGGCCCAAGAACACAGCATTACACGAGAATGGCTCCATCAAGTGGGAAAGGGCCAGACACTAGGCTGCTTATTCTAGACTTTTAACCTCTTTGCTCTGATGATGTGTTTTTTTCAGTGGATTATTCCTGCCTCCACACAATTCTGCTCAGGTTAGGAGAGATTTTTCGAACTGGAGGCGTTTGATATAGCCTTCATTTTTTACAAGCATATGAAGGGGGCTGTACTAAACTGAATGAAATTTTCTGGATGCAAGAGGAATAAAGCTTAAAAAATGTAACTGGATTGAAGGGGTTAGGCCAATAATGACTAGTCTCTCTTCCCTGAGTTGCAAGTGATCTTTGCATAGGTGCCTTGGGGTCTAGTACTGTACTGTCTTGAGATTTATGAAAAACATTGCAGTCACTTCCCTGTCTGAACTATGATTTGAGTTTTATAGAAAGAAGATGCATGGAGGGAATCAGCTGTCTCCCCTCCTTGTCCTTCTTGCATTAAAAATCATCATCATCATCATCACCATCATCATCATCATAATCTCTTTTCCCACCTAGTGAACCTGTGTCTTTAAGTTTAGTATCATCTGCCTTAATACGTACACTCACTAAAAAGTAATTTTTACCCCTGGGTGCGATGAGCTTTGAAATTACAGTACAGTATTTGTAAAAGTGAAACAGTGCTCATTTGGTACTGGTGGTATTTCAGAATTCTTGGTTTGTATATCATAAGGTATCGAATACTTTTTAGTGGATGTAGGCTACATCATGCACAGTGCCACGTAAATGTACGGTTCCATATACAGTACCCTAATTGTTTGGTGTTAGACCTCCATTCTTCAGCTCAATTTTCCCACCCAGGCACGGATTTTGGGAGATGGGACTTGGGGAGTGTATGCCCCCGTTACTTTTTCCAGCACACCAGTGATTTATAAATGAACAGTGTTGTATACCAAAATATTTGCAATAAATACCATATTGCACTTGCACATGCCTAAATTAGTGTGTTCCTCTGATTCAGCATGTATAATACAAGCACATTATGATTAATTAATTGTTTAATTGCATTAAGTAGCAATTCTGCCAGGAATCATGCCCCTCCCGTTTCCAGAGTGCTGGATCCTGATCTGCTGCTGAAGAGAAGAATGGGGTGACTGTTTTGATTTAGTAGGAAAGACAAGGAGAGGAGTAGTTTTTTTTTTTTTTTTTTTTTTTTTTCTTCATGGTTCCATTTCTTCGTGAAAATAAAACTTAACTTTTTTTTTACTCCACTGATGTTATTTTGTTATTCTTGATACCTCAGTTGGTTGTAGTTACACATATAGAAGACTTCTAATATTGAAAATCCTAATGAATGATCTGTCTAATTCCTCTGACTCAACAAAATCACTCCCAGGAAGAATACAGTTCGAAACAGGAGGGGATGTTCACGACAGGGAATTGAATTAAAATTTGCTCATAAATCTCAGCCGTGGGTTTCAAGTTTGATGATAGTACTAATCTTTGTGTTTAGAAATGAGCACATAATATTAGTTGATTGTAAAATTTTGTACACATTTTACCTCAGAAAGAGAAACATATGTCAGTATATGTGATGTAAATATAATTAAGTAGTTTAGATTAGCAGAGCAACTCTGCAGTCTTTGGATTCAAAAGTTTAAAACAAAAAATATTTTTTCCACTTCATATGACTTAGCAAAGCACAAATATGTTCTCAGAATGGTTGTTAGGCTGCAACTAATGTCCATTCCAAGTATAATACCGTCATGACACATCGCACTCCTGACCCTATCCCTTTACTCAGACTCAGTCACCTGTAACTATGATTTTCATGTGGAATGAGATATAGTATACTTACAGGTGATGGAATTAGAGTAAGAGAGTATGGGCAGATATGGAAGGGTGTGTCATGGCTGTGTAATTCTGTTTCTGAATGGACTAATCATAAATGGATGATTTGCCGAAATGAATGGCATTCATTGTTGCAGTATGAAGTAAGATAATGTCTGTATAATTTATATCTGCTCCATTGGTGTGGTTGCTATCAGTTGTCATTTTTTAAAATCATATTTGTTAGTATACATTTGTTTTCTTTTATTATATTAAGGTTCACCTGAAGTGTCAAGTTGCATGGATTGGTGTATGAGTACACTCATAAGCCATTGGTTCTTCTCACCCTCTACACCAGTGCTGAAGTGGACACCTATATGTGGTGGCATCAGTGTGACTGGGTGGTTACACTGCCTGGCCGTACAAACTTCCCTCAGTTCTCTTCCTGTAATTTAAGCCACAGTCCACTAGGTTTACAGTCAGATAAGCCTGGGGTTACAGTTACTACTACCATCTTCAACCCTCATCCCAGGCCAAAAGTCATCATAGCCAAGGCTTCACACTGAACAAAGACTGGTTGTTGATGGTCTGAAACTTTTTTCATCCTCCTGAGTAACAATAGGAAGAATAGAGAATAATATAATATGGACTAGGAGAGTGTATGTGACTGAGGTGTCGAGGGAAAGGGGTGTTCCTATGTTATATGTATGTGCCGTACAGTGGTATAATTATACTACACAAATGTAGACATGACCGCAGATATGTGGTATATACTGTACATACAAATAAGACAGGAAAAGGTAGAATTATATGATTAAGGATGGTGTGAATTGGAGGGAGAGCACTCGAATGGCAGAGGACAGGGTGACATGGAGATTGATTGTGGCCACCCCGAGATTATGGCATCTGTCTGTGGATAGGCAGAGGTAGATGAGTAACAGTATCATCAGAAACTGTTCCCAGCTTAAGCTATTGAAGCTTAGAACTTTCACATCCCCAGTGAGACGATATTGTTTGCTAAGATTCATTACAGCCAGTGGTTGGACAAATAGGGAGCAGACACTGTAGCACATGGGTGTACTCATACCTAAGGACGTCAATTTTCGTCAGCTGTGGAGGTTTTCTAGCACTTGTTTTTAAATATTTTGCTTATAACACATTGTTTGCTTGAATGTTGTTTTATACATGTTTAATAAAGAAACAGACAGTAAAAAATATACAAGAATATATGAATGTACTCTCATTGTTATTCGCTCGAACTCTAAGACAAGATTTAACAGATACTAAGTCCGTTATGTATGCAACAATTCAACTCGGGAATTGTCTGCGTTAGTTTTCATATCCTTCTGAATATGACCCTCCTGTCTTTCAGACACAGTGTCTTGACGCTTCTCAAAATTAACTGATCTCGACTTATCTTTCCTTCTCAATTTTTCCTAGGAAGATTTTTTTTTTTTTTTTTTTTGTAGGCTACCATCCTTTAGTTGTTGCCTTTTTTCATTAAAAATTTAAGAAATAAACTGGTAAGGAAAAACAACTAGGGTGCTTGCTTACTGCCCAGGTGTCCAACTGTAGCAACGCTGGTGTATCAGCGTTTAGTTGCATGTAATGGTGAGCTTCAAGTGTTTGGCTTTAATGAGAGGTACTTCTTCATTGTTAAGTGATGAAGTATTAATAGGTGAACCATAGTGCAAGTTCCATTTGTCTCGTAAACTACATACTTGTGCTCTGATTTTTTTTTTTTCTATAATGAGGTGTTTGTGTGTCAACCATGAATTATTAGTCATTATGTACACACAAAGGTATATTGTGCAGGGGGGAGGGATGATATCTTGAATGATATCCCAGAATAAACACTGTCATGACCAGCCATATCCTGTGCATTCCTGCGTGGATGCACGTCACAATAAACTATGCCCTACCGTTTAAGAGAAGGGATTCCAGTCAAAGGTGTTTTGTGCTGGGGGGAGGGATGATATCTTGAATGATATCCCAGAATAAACACTTTGTTACTGACCAGCCATATCCTGTGCATTCCTGCGTGGATGCACATGTCACAATAAACTATGCCCTACCCTGTAAGAGAAGGGATTCCAATCAAAGGTATATTGTGCAGGGGGGAGGGATGATATCTTGAATGATATCACAGAATAAACACTTTCACTCATGACCAGCCGTATCCTGTGCATTCCTGCGTGGATGCACATGCCACAACAAACTGTGCCCTGCCCTGTAAGAGAAGGGATTCAGATCCTATCGTCATAGCACATACTTTAGTCCTGAACGTGTCTAGCCTATACATTGTTCTGTTCCTGTCACAGACATGCCTTGAAACTGTTCAGAATTCAGAATTGCAATGCTGCAAGCACTGTGAATTTCACTCAATGCAGAAGTAAAATCCATGCATAGGTACTGTCATTAAGGCTGGAAGTGTTAATATGTAAATGCCAGAATGTGATGTGTTAACAATAAGGTGGGATCATCAGCCGTTTTTCAGTTGTCGTCATCTGTAACATCAAATTCTTTCACTTCAAGTGTGTAGAGGTGCAGTCACTCTTCATTATATGAAAAAAGTGTAAAAAATACCACAAGTTTTTGCTCATGATTGTTAATGTAAATTGGGGGAACAAGCAGATTGGCATAGCAGATAATTGTGAAGCATTATTAAGAAGCATTTATTTATATTATTGAGGTTTTAACAACAAAAACTAGTGTGAAACAGGCATCTTATAAGAAAACCTCACTCTGCTTTGTGATCGAGTGTACATGGGAGTACAACAAAATATTGTTTGACGAAGGGAAGCGCAGTGGGGGTGTGCTATCTCACCACCTCCATCTATAAATAATTTTGATATTCCTCTGGTCTAGTCAATATTAATACAGAGGAGTGCAGAAAGTAGTGTAGAGATTTCACTTTAGAGTAAGGGACATAAAACATTTCTTTACAGCTTAGATAATTTCAAGAATAATGAGATTTATTTTTCTAATGCAGATGCTTCAGCCAGGTATTGACATGGATCTAAAACTTAGTGATGTGTTTTGTGACCTGTACATTAAGCTGAAACTCCAACGCTAATTTTATTGGTCCCCATAAAACAAGTGCCTATCAAAGAGACACTGATGGCTGTAGGAAAGGATGTCAGCCAGTCTGGCCTTCTGCATTTATTGCTGATCTTTATGTAATAAATTAAAGCAGCATCATAGGTATTACATACATAGAAGTGTTCACTGCACGCATAGGGGTGGCCAGATCCACTGTGTGTACCTAATTGTGTCACTCGGTCAGTGTATTTTATGAAGGATGGGGTTGTAAAGGAGGTGCAGGGTAGGGCAGTGGATGTGGGGGTGGCTCTAATGAATGAGGGTGAGATTTGGAAGCTTCCGGTGTTGCTGTTTGCTGATGATACAGTACTGTTGAGTGAAGATGAATGGGAGTTGCAAGGTTTGGTGAATGAATTTGGGACAGTGTGTAGGAGGAGGAATCTGAAAGTTAATAAGCAAAAGTAAAGTTATGGTGTTTGAGAGGAATGAAGTCACAGAGTGTGCATGAGGTTGGATGGTGAGGATATGGAGAATGTGAGTGCATTCAAGTACTTGGGTAGTGTGATGAGTAAGGATGGAACTTTGGGGGATGAAGTGCGTGAAAGGGTACAGCAGGGAAGGAAGGTTGTTGGTACACTGAAAGCAGTGATGAGAAATAGGGAGGTGAGTATGGAAGTTAAGAAGTCGCTGCATGATAGTATTGTGATCCCTACCCTGACGTATGGAAGCGAGGCATGGACCTTGCAAGAGGGGAACAAGTCAAGAGTGAGAGCAGTGGAAATGAGTTACCGTACTTGAGAGGAGCATGTGGAGTGACGTGGAGGGACAGGTTGACGAATGAAGAAGTGAAGGAACGCTGTGGGGTGGATGTGGATGTGGTTGAGAAGATTAGGAGAAATACACTGAGGTGGTTTGGACATGTGAAGAGAATGGAGAATGAAAGACTGACTAAGAGGGTGTATGTAGGTGAGGTGGAGGGAGGGAGAGGGAGAGGTAGACCGAGGATGAGGTGGATGGATGGAGTTGAGAGGTATATGAGGGAGGGGGGGGTGAGTTGGGGGGAGGGTAGTCAAATGGTGGGAGACAGAGCGACTTGGAGGCGTTTTGTCTGCGGCCACCCTTTGCGGGATTAGGGCGTCGGGCTATAGATAGATAGAATAGATAGAAGAAATCCGGCAGATGGGGGCTGTAGACTTTACTGAGTATCTCGCTGTCATAACCATCGTTTTTTGCCTCACCCACAGGGGTTCAGGCCTTTTGGGGTGGAGGTTGTTGGTAGTGTGTTTGGCGTGTGTACCTGCGGCATGTTTGGGGTATGTATTAGGTGGATGTAGTGGCTCCTGGTTGTGAAGAGGTGTGTTCAAAGACAAGTGACACCATTTGGGATGTACTGGGATGGTGAAGGCGGCTTTGATGTACAGTATGTACCCATCAAAGGCGTCCTTTGTCTTGTTTGTTTTATGCAAGAAGAAAATATAGAAGTAAACCGAAGTAAGACTTTTGAAGTCCTATTTTGTTAGAATTATTGAAAATTTTCATGAGATATTGTATGATATTATCCCCCAAGTCTAGTTGTGGCAATTCCTGCTTGTGGCTGCATTGATTGTAGTGAGTTAGTTTTCACCTGACGAAACTAGGCCACCAATACGACTTGAATAAACGTATGAGTTTGTTTTATGGTAGGAATGATTTTCCTTCGTTACTAGTCAAAATGACTTTACAATCAGACGACATTCTGCCATCTACTGTTTGGAAGAGGGTAACAATTTTTCTCAGGTTAAAACATATGCTCTAGTAAAGGCTACAGAGGTAATGGAGGCTTGAATATGCACTGACGTGTGCGTTTCGAGTTTCTAAGTACATCTTATAATTGCAGAAACAAAAGAGCTGAAAAGATGAAAGTGTAACACAAAATACGATATTTTGTATAATAATCCACGTAATTAAAGGTGTTCAAAGTACACACAGTTTTTAATATGCCCATTTTCTGCCCTGTGTACAGGACGGTCATAAGAATGCTTGTTCCTAACTTTTTCATTCCTCCCCTCATTAATTCACATACTTATGCCGCGTTTTCGTGAGGCTTTTAGATCGGCATCGATCGGTTTAGACCGGTGTAGTGAAAAATCCTGGCTACACAGCAATGACTGGTTGACGGTCGCCAGAACTCGCTTAGCGATCATCAAATCCTACGTAAACTCAAATACTTGAATATTTTAGCATTTATTTAATTAAATTGTTCTTGCAAGAATGTTATTCACAGTTTGCAGTAATTTCTACGTGTAAATCTGCTGCTACAAAAAATCAGTCAAGAATATTTTAATAACATTTTGAATTGGATCATTATTGGAACAAAGGACTGAGCAGCAGCGGTAAGTGGAGGAATTTGGGGATTTGTTTTATTTATTTTGCTTTTATTTTACTGATAATGTCATGACTAGAGCATGCTAGAAATAAACTAGGACCTCAGTTAATGTATCACGGTCATCTGAAGGTTCATTAAGTTTGTTATTTACAGGTGAAACAAAGAAGTTCGATGAGATCATGATGGCTTAACTCATATGTAATGGCAGATGATCCTGAAAAAAATCTTCCATCCAGACCACAAATTTATTTCTCTTCCATCCAAACCAGGTATGTATGTACAAATGGAGGTAATAGATTATCAGGAACTTACTTGAAAGCTATACTAGATGTATAAGGATATGTATTTCACAGTTTTCCCATATAATTACCAAATGTATTAGTTATTGGATATAACATGTTCAGTTTATTTTGTGTACAAATAGAGGTAATAGATTATCAGGAACTTCCTTGAAAGCTATACTAGATGTATATGTATTGCACAGTTTTGCCATATAATTACCAAATGTATTAATTATTGGATATATGATGTTCAGTTTATTTTAAAAAACTTTCCATAAGCCTTAGCAAGGCACGGTTAGAAGACACAAAATATTGTGAATTTATTACTGGGATAATGGGACAAACTGCAGTAGAACCCTCAGTAACAAATGAAATTTTTATGATAGTTAACAAAAATTTTGCGCAGACTCTTTCATAAATGAATTTACAAATACGAAAGATTATTCATCCATTCATCCATCATCCAATCCTACGTTGCCCCCACGAAGAGCGTAGGAGCCCGGGGCTAGGCAGTTGGTCCTGACATTTAAGATGAGAGTGACCAACCTCACTTATCCCTGAGTGGCATTACATGAGCAGTAAACCCCAATCACCCCTTGGATATAAACCTTCACCGGCTCAATCCAATTGGAGCGCAATAATTACCCACTAAACCACCAGGCGCCAAAATTTGGTTATATGGTTACCACTCAGTGTAGTAAATGGTTTCCTGGTGTACGGGAAGCCATTTGGCTTGTCACTCAGTGTAGAGCCACCCACAGGCAGAAGGAAGAGGAAAGAATGAAGGAAAGACAGAAGAGGGAGCGCAAAATTACCCGTAGGCAGAAGGACGGGTGATTTTGCGCTCCCTCTTTGTCTTTCTTTCCTTCATTCTTTCCTCTTCCTTCTGCCTGTGGGTGGCTCTACACTGAGTGACAAGCCAAATGGTTTCCTGTACACCAGGAAACCATTTACTACGCTGGGTGGTAACCATATAACCAAATTTTGGCGCCTGGTGGTTTAGTGGGTAATTATTGCACTCCAATCGGATTGAGCCGGTGAAGGTTTATATCCAAGGGGTGATTGGGGTTTACTGCTCATGTAATGCCACTCAGGGATGAGTGAGGTTGGTCACTCTCATCTTAAATGTCAGGACCAACTGCCTAGCCCCGGGCTCCTACGCCCTTCGTGGGGCAACGTAGGATTGGATGATGGATGGATGGATGAATAATCTTTCGTATTTGTAAATTCATTTATGACAGAGTCTGCGCAAATTTTTGTTACTAAAGATTGTCTGATAAATGTACATTTCGCTTTAAGCAGAAGAAAGACCAATTCAGTTGCTGTTACTCCAGTTTGGCTTTGTATTTTTAAAACTATTTACATGGTGGTAAAGAAGTTCCTGTTGATTCTTTCTCTGATACAGATACTCACACAAGGTTCTCTGGAAGAGGCCCTAGGGGGCCTGTGGCTCCAGTATGTCAGCCTGAACTCTGATTGTTTGTTGGCTGCATGTGGTGTTAATCTGTGCTTTGTAATTGTATTTCTGGCCCTGGTTTTTCCAAAATTTGTCTAGCCCAGAGTCAAACTTTTCAACTGAGTCAGCACTCACAACCCATTCTGGCAGCTCATTCCAGTTGTTAACAACACGGTTGGGAAATGAAAACTTTCTCAGATCCAGCCTAGCTCTTGACTTCTAGATTTTCTAAATCCGCATTTTCGTGAGGCTTTTAGACTGGTATCGATCAGTGTAGACTGGTATTATTGCTGTTCTGGCAAGATAATTAGACTGGCACAGACTAGTCCAAAGCAGTCCTGCCACACAAGCTAGCCTAGGCGAGACCAGTCTGCACAGAAATGTATGCGCGTCGGCAACAGCCAAGAAGGAGGCAAGGAGCGTCTGTGGCAGGGTCAACAATGGTAGACTTGGGAATAAGGTTTGTTTTAAATTACATTTTTAGCACTAGCAGAAGCCTGTGATCATCCAAGAAGGGAACCAAATAAATCTCACCATGAAGTAGAGGCTTTTTATTACTATAGAATGCACGAAATAGGAGTATTAAAGCATTAACCCCTTAACCGTGGGGCGTCACTTTTGTGACGCTTGGGAGCAAGGGATCAAACCGCGGGGCGTCGCTTTTGTGATTCTGTGTTATTTTGAATTCACCCGGGCTTCCAAGTGGGGGCTTGTATCATCTATCAGTACTGCCAATGTCCAACACTAGTCAGCACTCCTAATCTCATCTGTACTCCCATCCATTGTTGACAATTTAGCCATTTCTCCCCGTTCTTGACTCCACTCCCTACCCCCCCTCCATTACCCTATCTTCTCGCCTGCCCGGCCGTGCTACGCTAAGTAAATCTTCCCTGGAATTTTTCACTGATTTCATCCATTGAAATAAGCCCTATGTCCTATTCTTATACCAAATAATATATACACGAAAGAAAAAAGGTAAGTGAGAGTGCCATACACCTGGAATTGGCTAATTATCACCTGACAACACCTCACGTGCACTCTTTCGCTAATTTTCGCTGTTTTTTTCCCCTTGAAATATGCCGTATAATCTATTTTCGTAATAAATATACATGTAAGGAGGGAAGGGAGAAGCCTAAGTGATATTTACATTCACCTGGAACTACCTAATTTATAATGTATTGTCTAGATTTCCTGCCAATCATTTCAGTGCTAGACATAGCTGTTTCAAGAGCTAACATTGGTAGCTTTGAATATCCCCTCAGTAGGCCTTTACCCCGGCCCTCCATTATCAGTTTCCTCTCATCTTCCGAAGTGAGGGTACGTATGTTTCTTCTTGCTGACTTCAAGGACTTTTTCACCCCTATGCTAAGGGCCCTGTGACCTTTACCCCCTACTAAACCTCGTGTGGAAAGAGGTAAAGGGCTGACAATTGATAAAAGAGTGACTACGATCTTTTTATTGAGTAAAACAGTGCAAGTGGAATTGTAAATAATGTGTAAACAGCAAGTGAAAGTAATGAATGTAAATATACGTGAACAATGGAAAATAGTTTTATAAGTTACTTCAAGTGACAGTGCATAACACAGTGTAAATAAAATAGAAATGTCTATCTATCTATCTATTGCCAGACGCCTCAATCCCGTTTGGGGTGGCCACAAACAAATTGCCTCCAAGTCGCCCTGTCCCCCGCCATTTCACTGCCCTGCTCCCAACTCACACCCCCCTCTCTCATATACCTCTCCACCCCATCTCTCCATCTCATCCTCGGCCTCCCCCTCCCTCTTTCCCCCTCCACCTCACTCACATACACTTTCTTCGTCAGTAATGTAAATAACGTAAATAGAAATGTAAATGAGTAGTATTATAAGAATACGAGTATATACCCTAGGAGTAATGAAAGTGAAAGTTTCACTCTAGCATGTCTGAGTGCTATGAGTTATGAGAGTGAAGATGAAAGTGACATCACTCTCAATGCTAGTATACAGGACGAGAAAGTGAATGCTACGTATTTTACTGAAAGAAATTGAATCCCTACAGTGACAATAAATTAATACTACTGAAGGAAACTTATGGATAAAGACTGTAGATATATATAAGTGTTATATAGTAATAGAAATATAAAGTGTGAGGGGTTTTATGAATAATAAATGACAGAGCACCAAGAGCGAACTAGTGCCAGTGCGACGATCAGACGCGCTCGTAATTTCCATTGCTTTCACAGTGTTTTTTTTTTTGAGTATGGATCCCAAACTACTTGAAAATTGTAGAATAGTGTTTATAGTGTTTGTATCTGGCTGTGGTAATCATATTACGGGTTGTTGGGAAGTGTAAAGTGGAGACTTCGTTACCCTACTTCAGAGGTCTCCACAAGTCCTACGGTAACCGACGAAGGCTCAACAATCATTCCAGGAGAAAGCTGAAGGTATGTGCCATAAGCATATTTAATTTTATTATTCTAGGACTAATAACTGATTTTTGGCAAATATTTTTTGAGAGTCTGTCGGAGCCCAAATAACCCCGCGGGACACGCAAGTCATTGGTAAACAAGCCCGCGGTGTAGGGGTTAATGACCGAGATAGAAATCTAGGGGAAGCATGAAATTTGTATGATCAACGCTACTCTCTGACATTTGTTTACATTCTTCTAGGCCACGCCCAGTCACTCTTACAGCCAGTAGCAGGATCGGACCGACATTAGCCCGTTCTCGCGATCACTTATGAGTCCAGACCGGTCTAAACTGGTTCAAAGTGGCCTGCAAAAATGTGGCATTAGTGGTCTCCGTTGTAGTGTTGCTTTCTCTCACCCTTGGTGCAGTCGCTGTCATATATACCAGTGACGATTTGATAGGTTTCAATTTGGTCGTCCCGGGATCTGTATGCCAGTGTGGGTTGATCTAGCTTTCTCAGTCTTCATTGTAGGGAAGGACTTTTACGTTAGGCACCAGCTTTGTTGCGTCATAGCCTCTACGTCCTTCACAAGGTGGGGACACCATATCTGGTTGGCATATTCCAGATGCGGCCTTACCAAAGCTGTATGTAATTGCTTGAAGACTGCTGGTTCCAGGTGAACAAATAATCTTATAAGCCTCACAATTTTATTTGCCTTGTTGATTTTCTTGGCTAGATGGTTGGAGAATGCAAGCTTGTCATTAATGACCACACCGATATCCTTTTCCGTTTCGGTCCTGTCGATGCTAGTGTACATGTAGTATCCTTTGTCCTCAACAGGAGTCCTTCCTTTTCTCATGTACCTGCTCTTCTCTGGATGAAAACTTAAGGGCCACTTTCCCGTCCATCCCCTGAGCTCATCCAGGTCTTCCTGCAGCTTGGTACAGTCCTCCATGCTCTATCTTCCTAAAAATCTTGGTGTCATCTGCATACAGAAATACCTCGTTGCCATGCCTGACTGCTTCTGGTAGGTCATTGATGAACATGACAAAGAGCAAGGGACCCAATACAGCCCTGTGGGACGCCACTTGATACGTTCCTCCAGTCTAATGCCTCGCCATTCACCATCACCCTCTGTTTACAACCTGTCATGAAGATCTGGATCCACTTCAATACCTCATCGCCAGTCTTATAGCTGGACACTTTTTCAAGCAGTCGTTTGTGAGGTACTCTTGTCAAAAGCCTTCACGAAATCCAAGTAGACCACATCCACAGCCAGCCCATTTTCAGTAGGCTCAGTCCATGCATAAGCACCCGGATGAGTTGTAGCACTGTTGATGTACCAGAAACTGCTTATTACTGAATAGCTTGTTCTCTTTCATATGTGAAATTATTCCCTCCTTCAACAGTGACTCCATTATTTTGCAGAACACACTTGTCAGGCTGACTGGTCTGTAGTTTCCTGGATCACATTTGTCCCCTTTCTTGAAAATGGCTGTGATGTGAGCAATTTTCCAGTCCTCTGATACCACACCCTTCAGCAGTGAGCAACTGTACGGTATCCTTAGGGGCTTCACCAATTCTTTCATCAACCCCTTGATTATTTTAGGGTGTATCCCATCTGGTCCAGGTGACTTACTTCTCTTAAGCCTTTGTAGAACCTTTCATATTTTGTCATGTGTTGTTTCTGTGTGGTCCAAACTCGGTACATCTCTTGTGGTTGCAGGCTGTGAATCTCCATCTGGTTCTCTAATGAAGGCCCCTGCAAATTGCTCCAAAAGTATGTCAGCCTTTTCTTTGTCACTTGTTGCCTTTTCAGATTTTCCCACATCCTTATATAGATCACCAGTGCGAGATTTAGTTTTAATCTTTGACATTACATACTTCCAGAACACTTTGGGGATTTCTTTTACATATTTTGCTATTTCTTTCTCCTTACTTTTCACTGCATTTCTCGTTTGTCGTCTAACCTGGTTGTTCAGCCTTTTGTACTCCTTCTTGAGATCCCTGTCCATTCCACGTACATCGTTATTTTTTCTGTATTTCCTTAACCCTTTCCCACAATCGCTGTTTTCTCTCAAATTTTGACCAGAGTTTTCTGTTGATGGCAGATTTTCATTCATTCTTTTTCTCGTCTTTTTAACACCAACATAATGTTTCTGGGGTACGCCCTCCTCCACGACTTCTTGTAGCTTGCTGATAGATTTCTTTCACTTATGTTCTGTGTTTTCATCCTGAGACAGATATTGTGTCCAATCTGTATCGTCGCCTTTTCATTATTTGATAGTCCGCCTTTTCCTACGTATAGATCTTCCTTTTGCTATTATTCTCCAGCTCCTGGATATCCACGCTGAAAAGGATACAAGCATGATCGCTTTTCCCAAGTGGACTAGCTATTTTGATCTCGACTATTGATTCTTCATTGCTAAATAACGGATCAAGGGTATTGCCTGTATCATTACCTCTTATCCTAGATATGTTGCTAGTATGTTGGGTGAGAAAACAATCTCGCACCTTCTTGATGAGTAGGATGTTGATCTCCGTAGCTCCAGTTTCCAATGTGCAGTTACTTCACCTGATGTGAGGAAGGTTAAAATCTCCTACGAATATTTTATATTGCACATTCATATCACTTATTTCCTGCATCAGTCGAAGGAAACTGTTGTTATTTTCTATGTTGCTGTTGGGACATCTGTAGATAGAGGCAGTTAGTAATTTCCCACCATAGTATACAGCCTCAACACAACAGTACAGTAATCCCGCATTTTTTGCGGATTTTTTGTCTACGGTTTTGCCCTCTCGCGGATTTTCTTAGCATTAATAAGTTCAACTAAAATATCCTTGAATATAGAGAAAACAAAAAATTTGAAATTCCCGCAGCTTCCAATTGTAGCGCGGTAAACCCACGCCACCCTCTGACCCTTTCCCACGGCCCCTCTGCCAGTGTTACCATATGTAGCATAATTTTATTCTTTTAGCATAATTTTGACCAAATTTTCGAGTCTGGAATATTTTTTAGCATATTAGAAGTTTTAGCATCATTCTAGCATAATTTAGAATGGAGTGGAATATTTTTGGAATAATTTTATAAAAGCTACAAATGAGAGAGAGAGAGAGAGAGAGAGAGAGATAAGGTAAGAAGATGTTTGAATAGTTGGTTACTTTCAGTTTGGGCTTGGTTGGGTTGGATTAGGTTAGGTTAGGTTAGGTTGGATTAGGTTAGGTTAGGTTTTAGGTTCGGTTAGGTTAGGTTTTAGGTTAGGTTAGGTTAGGTTCGGTTTGGTTCGGTTAGGTTAGGTTAGGATAAGTTGGAGCTTTGTATTTTACCCATGAAACCTAGGTTTTTCCGATGGATTTTGGTATGATTCATTCGAGTTTCAGCTTCATTTCAGTCGGAAATGGCCATTTTCTGTGTTTCCCCCCCTCTCTATAACCGCCGATTCCCCAAAGATCCCCCATTATTGCAGGGGGATGGGGGGGGGGGTCATATCTCAAAATCTGGTTATTTCCGACGGAAATGATGCTCAAAATTGAATGAATCACATCAAAATCCATCAGAAAAACGTAAGTTTCGTGGGAAAAAGCAGTATGGGCAGAAAACCGATACTTATCCTCTTACTGTATGTAGGTTCATTTTAATATTTTCATAGTAAACAATACATAATTAATATGTAGCACGAATATGTATAGAATTTTATCATTTAGCTTCAAGTTAGCGTAATTCATTTTATACTTGGAACAAATTTGCTCAATCTAGCATAATTTTTCATTGCCCTAGCATAATTTCGTTGTTTGGATATGGCAACACTGCTCTCTGACCCGCATTCTTCAGTCCAAGCCTGACTGCCTCACGTGTATGTTGTTCTTGTAACCGCACTATGATATGAGCCTCTTGCCTCCCACTTGCTTTCCACATGGCCCCAGGACGTAAGCCAGCCTCACCAAAGGCTAATAATACAATTAGAAAGAACTCCAAAGTGACAAAACGATCAAGAAAAGTTATGACCTTAGCAGAGAAAATTGTGTTACTGGACAAGCTAAGAAACGACTGTGCGAGTGTGTGCTATCGCCAGTTGATGCATCTTTTTATTTTGTACTGTTTTGTGAATAAATGTGTAGATAACTGTGTATTACAGTACGGTGTTTACGTTTTTCCTTCATAATAGAGTATGTGCTTTCAATCTTGTAAGAAGGTATTTCGGGATGAGTATGGAGGTTTCGGGACAATTCGCAGTCACAACAAACACATAACAATTCACCTTCATTAATGAAGATAGCTATGGGTGATGCTAGAATATAATTCAAAGGCAACTACAGCAAGGAAGAAACAAGTTAATTATTGACTAAAGGAGCAACTAATAAATAATATCCAGAACCTACGCTACTGAACATAGACTTTGTTGGATCCCCTTGAAATATAGCTATTAAAGTATTGATTAATTAATAAGTATATTGATAAAAGTATTGATTAGTATATTTATAGAATAGCGGGGAATCGTCCAGGGTGCGAATTGTTCTGAAGGGGAATCGTCCATGTTTTGACGGGGAATTGTCTGACGGCGAATTGTCTCGCAATCAGTATGGACATGGACTGTGTGATGGGCAGCATGGTGGACACAAGTGTAAGATTCAATTGTTAATAGAGTATTCGCGGAATTGACTTTTCGCGGGGGTTACAAGAACGTAACTACCGCGAAATATGCGGGATTACTGTACTCACAATATTTGGTCTTCAGTTCTATAACATTGAAGCCTATACTGTATCTCTCTTAACCTGCCCCGTCCTGACCGATTTTCCACTACTGACTCCCCCCAATCCCGACCAATTTTGGAAACAGTTCTTTTGGCTCAAACCTCCACTTTTGGTGAGAAATCAAAAACTCATAGAGAAATCGCTTACCTGAGGTTGGAAATACTGAATACAGGTAGAAGTACCCCGTGTCTTACTGGATTTTCTATCAGGCTAGCTCCAAAGAAAACAAGTTCAGTGGGAGGGTAATTATTCCACACCACTCATAAACAGTATTTATTTATTTATTTGGGATGAATTTATATGTAGTACGAGAGTATATTGGTTTTCACACAGTAATATAGGCAATATAAGCATTGTTTCACTCACCAAACACATCAACATACCTGACCTTTGGCGACATTACCTGATCATCATTTCTGACTGTTTCTTCCTCTAATACTACGTAAACTTTGTCCTCCACATTGTCATCGATTGGAGAATCACTGTGGCCTTGACTTTCATACCGTGGCATGACATGTCTTTACTGGCCAGGTCACTGGTAACAGGTGAATTGCTGAAACAATGGCATGCAGGAGGGAGGGGGGGAGGTCATGCAGGGTAAGGCATTGTCCCTGCCTGGCATCTTGTAAAGGAAGGTGTCCTGTGTATACGTACCAAAAATCACGCGCGAAGCTTGAAAAATGTGCAAATGACAGATCTTGCAATTGTGGTGTGTTCATACACGTCAATGGGACTCACAGTGACAAAACGTTTGGACGTATATATACGTCAACAGGACGCGATGGGTTAACCTGCCCCATCCCGGCAAATTTTTCACCAATCCCCCCCCACCCCCACCCCAATCCTGGCATTTCCCCCCCCCCCCCTAAAACCTCCGCTTTTTATGAGAAACATCACAAAATTCAGAGAGAAAGTGCTCAGTTGTCTGTGTTCTCTCATGCCAGGCTCCAGAGAAAATGTCGTCTTGGGAGGGGTAACTATTTCAAACCACTCATTATATGTAAATATTTATTTGGTATAAATTTATATGTAGTACAAGAGTATATTGCTTTTCACACAACAATGTAGGTGATATAAGCATTGTTCACTCACCAAAAACATCAACATATGGCACTTTCCTTTACGATGTTACCGCCTCATCACTTCTGCTTGTTTCTTCCTCTGGCTTCTTTTTTCCTTTGTCTTCCGGAATCATTTTCGCCTTGAATTTCGTCATTGGAGAGACCGTTGTGCGACATGTCTTTACTGGCCAGGTCACTGCTAACAGGTGAGTTGCCGAGAACATGGCGTGCAGGAGGGGGGAGGGGGAGTCAGGTGGGGCCAGGCATTATCCCTGCCTGGCATTGGGTAGAGGAAGGTATCCCACATATGCCTATCAAAAATCACCGGTGAAACTTGAAAATGTGCAAATGACGGACCTCGCAGTTGCAAAACATATGGATACGTCATCGGGTGTTACTGTGACAAAATGTGGTGACGTATCCATACGTCAACGGGACGCGGCTGGTTAATATAGATAATCAACCCCCTCCCTGGTTCATTGTGCAGGTTTTGTTCAACAATCTCATATCCATCCAAAGAATATGCTGCTGTAGGCCCTTTGTACCTGTAGGTTTTTGGCTTCACCTCCTGTAGAGCGATAATCTTTGGTGGTTTATCCATTTCCTCCAGCCAATGCCTCAGCTTAAGTCTTTTATCTAAACTAAATGTATGAGCATTGCTAAACATAGTAATTATATCCTTGTTATTTACATTATCCTGTGATTTCACAGTGGGGCTCATTTCTCTCCTCGAATACCGGGATCCTTTTGTGGTTCTTGTTTCCCGGCTTCTGCTGCTATGGTCTTGTTTGGTTGCCCTTGATTCCTGGTCTCTGCTGTGGTCCTGTATTGCTGCCCTTGATTCGCGGTCTCTGTTGTAGTCCTGTTTGGCGTTCCTAGAGTCCCGCGCTCTGTTGGGTTTTGAGGCTCCTTGGCTTTCACAATCCTTCGTCTCCACTGTTCCCTCTCTTTCCTGTTGAGATCATGAGAAATCCTCACTTTATCATATAGTGTATTATCCAGCAATTTTTTTTACATTTTTGAATATGGCTTTATTCATACTACTGTCTGTTTGCGTCACTAGTATGTATAGGCCTAGACTTGCCGCTTGCTGGCTTTCCCAGCCTAAACACTCAATGAATCTTGTTTGCATCCTATCCCACATTGCATGCCTGCATCAGATTTTTCAAAAATTCCCTGACATTCTATTCTCTCTGCTCACCTGAGAGGTAGATTCGGGTACACCATATATCACAACATTATTTTCTCTATCCCTCCTGTCATTCACCTCTCTGAAGAATGATTTGCATAGGTCAGGCTCCTTTGTTGTGTCCTCATTAGACACACCATTGTCATACTGTTTTTCTTTAATATGTAAACTGTTGCCAGTGAATACTGTACAGTATATGGATTTTGTTCCTGTCAACCCAGGTCCACCCAGCATGTAAGTCTGGTAGACTGCAGACTTTTTTTTTTTTTTTTTGCTACTGTCAGGTGGTTCAGCTCTTGTTATCCCCAGATGATGATGTTCTTGCCACCAGTCAGGCAATTTTATAAGACAAAGCTTAGAAGGAAAGGGCTAATATATAATATTATTTTGCAGGTGCATGTGACTCAGTTGTGGAAACTGCATACAGAGATGGGGAAAGGGGAGAAGAAAGCCAAATACCAACCAGCAGCCAAATTAATACAGTACCATCCAGCTGCTAAATCATGGTAATTCTAACCATCTGCGTCCTTTCTCTGGTAAGAG
The DNA here is from genome assembly GCF_032717465.1 of Coenobita brevimanus. Classification (NCBI taxonomy): domain Eukaryota; kingdom Metazoa; phylum Arthropoda; class Malacostraca; order Decapoda; family Coenobitidae; genus Coenobita; species Coenobita brevimanus. The sequence goes on along the minus strand of NC_137032.1, from coordinate 2,324,113 downwards.
TCCAAATGTGGCTATTTTTTTTTTTTTTTTTTCTTGGTCTGAAGCCCATCTGGGCAGGAAACCAGAAGTTACCTTTCTCCTGCAGTCCACCATCCTTTTTTGGAATAAGGAGTTGAGGGAAGGGGAGACCAAGGATGAGATGGACGAGTGGAGAAGTATATGGGAGTGAGGTATGAGTTGGGGTGGAGGGCAGTGAAATGGCAGGGGACAGGGTGACATGGAGGCAGTTTGTTTGTGGCCACCCCATACAGGATTAACCCGTCACTTCCCGAGGTTTTCCGCACCTCCGACATCCCCCAGTCCCGAGGTATTTTCGAAAAAAAATATTTTGGCTAAAACCTTCGCTTTTGGTGAGAAACATCGAAAATTCATAGAGAAATCGCTCACCTGAGGTTTAAAATACCCAATCCAGGTAGGAGTTCCTCCTTACCTGACTGGGTTTTCTAACATGCTGGCACCAAAGAAAACGAGTTCTATGGGAGGGTAACTATTTTATCCACTCATAAACGGTATTTATTTATTTACTTGGTATGAATGTATATGTAGTATGAGAGTATATTGGTTTTCAAGCAGTAATAAAGGCATTATAAGCATTGTTTCACTCACTAACTAATCACCATACCTGACCTTTTTTTGCCACATTACCTGATCATTATTTCTGGCTGTTTCTTCTTCTAATGCTATGTAAACATTGTCCTCCACATTGTCATCTATTGGGGAATCACTCTGGCCCTGAATATCTTTACTAGTCAGGTCACTGGTAACAGGTGAATTGCAGAGACAATGGCATGAGGGGGGGAGGGGGGAGGTTATGCGGTGTAAGGCATTGTCCCTGCTTGGCATCTTGTAGAGGAATAGAGGAAGGTGTCCCGTGTACATAGGAAAAATCACATGCGAAAATTGAAAATTGTGCAACTTAGGGACCTTGCAATTGCACGACGTACTGGTACGTCGCCGGGACTGACAAATGCAAATCGTTGCAACGTACCCATACGTCGACGGGACGGGGCGGGTTAAGGAGTCTGGCCATATATAGACAGATACCGTAGTTAGGTAGTGTAGATTTATTCAAACCAGGGACCAGTATCACATTTTGGTGTATGTTGATTTTTTGCTTAGAAGATGGTAGGAGTAGGTGAAAGATGACTGGAGTAGATAACGATAAGTGGATGAGTTCTGTTTGGGGGAGTACATGACGAGGGTTGGTTGACAGCACTTACTTAACTTGAAAGGCGTTGGATGGATTATCTGATGGGTTTTATGAAGTGCATATAGGTGTGGAGTGTTAGACATGTGTGGTGGTATCAGGATTCCAGGGGCTTGAATGTTATGTGGGGGTGTTGTCCATGTAGCATGCCATTGATGCAGAGTAGTTTCACTATTATTACAGTAATCCCGCATTTTTTGCGGATTTTTTGTCTACGGTTTTGCCCTCTCGCGGATTTTCTTAGCATTAATAAGTTCAACTAAAATATCCTTGAATATACAGAAAACAAAAAATTTGAAATTCCCGCAACTTCCAATTGTAGCGTGGTAAACTCACGCCACCCTCTGTCCCTTTCCCGCGGCCCCTCTACCAGTGTTACCATATCTAGCATAATTTTATTCTTTTAGCATAATTTTGATAAAATTTTCGAGTCTGGAATATTTTTTAGCATATTAGAAGTTTTAGCATCATTCTAGCATAATTTAGAATGAAATGGAATATTTTTGGAATAATTTTATAAAAGCTACGAATCAGAGAGAGAGAGAGAGAGAGAGAAACGAATAAGGTAAGAAGATGTAAGGTTTGAATAGTTGGTTACTTTCAGTTTGGGCTTGGTTGGGTTGGATTAGGTTAGGTTAGGTTGGATTAGGTTAGGTTTTAGGTTAGGTTAGGTTCGGTTTGGTTCGGTTAGGTTTGGTTAGGATAAGTTTGAGCTTTGTATTTTACCCATGAAACCTAGGTTTTTCCGATGGATTTTGGTATGATTCATTCGATTTTCAGCTTCATTTCAGTGGGAAATGACCATTTTCTGTGTTTCCCCCCCTCCCTATAACCCCCGATTCCCCAAAGATCCCCCATTGTTGCAGGGGGATGGGGGGGGGTCATATCTCAAAATCTGGTTATTTCCGACGGAAATGATGCTCAAAATCGAATGAATCACATCAAAATCCATCAGAAAAACGTAAGTTTCGTGGGAAAAAGCAGTATGGGCAGAAAACCGATATTTACCCTCTTACTGTATGTAGGTTATTTTAATATTTTCATAGTAAACAGTACATAATTAATATATAGCATGAATACGTATAGAATTTTATCATTTAGCTTCAAGTTAGCATAATTCATTTTTTACTTGGAACAAATTTGCTCAATCTAGCATAATTTTTTCACTGCCCTAGCATAATTTCGTTGTTTGGGTATGGCAACACTGCTCTCTGCCCCGCACAATCCTCAGTCCACGCCTGACTGGCTCACGTGTCTGGTGTTCTTGTAACCGTACTATGATATGAGCCTCTTGCCTCCCACTTGCTTTCCACATGGCCCCAGGACGTAAGCCAGCCTCACCAAAGGCTAATAATACAATTAGTAAGAACTCCAAAGTGACAAAACGATCAAGAAAAGTTATGACCTTAGCAGAGAAAATTGTGTTACTGGACAAGCTAAGAAGCGACCGTGCGAGTGTTTGCTATCACCAGTTAATGCATCTTTTCATTTTGTACTGTTTTGTGAATAAATGTGTAGATAATTGTGTATTACAGTACGGTGTTTACGTTTTTCCTTCAAAATGAAGTATGTGCTTTCAATCTTGTAAGAAGGTATTTCGTGATGAGTATGGAGGTTTCGGAACAATTCACAGTCACAACAAACACAAGATAATTCGCCTTCATTAATGAAGATAGCTATGGGTGACGCTAGAATATAATTCAAAGGCGACTACAGTGAGGAAGAAACAAGTTAATTATTGACTAAAGGTGCAACTAATAAATAATATCCAGAACCTACGCTACTGAACATAGACTTTTCTGGATCCCCCTGAAATATAGTTATTAAAGTATTGATTAATTAATAATAAGTATATTTATCAAAGTATTGATTAGTATATTTATAGAATGGCGGGGAATCGTCCAGGGTGCGAATTGTTCTGAAGGGGAATCGTCCATGTTTTGACGGGGAATTGTCTGACGGGTGTCTTGCAATCAGTATGGACGTGGACTGTGTGATGGGCAGCATGGTGGACACAAGTGCAAGATTCAATTGTTAATAGAGTATTCGCGAATTTAAATTTTCGCGGGGGTTACAAGAACGTAACTACCGCGAAATATGCGGGATTACTGTATTATTATTATTATTATTATTCTTTTATTAGTATTATTTGACTATGACATCTTTTATTTTTCATAAGGGACCTATAGTATGGGACCTCCTGATGTTGCCATGTATTGTATTCTTGCCACCATGCATGCATCCATTTATCAACCAATCCTACGTTGCCACATGAGCAAAGGAGCCCGGGGCTAGGCAAGTTGGTCCTGACATTTAAGATGAGAGTGACCAGCCTCACTCATCCCTGAGTGGCATTACGTGAGCAATAAACCCCAACGACCCCTTGGATATAAACCTTCACTTTCTCAGTGCAGCTGGAGCTCCGTAATTACCCACTAAACCACCAGGCGCCAAAATTAGGTTATATGGTTACCACCCAGTGTAGTAAATGGTTTCCTTGCTATCATCAAACTTATATTCATATTAGGAAATCAAGCTATCTGCAGCCCTGTTTCCCAGTATACTCTAGCTTCTATTCAGTACTGAGTTGTAACAAGAGATTAACACAAGAATAATGCCAGTCATGAAGAGTTGGCAACTTTAAATAGTGCTGAGCCTTAGTATTACCTTGTTCTGCTGCAGTCCATCATCTTCCTTTCTGGGAATAAGGAAGTACTTGAGGGAAAAAAATCAGGGAATTGAGCCTGGCAAATGACATAATATGGATCAGTTTGTCTAAGGTCGTAGTTGTAGTAGTTGCAACCCCAGGCTCGTCAGAACAGGAACCCAGTGGACTGCAGGCTGAGCTACCCTTCTGTAGTCCACCGTTCTCCTGGTGGGGGCTAGGTATGGGATTGAGAATGTTAATATATTCAGGCAGCTACCCCCCCCCCCTCCAACCTAGTAGTGCCACTCCAGCACCATTATATACTGTAGGTGTTAATTAAAGAAATACACTAAGGGTTAAGATCTGTATTGAACTCCTCCACAGAAGAAGGGTTAAATTATCAACGGGCCTGAGATTATCTCCTAAAATCTTGCCTTATTTTCAGGGGTCGCCTGTGCTACTCATGTTGCTGTTCTTGTTGCTGCTGTGTTGTTACCACTACTGATGGGGCTGGTGATGCTGCAATTGATGTCGATGCTGCGATGGGTGACAGTGCTGCAGTGGGGTTAGTGATGCTACATTTGATGAAGATGCTGCAATGGGGTTAGTGATGGCGTGATCAACGACAATGCTGCGTTGGAGTTAGTGACACTGCGATCGATGACGATGCTGCGATGGATGGCAATGCTGCCTTGGGGTTTGGTGCTGCAGGCTCACCATTACACAGTGGCCTCTAACCTCTGGGAAAGTACATCTGACTGTGCGAAAGAGGTTCCCATGGGCCATCTGGCTTCAAATCTTATTTACTACAACTGCAACTACAGCCATAGCCACAGCTACTACCGTTCTTCTGAAATGTGAGTTAGAAATTTTTTTGTTTGTTCACCTTGACTTGGTGGAGATTTTTCTCTTTGGCAGCCTAATCCCCATAGCCCAGAAGCAGAATAAGACGAGGATAGCAATATTTTGGCTCTGCATCCTTTCCAAGTCACTTTTAAGTCAAGTTGAGATGGACAGAGTATAGCAGTTGCTCCCCTACTTAAGAAATTTTAATAGAGAATTCCTCACCCCATCCTTGGGTGGGAAAAGGAGTTAGGACTGATAATAATGTTAATGCCTAATGATGATGATAATTATGATCAGTGGCAGTGCTAGGGTCCATAACTAGATCATTCCACCACAAGGGTATACTGGGCTAGTTAACTTAATCTAGGTACTCATTTTATTTGCTAATCTACGACAGTGATGACGACAACGATGATGATGATAGGATAGGATGCCGCAGTGCCAGGAATCAATCCCTGGCACTGTCAGGCTGGCGGTCACAAAGCTTAATGAACTTTCAGGATGGTAAGTCTTTAATCTTGTCAACAACAGTAGTTTATAGATCAGATGTTCGTAAGTGGGAGAGCAACTGTCTTGATTCCAACTAACACCATATGGTTTTATTCAACTGAGAGTGATGTTTTGGGGTCTAAGGATAATAATGACCTTTATTTTTCTTATTTATTTATTTATATTAGTCTGTGCCCAATTATCATAGTTCTTGCACCTTAACTTGGCCCAGGATTTGTCCATTCACCAGCTTTTTCATATATCTCAGTGGTAGAATAACACAATACTACAGGTCTACATCCATCCCATTGCCCTCTTCATGACTTGCATTCTGCTTGATAAACTATTGCTGGAATGCTTATTTTATACCAGGTTAAAATAACTAGAGTACAGTAAGTAAATTCCCCAGGTGTACCAATAGCAGATAGTTTTGAAACCTTTCCATTGCACTTCTTCATGATTATAGTTTTGAAACCTTTCCATTGCACTTCTTCATGATTAGCTTGTCTCCTTGCTAAGCTATTCCCTCAGCTCAGCATTATTTCAAGTTGATGATAGACAGACAAGTACACAGATAGATAAACATTACACAGATACACTTGGATAGTAGATAGACTGCAGTAGCCAAAGTGTTAGCTAGATAGATATACTGCAAGAATTTTGTGATAGAAAGGTGCCTTATGTTATTTTTTATGCCTTTGACTGCTAGTACAGTATTTCTCTGAGTTAAACAATGTCTGGTGTTAGTTCAGTGAAAGTGGCTTGTCTTCTTTGTGGCTGTGGTGATTTCATATTACTTCAGTGAAAATGGCTTGTCCTCTTTGTGGTTGTGGTGATTTCCTGATATGATTTCGTAGCAAGCCTCCTGAGCCACCTAAAAGACTCCCAAGTGAATTATGCATATGATTATCGACTGATTATTATTATGATTGTTTATTATAATTGATGCACAGTGGACAGATATTGCCTGTGGTTTGGCCAGTTGTTTCAGGTACTCGTACAGATTGTTGCTGTGGTTTCTGTTTCAATCACCCACACCAATTGACCCTGCAGTGTTGGCATTACTCGTTGTTTATGAACCCCAGTCCTATCGATTTCCTTGTGTGGAAGTTAGGACACTAAGTACCAGTACGCTTGTAAAAAAATAAGCGCCAAATCAGACTGAGGAGATTAAAGTATTATGCCGGCAGTAAATGAACGAAAAGTCTGCATTGTAAAAATAAACTTTAAAAATTTCTTGCTGAGTTAGTTGCTATTTTACTGTTATGTAGCATGGCCCCCAAGTCCCTTTGCTGCTAGTGGGGTTTGGGGATGACTGGGTGGTTGGGTAAATCACTTTTACAGCACACACAACCCACCATTGTATGCCATGATATATATCGGTTCCAACATCTGTAATGGGAGCTTCCAGAGTTCAAAGAGAAGGGGTCCTCATTGCATATGTTGGAAGGATAAGTGGCACACAGGTGGATGATTATATAAGTTAACATGCACGCAGCCCTTGCTTGCAATAACCACGTTGTGGCCGTACAGTAAGGGGGCAGAATGCTCTATGAGGGGGTTGTGTGCAAGGTTGTTTTGTTTTTTATTTTTTACGGCCCAGGCAATGCCTCAAGGATTGGGCATACGCTCTTAAGTGGATATTGCAAGCCAGACGTTGCACACTTTGTTCACATCTATGAGATGCTGGACCAAACATTCACAGCCACCCATTCATTCACCAATTTTTTGTTTCCCCTGGGACTAGCTACTGACTAACGTCATACCTTATGGGAGTGCCGTAACTCCTTACACCACCATGTGACTGCCTAGTTGTATGCTACCACCAATTGTACTAACTTATATCTTGGGTAGCAAGAAGCCACTTGGGTTGTCACTTATCGTAATCATGAGATGTCCACTTTGATTAGTTGCAACAAACAACCAGTTTCATTATGTCCTGCTGTCAGCTCTGAAAGAAGACGCCTTTGCCAGATTCGAGTAAAGCAACTCAAGTTATAGACAACTGGCCAGCAGCCATAGGCTATGAAATGTTTAGCAAGACTCCTGTCCTTAGCATGAGCAAAAGTATGTAGGCACTTCTCTGCCGGCTGTAGGAATGGAAGGTGTTTGAATTATTTTATGTGGTAAGGACTGCATTCTTTTGTAGTCCACCATTCTCCTTTAGGGGGATTGTAAAGGAACTGAAGGCTGTTAGTATAACGTTACAACTTCAATATCTGATCAGTACCATATGAAGGTGTCTGTTCCAAGCATCAGTAAAACAAGCAAGAGATGGAATGTTACTCTCTAGTCATTTGGGAGAGAGTGATAAATATGACATACAAGTTAGTGCTGGCAGAGTATTGTTGGCATACTTTTGCACATGCCTGTACATCACAAACAGATGCAGTCCTGGTTATATGCCACAGATGCTAAAAAATACAGGGTGGTTCATATATAACATGTCTGATCCCGTGTGCTTTGTTGTTGCCTTTTAAACCACACCTTACCCCATCCTTAGATGGGAAGAAGAGGTTAGGATGATGACAATGATGATTGCGATGATGGTTTTAATAATAATGAATGGTGATTATTAAATTCAGTATTGATGATAATTGATATGGGGAAGGCTCAGTCAACATTACCATCTCAACCCTGCACCATTTTCTGATTCCCATAACCCTTTCTTACTTTATAGTAATTGCTTGTTTGCATCCAGTGTTTGCATTTTTTATAAAGTAATTAAATAACTCTTGCATTTGCTTCAGTTATTGCTTAAAGGTCATTTATTTTAGTAAGCAGAAATTTTTACCCTCCTCTGACTTTTATCTGTCTATTGCCAGACATCTCAGTCCGATAAGGGGACGCCACAAACAAGTTTACTCCATGTTGCACTGTCATCAGCCATTTGACTGCCCTTTCTCCAACACACACCCCTCCCTTGTATCTCTCCACTCCATTCTTCCATCTCATCCATGGTCTCCCCTCCTCCCATCCCCCTCCACATCATACACATACCTTCTTCTAGTCGGTCTCTCATTCTCCATCCTCTACATAGCCAGACTATCTCAAAGTGTTTCTCTTTATAGCACCACAATGCATCTTTACTTCCTCATCTGTATATCTGTCTGTCCATAAAGCTCCACACACTTCTCACTTCATTTCCACTGCACTCACTCTTGACTTGTGTCCTTCCAACAGGATCCAAGCCTCACTTCCATGCTCACTTCCCTACCGCTTATCACAGCTTTCAGTGATCCAGCAACCTTTCTACCCTGCTGTACCCATTCAGACACTTCCTTCCATCCTTACTCATCACATTACTTAAGTACTTTGATGCACTCTCATTCTCTGTTTCCTCACCATCTAGTCTTATTGTGTATGATGTGACTTCTTTTCCCTCAAAGATCATAACTTGACTCATATATACATTCTCTTTTACATTCCGTTTCCTACATACACCCCCATACTCATTCACCAAGCCTTGCAGTTCACATTCCTCACAATACAGTATCATAAGCAAGCAACAGTTCAGGAAGTTTCCACATCTTACCCTCCCTCATAAGACACCAATATATTCACCTCCCTTCCTATTATCTCTCTTATACCCCATCCATATACAAATTGAACAACCACAGAGACATGACATGCAGGAACATGACACAAGGAAACATGACACAGACATGACACACAAAAGCATGACACTAGGTATGACACAGGCATGACACAAACATGACTCAAGGAGACATGAGATTTTTGTCCTTATGCAGATTCATTCCCATACCTCACTGGCAGAATAAGATAGCACTGTGGCCCAACATCCTTTCCATAGCACTTCTTCATGTCTAGCATTATATTAGTCTTGTGTCAACAAGCATTTAGAAAGGAAAGATGGTAATTTAATCCCCAGTTCAGCGACATTTGAATAGCTATTTCTGAAAGTTGTCAAAATACCTGCATTCCCCATATCAGCAAACTGAGCCGACAACACACCAGATATATGCGGCCAGCCCTGTATTTTGGTTTAGTAAATTGTGGGCTGCTGTTGCTGTGGTCCTGTATTCCTCTGTGGTAGTGTTGTAACTGAACCACTTCTCTGAACCAATACAGCATCGATTTCAGCATTTTTGCCTATACAGTATTTGCTCCCTGACTAAATAAAACAGTGTCAGTTGTTTGTAGCTTATCTGTATGCGCTGATCATCTTCCTTCTTGAATGAGATGTGGCTAAATGAGCTGAGAAATTTTGCTAAGGATATATACATGTCATTTTCCAAAGCAGATTGATGATAGTAAGATTCACACACACAGCTGAAAAAGAATATTAGAGGGAAATTTACTGTAGGGATAAGGTTGGAACTTAACTCACCATAAAGCTCATAGTGCCTCTCTTCTTTCATTAAATTCCAGCATTTAGTTTCTAAAGCATTGACTCTGATTCTTGGGAGTGCTATAGTTAAAATGAGCCTGGGGCCACCATAACAACAGCAAGTATTATCAGCCCAAAAGATCATAAATAAATGTGGCATATAAAAGGACCTGCACAAAAAGCCGTAGTGCTTTTTTACTGAACAATAAAAGTAGGTGTGTTGCATATATTATCCTTCCCGAAGTATTGATTTTGGTTGTTATATTTGTATGCATATTTTTATGCCTATTTTCATGTAATGATGTGTTATTTTTGCATTATTATTATTATTATTGCCATGTCATGTGATTTACTACACAGTCTGCCACAGGATAAAATGTGCTTTAAAAATATGCACCTATAGTCCTTGTTTTGAAGATTTTAGGTGGTAACAGGTCAACAATGAAAAGTGTCATCCTCAATCTGTATTTCCCCCTGCCTATGACCTTCAGTCTTTTAAATGCAACGTGTGCAGGAATTTCAGATTAAGAGATCTTGAATTTGGCTCTCTTTTGTGTATTATTTCTTGCAGCCTTTATTTTTTTCATGTCTGCAGTAAAAAGAAAAATCCATTGTGCTAAATAGCACTGAGAATTTAAAACTAACAAGCATCCTTAGTTATCCAAGAATAACATTCATTCTGAGTTGATTATCTTCATTAAACATCCCCAGTTGATTCTCTCATTTATGCCAGAGATTAATGGGTTGAGATTTTTCCCTGCATATATACGAACATTTATCATTAATATGGTGTATGTTTTTATTTATTTATTTATTTTTTCTGTGGCTGACTGTATGTTTATGTATTGATGTGGGTGTGTTTTTTGGTGCATGCTTATTTCTGTTGATTTATTCTATAGTCAGTTTGCCTTTACCTGACGAGAGATTCATAACCTCTTGCTTGGATTATGGCCAAGTGTAGTCAGACTGGAGAGTTAATTTGAATAATAACCAAGGAGTCTCATCCTTACTTCATCACTAAGGCTTATCAGATTTTATGTAGCCACAGAGATTCATAACATCTTAGCTTGGATTATGGCCAAGTGTAGTCAGACCTGAGAGTTAATTTGAATAGTAATCAAGGAGCCTTATCTCTACCTCAAAACAAAGGATTATTGAATTTTATACACCCATGAATTAGTACTGAATTTTTAAAGTTGGCTGGTTTTGTCAGATGAAAACAAACTGACAAAAGTTATGTATATGTTGAATTGTAATATGTCATTTTTATATCTGTATTTGTGTTGGGGTTGGAAAATGTGCCTTTGTAACGTCTCTTCAGGTGTTTAAAATTTTATAGCTATATGGGTCCTAAGGTGCCCAGTGGACTGAGCATCTAGTCATTTGCCATATTTCTCAAGCGTGTGCAAGAACTAATTTGCCTGTCAAGTCCCTATCGTCTATTAACCCATGGTATCTCAGAAATCAGCAGTATTATGTGTTAAGCAGATTATTGCCATATGTGCGGTATGCTGTGCTGGTCAGTGTTGTGTAAAGTTGTAAGCTCTCAAACATCACAGTCATTTGTTTATTCATTTTAAGAATTACTATATGCTTATTCTTAGGCTATGCTGGTGTTTCTTCTACGTTCTTGCATTTTCTTTGTCTTTCTGTTGTTGTGATGGTGTTGGTGTCTGTTGGATTAGGTTGTGGTGGTTTATAATTCTGGAGAGATAGAGAGTGAAGTACCGGTATGTAAATGACAGTAGTTTAATATCAGTGTTGCAGTGAGTAAGGATGTGTGAAGTCCCCATGGGTGTGTGTGTGTGCACTGAAGATTTGGGATTTGAATGGTGAGTGAATGAGCTTTTGAGCCATTTCATTGGGTTTGCGGTTGGCCAGTTTCTCTCTCTGTTGCGTTTCCTCTTTGCTTTATGGGCCCTGTACATTTCATCCATCTGTAAAAAAAAAAAAAAAAAATGAATTGGGGATGACTGCTTGAAAAAAAAGAAAAAAATGGTTACAATGATTAGTTATAATAATTGGTTACAAAGATGATGATGATGATTAATTCACTTCACTAGGCGTGGTACTGATAGTTTTCTCACTTTAAAGCTTGTTCATTCTTTGTTCCTTGCTCACTGGAAATAAAATTGAAAGAGAGAGAAATCAGGAGAGAAACCTTGCCCTAGTGCTAAAAATAATTTCAGGCCTTTGACCTTCCCATCACCTGTACTGAGAGTGTTTCCCCCTGCCTTCCCATAGCATGAAAGTTAATTCTTTCATCTTCTTCGTTTGTCGGTACATGAAAAACCTATTAGGTCAAGATTATGCAGTTTGGAAGAATATTTGCTATGTATTAGTAAATCTTGGCTTGTAATCCCACTTGACTGACTGCAGAAATCCTGGCAGTCCCAGAGATATATGTTGAAGGATTGTCTGTTGTGGTAGTGTGGTGAGTGTGTTGTGGTGTGGGAGGAGGCCATATGCAGTGGTAAATGTGGTGAGTGTTTTGTGGTAGTGTGGTGTGATAGTGTGTGTGGTGAGTGTGGTGTGGTGTGGGAGGAGGTATTACAGTTTGGGCATAAGTGTATTGTCTGTGAGTTGTATATTGTGTTGGCACTGAAGTAGAGAAAGATGATTGTGTTGAAGTTTGGTTATACTCATTTCACTCGTTACTTGGCACAAATTTTCATGTTTTCGCTGCTTTTTTGAACATTTCCTACTGGCGGAAAAATATTTCAGACCTACATTCTTTCCATAGATTTTCATCTTGACTGGCATATTTTAATGCTTGTTTACCATATTCTTACGACTCAGCATTCATGAGAGAGCATATGCCATTTTTAACACATTGACTGCGGCTGTATCATATATGATTTCCTGCTTTCAAAAATTCCGCTGTCAGAAATGGCACGAAATAAATCAGCTAGCAATTCATGGCACCCTATAGAATATTGCCATACATAGATTATGCATTTTTATGAGGTGCAGAGCTCAGCTCAGTTACCTACAAAATGCCGAAGGTAAAGGTACGAAATCTTCTCCATGCCGCCGCTAGCAGTAGCCGAAGCAAATATTGGATGAAATCTCTGGATGAGTGTAATAATGATAGTGATTTGTTGTTAGATGATGACAAGGATGTTTCAGATGCTGTTTTACACCTTATCAGATCGCAGGATTGACACTGACGACACAGTGCAACCATAACACATCGTTCGCCTGGCACCATCGCACAGGGAATATTTATTACTTCACGGACCTGTATCAGAGGTTATTTTTTTGTTTGCTTATTGTGTTATATACCACTGAACTCAAGATTTTTTTTCTCTATCTTTTGACTATTATTTTTTTTCTAATATTTTTTTCTAAATATTTGAAAACTGCCGCACATGGGATGTACATGTAAACAAACACTGATGCAGTGAATGGATTAAACCAAGTTAAAGAGCGAGAGAGAGAGAGAGTATAGTATAGGTGTAATTGTGTTTCTCTGGGTATGGTTGTGTCTGAAGGGTGAGTGTCTCATGATGGTTTTTGAAGGCTTCTATTGTGTGCCTGTAGTGGCCATGTATATTTAGTAGCTATGTACAATCTGAAACAGTAGAAATGAAGTTGGAAAAAAAAAAAAAAAATGGATGACGGTCACAGCCACTGGCGGACTGCACTTAGGCTACTGGTATTGCAGATGGTCGGAGCCGGTGACCTGTACTGTGAAACTCCATATGCTTTTCACAGCACAGTTCCGTTGGAATGGGGACCATTTTAAGAGGGTAGGAAAAAAATATGTATCCTTGTGAAATTAAGTGTTGGGTATAGGATGAGAACAGATGTTTTTTGAGCACTCTGTGTAGTGTAGGTTTTGATTACATTCTTGCCAACGCATTTCTTCATAACCAGCATCACATTTTAGTACTTATATATATCTTCTTACAACTCAGCATCCATGAGAGAGCACAAGGCATTTTTAGACCAAGTTAGAGTAAAGAGAGGGAGAGAGAGAGAGCATAGGTGTATTCATGTTTCTCTGGGTAGGGTTGTTTCTGAAGGGTGGGGTGTCTGTTGATGGTTTTTGAAGGTTCCTGTTTGGCTGGAGATTTTTGGATGTCTGTAGTGGCCTTGTGTGTATAGGTAGTAGCTATGTACAATCTGGAAAAAAAAAAAAAAGAGGAAGAAGCCTGACGGCTACAGTCATCAGCGGACTGCGAATAGTGCAGGTGGTCGGAGCTGATGGCCTGTACTATGAAATTCCATATATTTTCGCAGCACTGCTCCTTCTGAATGGGGGCCATTTTAGGGGGGAGAAAAAAAATTTATCAGATATATTTTTTTGAAATTTAATGCTGGGTGTAGGATGAGAACAGATGTTTTTGAAGCACTAGTGTAGGTTTTGAGTGGGTGTATTTGCTGGGTAATGACTACACATTAGCTAAAGCAAGTATCTGTGCAGGAGAGGGTCATTGTTCCCAAAATTCTGAATGCAACAAATGATATCTCAGGAGAGTTGATACACATGATCTCACCCACCTGTGTTTACTGTTGCCTTATAAGAAACGCTTTATGATTACTGTCTTTCAGTATAGGGAGAAAGTTCTTACCACAGCTAATAGTTGGATTATATTGTTTGACTCTATAGCCAGATGGCATAATCCCATAAGGAGTGGTCGTTTGTCTTTGAGTTGGTTATTTTACAGGGAGGGGCACTAACCCTCTGCCAACCCACTTGCTGACTTGTTGGGAACACACAGGAGTTGGTTATATAGTTACCACCCAGCGTTGTAAATGGTTTCCTGTTTTACAGGAAACCTTTGGTCTTGTAACTCAACATAAAGCCACCTGAAAAGAAAAGAGTAATAAAAAGTGACAGTGTATTTATATTGCCCCGGAGTTATTGCATACAGATTGCCGTGACACTGAATGCTACATAGTAATTGAATCATAAGACGAAGTTTGTTATTCAGGAACCTGATTCACAAAACATCCCACTGCCGGAGCTCTGCCAGGACCAGCTTGTGGCAGTATCACATTTCACAGTATTAACACTTATTTATGATGCCATATCAGATGGTTATCAGTACAGAGAGACATGTTATACTGGTTAGAAAGAGTGGTTACCAATTAATGCAAGATATAAGCCACTACGAAAATTTAAGGTCAGGCTTTTACGAGATTGTTGCATCGTAAAATGTATTAGTGTGAATAATATCATAAAGCTGTTTACAATATTACAAGCTTGATGCCCCAGAAATTATCACCCTAAATCTTTAGTTTTAAGGCAGTTTGTCCAGGCATCTCAAAATGAACAGATCTTGAATTTGGCCCTCTGTTTTATTTTTATTTTTTTCTTCTGCATAAAAAAAAATCATGTAGTATGCACAGATACTTATTTTAGCCACTCAGCAGTATGAAAAAAATATGGTTTCCTGAACACAGTTCCTTTAGGATGGAGGTCGTTTAGATAGGGGAAAAAAATTGTGAGGTGTTATGTTAGGTAGAGGAAGAAGAGAGAAGTGTAGTGCTGGGTGTAGGAAGAAGGGAAGTGTAGTGCTGGGTATAGGAAGAAGAGGGAAGTGTTGTGGTGGGTATAGGAGGAAGAGGGAAGTATAGTGCTGGGTAGAGGAGGAAGAGGGAGGTGTTTTGAGTAGGAGAGGAAAATATGCTATTAGTTAGAGGAGGAAGAGGGATGTTGTTGAAGCAGTGCATGTAGTGCTGAAGGTTTTGAATGGCTGTAGTGGCCAGGTACTGAGTATGTGCAGGATAAATTATTAATAAAAAAAGAAGAGAAAAAAAATGAGGAAAAATAAAACAAAAATGGTTGCATGTTTAATCTGGATGGAGGTCACTTCTTAAATTAATTTGGGACAGTGGTCAAGTGATAGGTCTAGTACAACTTCCTAGGTGGTTTGAATGGCCATAATGCTTTTATTTTCCTCTGACAAAGTGGTGCCAGACTGGAGGGTCAGTTTAACTAGTAATCAAGGAGACTCATTCCTGTCTCATTACTAAATTTCTCTATGTTTCATGGGATTGATACAGTTCTCTCAGATAAAAATAGCTTATTATGAAGAGGTACATAGTGATGCTGGGGAAGGAGGCAGCCATATAAGTTTGTGTGGAGGTCATGTTGGGGTGTGGTGGTGGATTATGATTTTGTTTTTTTTTCTGAATTGAGAGTCCCTTGGTTGTCCCATGTCTGTGTTTAGCCACATGGGATCTTTGGCACTGTATAGTATTGGTGTTGATGCTGAATGGGAAAGTCATGGAGTTGATAATTATGAAGCACTTATGTAGAAAAAAATGTGTGAGGTAGTCAGGATTCCAGGAGCTTCAATGTCAGTGAGTGAGCATCTGGCCCTTTTTACTGGACATGGCCTGGTTATATCAGTGCCACCACACGAAAGTGTCTGCCTAGCACCACATTTTTATAACAATTGGGTGCGGAAGATGAGAATCGGGGGTAAGGTTGCGAGAGGCAGACTGAAAAAGATCTGGAATGAGGTCATAGTGTGTGAACTCAAGAGATAAGGAACTGAATTGGGAGGCTGCCAGAGATCAAGCAGCCATTAGGTGACCAAGGCCATCACAAGCATGTTGGGGCAATACAAAAATACTGAACCACTTCTACAGGCCCATCATGCACTCTTAATTTCAAGGTTAAGAAGCTCAGTATATATCAATACATAGGACTGAATTATATTAAAACACATCATCTGAGATGCAAAGTCACATTTTCCACACTACTACAAACTAAATATGTGTAAATTGTGAGTTTTGTTTGTGTATAATGCCAGCCAAAAGTAATTCCTCATTTAATAATTTATATATATATATTGCCATAAATTGCTGATAGGTGAACATTGCGTGAATTTAGGGTTAGATCCCAGCAAGAGGGACTTTTTCTCAGGCATTTAAGGATCATACACAAGACAGTAACTATCAAGATACATATTTGTGTTAAATTTAAATTAATATTTTCAGATGAATTAATCTTAACATTTCACAGCACACCCTTGAGATTAAGAAGCATATTATGTGAACAGTGTTTGTATTTTTAACTGACAGATTAAGAGAGAAACTGCTTAGTGAAAGTATCTTAAATGGGGAATTGCTGACAGGGGTTTGCCAGTAAGTTATTATTGTTATTATTTGACTAACAAGCAGTTTCTGAAGCTTAATGATACCCCCTGTTGGCATTATTCTACAAATGAAAACAAAATTGAATGTTTATTCTCTGTGTTTTAGTATTTCATATAGTTAAGTATTGTATTAGGCTCCCCCCTCCATCTGCTTCCACTTCAACTCTTTGTTCTTCTCTTCCTTCCTCTTCTTCCATCCTTTTCCTTCCTCTTCTTCCATCCTTTTCCTCTCTTCCTTCGTCCTCCTCCTTCTCACCTTACCACCCATCCAACCTCTCAACCACCACCACCCTGCAACCCACCCTTCCACCACCACCCTGCAACCCACCCTTCCACCACCACCCTGCAACCCACCCTTCCACCACCACCCTGCAACCCACCCTTCCACCACCACCCTGCAACCCACCCTTCCACCACCACCCTGCAACCCACCCTTCCACCACCACCCTGCAACCCACCCTTCCACCACCACCCTGCAGTCCACTCTACCACCACCACCCTGCAACCCACCCTACCACCACCACTGTGCAACCCACCCTTGCTATGCCCTGCCAGATGTCCCTCGCTATTCTTGCCATCCCTGTCTTGTCCTTCCATCACTGTCCTGTCATCCATGGCCTGTTACTCCTGTCCTGTCCTGCTGTCACTCACCTGCCCTGCACCCTGGCACCATCTTCCCCTCCCTTGTACCCTTGCAATACACAGCCATGCCCTCCCCTGTACCCTTGCAATACAAAACCATGCTCTCCCCTGCACCCCTACTCTGTCCTGCGATGTCTCCCCTGCACTCTTGCTATTCCTGCAATCCCTTACCTGTTCTGCTATCACTCTCCTGTCGTTTCTTACCACTGTCCTGCCATCCCTGTCCTGTCCTGTCATCCTTGTCCTGTCCAGTCATCCTGGTCCTGTCCTGCCATCCCTATCCTGTCCTGTCAGCCCTGCTCTGCCATCCCCATCCTGCCCTGCACCCTTGCAATACACAGCCGTGCCCTCCCCTGCATCCTTGCCATACACAGCCATGCCCTCCCCTGCACCCTTGCCATACACAGCCATGCCCTCCCCTGCAACCTTGCAATATATAGCCATGCTCTCCCCTGCACCCTTGCAATACATAGCCATGCCCTCCCCTGCACCCATGCAATACAGTCATGCCCACCCTTGCAATACACAGTCATGCCCTCCCCTGCACCCTTGCAATACAGTCATGCCCTCCTCTGCACCCTTGCAATACATAGCCACACCCTCCCCTGCACCCATGCAATACAGTCATGCCCTCCCCTGCACCCTTGCAATACATAGCCACACCCTCCCCTGCACCCTTGCAATACACAGCCATGCCCTCCCCTGCACCCATGCAATACAGTCATGCCCACCCATGCACCCTTGCAATACACAGTCATGCCCTCCCCTGCACCCTTGCAATACACAGTCATGCCCTCCCCTGCACCCTTGCAATAGTCATGCTCTCCCCTGCACCATTCTTATGCCTTGGCATGTTTCCCCTGCCCTGCATCCATGCATAGTCCTCCCCTTCCCTGCATCCTTGCTATGCCCCACCATAACCTCCCTTGCAATAGTCATACCCTTCCCTGCACCCTTACGATACACAGCCATGCCCTCCCTTGCACCCTTGTAGTAGGCTACAGCCATGACCTCCTCTGCACCCTTGCGGTAGGCTACAACCATGCCCTCCCCTGCACCCTTGCAATACACAGCCATGCCCTCTCCTGCACCCTTGCAATACAAAGCCATGCCCTCTCCTGCACCCTTTGCAATATGCTGCCATGCCCTCCCCTGTATCCTTGCAATACAAAGCCATGCTCACCCCTGCTATGTCTCCCCTGCACTCTTGCTATTCCTGCAATCCCATACTTACCCTTCTATCACTCTCCTGTCGTTTCTTTCCTGTCCTGTTATCGTTGTCACCACTGTCCTGGCATCCCTGTCCTGTCCTGTTATCCTTGTCCTGTCCTGTTATCCTAGTCCTGTCCTGCCATCCCTATCCTGTCCCGTCACCTCTGCACCCTTGCAATACAGCCATGCCCTCCTCTTCACCCTTCCCATACACAGCCATGCCCTCCCCTGCACCCTTGCAATACACAACCATGCCCTCCCTGCACCCTTGCAATACACAGCCATGCCCTCCCCTGCACCCTTGCAATACACAGCCACGTCCTCCCCTGCACCCTTGCAATACACAGTCATGCACTCCCCTTCACCATTGCAATACACAGCCATGCCCTCCCCTGCACCCTTCCTATGCCTTGCCATGTTTCCCCTGCCCTGCTAGTCCTGCCATTCTTTTCTTGTCCTGCCATCTCTTACCTGCCCTGCATAGTCCTCCCCTTCCCTGCACCAATGCTATGCCTCACCATAACCTCCCTTGCAATATTCATACCCTTCCCTGCACCCTGCAATACACAGCCATGCCCTCCCCTGCACCCTTGCAGTAGGCAACAGCAATAACCTCCTCTGCACCCTTGCAGTAGGCTACAGTCATTCCCTGCCCTGCACCCTTGCAGTAGGCTACAGCCATGCCCTGCCCTGCACCCAGCAATACACTCCAATGCCCTGCCCTGCACCCTTGCCATACACAGTCATGCCCTGCCCTGCACCCTTGCAATACACAACCATGCCCTCCCCTGCACCCATGCAATACACAGCCATGCCCTCCCCTGCATCCTTGCAATACGCCGCCATGCCCTCCCCTGTGCCTTTGCCATACACAGCCATGCCCTCCCCTGCATCCTTGCAATATGCCGCCATGCCCTCCCCTGTGCCCTTGCCATACACAGCCATGCCCTCCCCTGTACCCTTGCAATACACAGCCATGCCCTCCCCTGTACCCTTGCAATACACCACCATGCCCTCCCTTGTACCCTTGCAATACACAGCCATGCCCTGCCCTGCACCCTTGGAATACACAGCCATGCCCTGCCCTACACCCATGCAATACACAGCCATGCCCTCCCCTGCATCCTTGCAATACAAAGCCATGCTCTCCCTTGCACTCATGCTATTGCCTGCAATGTCTCCCCTGCAATAAACAGCCATTCCTTCCCTTGCACCATTGCCATATCCAACCATACCCTACCTTGCACCCATGCTATGCCATGCCCTTCCCTGCACTCTTACAATGTCCTGCTATCCCTGTCCTGTTGTATCCTGCCAACCCTGTCATGCTATCTCTTACTTCCTCTGCACCCTTGCTATGCCCTGCCATCCCTGTACGCAGTCATACTCTCCTTCGCACACTTGCTGTGCCCTGTCATCCCTGCTATTCTTGCCTAGCTTTGACCTGCCGTGTCATCTCTGCTATGTTTTACTGTTCTTGCCTTGCTCTGTCCTGTTCTGCCATCTATGGTATTCTTGCCTTGCTCTGTCCTGTCCTGCCGTCTCTGCTGTTCTTGCCTTGCTCTGTCCTGTCCGGCCCTGTCATGTTCATCACTCTTTCAACATATCCTTCATCCCATCTTGTCTTTACCCTCTTCCTCCTTGCTCTCTTCCTTTCCTCTTGTACCCCTCCTTCCTTCTGCTTCTTGTCTTTTCCACCCGTTCTTCCACTTTCTAATCTTTTTTTTCCATCTCATCCTCCACCTAATCTACTTTCTTCACCTTCTTCCTTTCCTATCCTGCTTCTCTCCTTCCACTCCTCCAACTTTCCTTCTCCTCCTGTCCATCTCCTCTCACTTTCCTTCTCCTCCTGTCCATCTCCTCTCACTTTCCCCCTTCCCCTGTCTCCTCCATCTTTATCTTTCTCTTCTGTCACTCTGTTCTTCCTCTTCTGCTCTCTCTCCTCCTCCTTTCTGCTATTCTTCCTTCCCAGTGTTTTCATTTTCCTTCTCTTTTTTTCTTCCACATCCTCCTCCTCCTTCACCCTCTTCCTCCCCCTCCCCCCTCTCCCTTGTTCTTCTTTTTCCCATCCTTTCCTTTTTGCACCCCCTTTTCTCCTCTTTCCCATCCTTTCCTTTTTGCACCCCCTTTTCTCCTCTTTCCCGTTCCTCTCCACCTTCATTCCTTTCCTACCCCGTCTTCCCTATCCCATATTTCTTCTCTTCTACCCTCCCTTGCTCACCTTTTCCCTTCCACCTTCACCATTCGCTTTATACTTTTCCGCTCCTACAATTTCTCTCTCATTTTGTACCCCTTCCTCTTCTCTTCTTCTACTCCCCTCTTCCAACCCCCTTCTCCTGTTCTATCCCCCCCCCCTTTCCTCTACTTTTCTATTCCTTCTTCCTCTCCTGTTCTTCCCACCCATTCTCTCCTTTTCTACCCTCCCCCCCTTTCCTCTACTTTTCTATTCCTTCTTCCTCTCCTGTTCTTCCCATCCATTCTCTCCTTTTCTACCCTCCCCCTTCCTCTCCTCTTCTACCCCCCCCCTTCCTCTCCTCTTCTACCCTCCCCCTTCCTCTCCTCTTCTACCCCTCCTTCATCTCATCTACCCTCCTTTCTGCTACCCTTCAACCTTCCCCCTCCTTCTTCCTAAATATTTTTATCAAACTACTTTCGTGTAGCTTCTTCTGTGTGTTGAGAGAATAAAGGTAGGGTTATTAATCCAATTCTTGCTAATGCCAGACGATTTTATTTAATTCCTGCTGACGCCAGACGATTTTATTTAATTCCTGCTGACGCCAGACGATTTTATTTAATTCTTGCTGACGCCAGACGATTTTAATTTAATTCTTGCTGATGCCAGACGATTTTAATTCAATTCTTGCTGATGCCAGACGATTTTAATTCAATTCTTGCTGACGCCAGACGATTTTATTTAATTCTTGCTGATGCCAGACGATTTTATTTAATTCTTGCTGACACCAGACGATTTTATTTAATTCTTGCTAACACCTACAGGCTTTATTCACTCTTAGATGGGGGAGGGATAGGAAGAGTGGTGGGAAGGAATGGGGGGAGGGGTAGGAGGGAGGAGGAGGAGGAGGAGGGAGGGGTAGGAGGGAGAGAGGAGGAGGAGGGAGGGGTAGGAGGAGGAGGGAGGGGTAGGAGGGAGAGAGGAGGAGGAGGGAGGGGTAGGAGGGAGAGAGGTGGAGGAGGGAGGGGTAGGAGGGAGGGAGGAGGAGGAGGGAGGGAGAGGAGGGAGAGAGGAGGAGGAGGAGGGAGGGGTACGAGGGAGAGAGGAGGAGGAGGAGGAGGAGGGAGGGAGTACGAGGGAGAGAGGAGGAGGGAGGGGTACGAGGGAGAGGAGGAGGAGGGAGGAGAGGAGGGAGAGAGGAGGAGGGAGGAGGGAGGAGTACGAGGGAGAGAGGAGGAGGAGGAGGAGGAGGAGGGAGGGGTACGAGGGAGAGAGGAGGAGGAGGAGGAGGGAGGGGTACGAGGGAGAGAGGAGGAGGAGGAGGAGGGAGGGGTACGAGGGAGAGAGGAGGAGGAGGGAGGGGTACGAGGGAGAGAGGAGGAGGGAGGGGTACGAGGGAGAGGAGGAGGAGGAGGGAGGGAGGGGTACGAGGGAGAGAGGAGGAGGAGGAGGAGGAGGGAGGGGTACGAGGGAGAGAGGAGGAGGAGGAGGAGGGAGGGGTACGAGGGAGAGAGGAGGAGGAGGAGGAGGGAGGGGTACGAGGGAGAGGAGGAGGAGGAGGAGGGAGGGGTACGAGGGAGAGAGGAGGAGGAGGAGGAGGGAGGGGTACGAGGGAGAGAGGAGGAGGAGGAGGAGGGAGGAGGGAGGGAGAGAGGAGGAGGAGGAGGGAGGGGTACGAGGGAGAGAGGAGGAGGAGGAGGAGGGAGGGGTACGAGGGAGAGAGGAGGAGGAGGAGGAGGGAGGTGGACGAGGGAGAGAGGAGGAGGAAGAGGAGGGGGAGGGGTACGAGGGAGAGAGGAGGAGGAGGAGGAGGGAGGGGTACGAGGGAGAGAGGAGGAGGAGGAGGAGGGAGGGAGGGGTAGGAGGGTGAGAGGAGGAGGAGGAGGAGGGAGGGGTAGGAGGGAGAGAGGAGGAGGAGGAGGGAGGGAGGGGTAGGAGGGAGAGAGGAGGAGGAGGAGGGAGGGAGGGGTAGGAGGGAGAGAGGAGGAGGAGGAGGGAGGGAGGGGTAGGAGGGAGAGAGGAGGAGGAGGAGGAGGGAGGGAGGGGTAGGAGGAACAGAGGAGGAGGAGGGCGGGAGGGTAGGAGGAGAGAGGAGGAGGAGGAGGAGGGAGAGAAGGGGGGAGGAGGGAGAGGAGGAGGAGGAGGTGGAGGAGGGAGAGAGGAGGAGGAGGAGGAGGGAGGGAGGGGTAGGAGGGAGAGAGGAGGAGGAGGAGGGAGGGAGGGGTAGGAGGGAGAGAGGAGGAGGAGGAGGAGGGAGGGGTACGAGGGAGAGAGGAGGAGGAGGAGGAGGGAGGGGTACGAGGGAGAGAGGAGGAGGAGGAGGAGGGAGGGGTACGAGGGAGAGAGGAGGAGGAGGAGGAGGGAGGGGTACGAGGGAGAGAGGAGGAGGAGGAGGAGGGAGGGGTACGAGGGAGAGAGGAGGAGGAGGAGGAGGGAGGGGTACGAGGGAGAGAGGAGGAGGAGGAGGAGGGAGGGGTACGAGGGAGAGAGGAGGAGGAGGAGGAGGGAGGGGTACGAGGGAGAGAGGAGGAGGAGGAGGAGGAGGGAGCGGTAGGAGGGAGAGAGGAGGAGGAGGAGGAGGGAGGGGTACGAGGGGGGGAGGAGGTGGAGGAGGAGGGAGGGGTAGGAGGGAGAGAGGAGGAGGAGGAGGAGGAGGGAGGGGTAGGAGGGAGAGAGGAGGAGGAGGAGGTAGGGAGGGGTCGGAGGGAGAGAGGAGGAGGAGGAGGGAGGGAGTGGTAGGAGGGAGAGAGGAGGAGGAGGGAGGGAGGGGTAGGAGGGAGAGAGGAGGAGGAGGAGGGAGGGAGAGAGGAGGAGGGAGGGAGGAGGAGGAGGGAGGGAGGGAGGGGTAGGAGGGAGAGGAGGAGGGAGAGGAGGTGGGAGGGGTAGGAGGGAGAGAGGAGGAGGAGGAGGAGGGAGGGAGGGGTAGGAGGGAGAGAGGAGGAGGAGGAGGAGGGGGGGAGGGGTAGGAGGGAGAGAGGAGGAGGAGGAGGGAGGGGGGGGTAGGAGGGAGGGAGGAGGAGGAGGAGGAGGAGGGAGGGAGGGGTAGGAGGGAGAGAGGAGGAGGAGGAGGAGGGAGGGGTAGGAGGGAGAGAGGAGGAGGAGGGAGGGAGGGGTAGGAGGGAGAGAGGAGGAGGAGGAGGAAGGGAGGGGTAGGAGGGAGAGAGGAGGAGGAGGAGGGAGGGAGGGGTAGGAGGGAGAGAGGAGGAGGAGGAGGAGGGAGGGGTACGAGGGAGAGGAGGAGGAGGAGGGAGGGGTACGAGGGAGAGAGGAGGAGGAGGGAGGGGTACGAGGGAGAGAGGAGGAGGAGGGAGGGGTACGAGGGAGAGAGGAGGAGGAGGGAGGGGTACGAGGGAGAGAGGAGGAGCAGGGGAAGAGAAGGGAGGAGAGGAAAGGGGAAGGAGACGGGAAGAGGAGAGGAAGGGGAGAATAGGTAGTAAGATGGGGAGGGAGGAGGGGGAGAGAACAGGAGGAAGGGGGAGTAAAGATGATGAGAGGAGACAAATGGGAGGAGGAGGGGAGGACAGGAAGAGGAAGGGAAGAAGGGTTAGAAGGATGGGGAGGAAGGAGAAGGAGGTATGGAGGGGAAGAAAGGAAGGAGGAGGGAGAGAGGAAGAGGGAGTAGGAGGGGGGGAGGAGAAAAGGGAAGAAGGAAGGAGAAGAGGAGGAGGAATGGGGAGGGGAGAAGAGGAAGAGGGCAGGGGAGAAGAGGTAGAAGGATGGGAGGGAGGGAAGGAGGGGAACAAATGAAGGAGGGTGGGGGGATGCGTGGAAGAGGGAGGAGAGGTAGAAGAATGGGAAGGAGGGGAGGAGAGGTAGAAGAATAGGAAGGAGGGGAGGAAAGGAGGAGGGAAGAGGAGAGCAAAACGGAAGAGGACGAGGGGACAGAAAGAATGAGGTGGAGGGAACAACAGAACAAGGAGAGGAAGAAGGATGAGGAGGGGAGGGGAGGTAAAAGGATGGGGAGGAGAGGAAGAGGGAGGGGGAGTAGGGGAGGAAGAGGAAGGGGAAGGAGAGGAAGAGGGAGGGGGAGGGGGAGGAGAGGAAGAGGGAGGAGGAGGAGGAGGGAGGGGGAGGAGAGGAGAGGCAGAGGGAGGAGGGAGGGTAAGAGGGGAAGAGGATGGGGAGAAAAGGGAGAGTGAAGAGGGCAAAAGGCAGAGGGAAAAATTGACAGGGGCATTTTTAATATATCAAGAATTAATTTTCTTTAACAAAATCCATTCACAAATACCCCGAGGAAATAAATATATAAGTAAATACTGCTTACTGTACAACTATCAACCACCTGCCTGATGATACTTTCTGGAATTGGTGCACAGTAATGCACAAATGAAGACAGTTTCCTTTTTTCTATTTAAAAAACTCTCCTAAACTGCATTATTGGCATTTGAAAGCAATTGCTGAATCATTATTACCTTAATTAGATCAGTATTTACGTCTGCATACTACATTACAGTGCTGACAATATTAAGAGTTATCAACAAATAATCATGCAGGCTAAAGACATCTGGATATCATGGATGGTGTGAACCATAAACTGCATTAACTTGACCAGTGTGATACTTATGTTACAACATGATAGTTGAAAAGATCTGATAAAAAGATTTTTATTATAAACATGAACCCACTGAGCAAGATGATGTCATTTTCATGTTACAGTACTATTCTTATTATTATTTTTATTAGTCTTTTATTCCATCTTGGATAAGCTCTTTAAATTTAAGGAGTTCACTGCAACTTCAGTTAAAACTTTCAAAATTAAACCTTTCCTAAGTTAAACAAAACAACACAGCATTGACAAACTTTCATAACATAAAGACATTCCTCGGTTGAATGGAACACTCTTATTGCAGTAAGAACAAATTGAAAAGGATATTGCCAAGAGAAGGAGGGGGGGATGAGGAGGAGGACAGGGGAAAGAGGAGGGAGGACGAGGGGGGGGAGAGGAAGGGAGGGAAGGGGGAGGAGAAGAGGGAAGGAGAGGAGGAGAAGAGGGAAGGAGAGGAGAAGGAGAAGAGGGAGGGAAGGGGGAGGAGAAGAGGGAAGGAGAGAAGAAGGAGAGGAGGAGGAGAAGAGGGAGGGAAGGAGAGGAGGAGGAGGAAGTAGGTGGAGAAGAGGGAGGGAAGGAGAGGAGGAGAAGGAAGTAGGTGGAGAAGAGGGAGGAGGTACGGAGAGGAGAGGAAAGGAGGGAGAAGAGGCAGAAGGATGGGGAGGAAGGAGGGGAAGAAAGGAAGAAGATGAGTAGAAGATGGAGGAGGAGGAGAGGGAGAGGGATTGGGAAGAGACGGAGAGGAAGACAGAAGAGGGAGAGAGACATAAGGAATGAGGAGGAGGAAGGAACAACAGGAAGAGGAGAGGAAGGGACAACAGGAAGTAGGAGGGAAGGAGAGGAAGGAGGAGGAGGGGAGGAGAGGAAGGAGGAGGAGGGAGAATAGGCAGAAGGACGGGGAGGAAAGGTTGAAGGAAGGGGAGGAAAGGAAGAGGGAGGGGGAGGAGAGGAAGAGGGAAGAGGAGGAAAGAAAGGAAATGGGAGGAGGAGAGGAAGAGGGAAGAGGAGGAAAAAAAGGAGTGGGAGGAGAGGAGAGGATGTAGTAGGAGGAGAGGAAGGAGAGGCAAAGGGAGGAGGGAGGGTAAGAGAGGAAGAGGATGGGGAGAAAAGGGAGAGTGAAGAGGATGGGGGAAGAGGGCAAAAGGCTGAGGGAGAAATTGACGGGCATTTTTAATACACCAAGAGTTAATTTTCTTTAACAAAATCTATTCACAAATACTCTGAGGAAAAAAAATAAATACTGCTTACTACACAACTATCAGCCATCGGACTGATGATACTTTCTGGGGTAGGTGCAGAGTAATGCACAAATGCAGACAGCTTCCTTTTTTCTGTTCAAAATAATCATGTAAAGACATTTGGCAATCATGGAGGGTGTGACCCATAAACTGCATTAATTAGACCAGTGTGATGCTTATGTTACAACAAAAATAACATCTACATACCAGTGTACCATAATAGCTGAAAAGATCTACTAAAACGATTCTTATTATAAATATGAACCCACTGAGAAAGATGATGTCATTTTCATGTTACAGTACTATTCTTATTATCATCATTAGTAGTAGTAGTATTTTATTCCATCTTGGGATAAGCTCTTTAAACTGTAGGAGTTCAATGCAGCTTCAATTAAACCTTTCATAATTAAACCTTTCCTAAGTTGAATAAAACAATACAGCATTGGTAAAAACTTTCATAATTAAAGACATTCCTCAGTTGAACAGAACAATCTTGTTGCAGAAAGAACAAACTGAAAATGATATTACCAAGACTCAAAAGACTGACACACTAAAAGTTAATCATTGTTATCATCCCACATTCTTTTTCCCACTTAAGGATGGAGTACAGTGAGGTCCAGAGCACAAGGACGGATAACATGTAAGTGGAATAAATGATCAACAAAATTACCAATGAAGAGAGCCAGATACTAACACACTCACTATTCAAGCCCAAGAATCCTACATTCTGCTTCACAGGCGGATGTATATTGTACATTTTGAAACAGATGCACTTCACATTACAATGAAAACAATTCATTCTGATGACTGTAAAATTTAATAAAGTTGAATATGGGACATTAAACATTTATATGCTCCTCCATACATAATTCGTCCAACCAACTCAACCCAGTCCATTCCCTAGCCCCCACATACTTTACCTGTTTTTGCATACAGTACTTGTTCATCATATCCATCAAAATTTTTGGCCTATAATACCTCCTCTCACTTTCACTCACTAAAGTATATTTTTTACCATCTAAAAAATAATGAAATAATTGTCTCAGATATAAAGGCTCACACATTCTTGCACGTGTCAGCCTTGGGCACCTAACGTCAGCTCTCCATGCTGCTCGATCTCTCGCAACTTCCCTATTCAGTCCCAATAACCTAGCAACTGTTTCACAACACAAACTCAACAGTTAGCAGATAATCACCCTCCCAACTCAAACACACACTCATGTTACCTACTCAAGCAACCACTCCCACTGGAAAAACACCTAAAGTTCTAAGATCTACTAAGGGCACACATGACCTTTTCTCAATACACAGATAACATCAGAGCAAAGGCATATCATAAACTCAATGTCCTGAAAACAAGAAGTACCACCTTCATACAACAAATTCTATGAACAATTCATTAGAACAGTGATTTACGCTATCAAAATATGAGCCCCCTATTTAACGGGCACAAAAGTGGAAAAGCTTAAGACAACACAAAACAAAGCCTTTGGAATAATGAATGGATGCACAAAGGCCACAAATTCAGCTCACTTCTATCAAGAAACAAAAGTACTCCCAAACAAGGATCATATGAGAGGGACAATTCATCATTTCAGGTTAACACTCTTCTCAACCCTGCAACTGTATGTTGCATCATCTTCCACCACAGAGAAACAAAGAAGAAAACCACCAAACACTATAAAAATTGCTTCACCAACATTCGTCATTCTCCACCCAGCACAATATTCACACACACACACACACACACACACACACACACACACACACACACACCACACACACACACCACACACACACACCACACACACACACCACACACACACACACACACACCACACACACACACAAAAAAAAAAAAAAAAAAACTTCAACCAAATAACACCCTTCACACACCTCCACCAGACAACACCCCTAAGAAACTATCCAACTCAGAAGACAAGACTACACCTAACCAGAATGCAACACAGTCACCACCCATGTCTGCTACAATGCCAACACAAAATACAACTCAGATAATTTAATATGCACAAACTGCAATGCAACCTCTCACACCACAACACACTTTCTCACACCAGGTACCACACAGTCATAACACAAGCAATCTTTGAACATAAAACTCAACAAAACATCTATGAGAATGGCTACAGTATGCATTTTACAAATTTTCTATATTCTTCTCCCAATTAAGACAAGCTGTCAGAGTTGCATCCTGTGTATTCCACAGGTCTGAATACTACTCTTAGCAAACACTTCAGATTTCAAAACAGCATAGCCTACAGTCATAACAGCCAACCTACACAAAGCCAGAAATTCAGAGTTGCAATGCTACAAGCACTGCAAATCTTGTCCATAATACAGATAAATATTCCACACACAGCTACGTTCATGAGATTAAATTCGTGGTACTATCTATCTATCTATTGCCAGACACCATAATCCCTTAAGGGGTGGCCATTTGACTTTGAGTTATTTGTTTTAAGGGGAGGGGCACTAACCCTCCACCAACCCACTTGTTCACACGTAGGAAGCACGTATGGTTTGGTTATATGGTTACCACCCAGCGTTGTAAATGGTTCCTTGGCTTACAGGAAACCATTTGGCTTGTCACTCAATGTAAAGCCACCTGTAAAGGAAAGAAAAGCAATAAGAAGTGACAGGAAAGATGCGAGAAGTAGGAAGAGAGGAGGGGAGGCACAGAAAAAGAATGATAAAGGCTAAGGAAGAAGTAGGCAGCACTACATAAAGTGAGTGGATGATGGTCACCACCACCTACCACCATTTTCGTGGTACAACAGGAAATATATCAAAAGAAGCTATTTGAGGTAAGAGACAAAATATATCTGAAAAATATTACAAGCATAATACCAGACTTTTGGTATAAATAAAATATAGTAAAAGAAGTGATATGGGGTATAAGACAAAATATACCTGAAAAATACAGTATAACAAGCATAATACTGGACTTGTGGTATAACAGGAAATATACAAAAATATGCGATATGAGGTATAACAAGTCAACATTTATCAGAAAAATATAACAAGCATAATACCATACTTGTGGCATAACAGGAAATATACCAGAAACAAGTATGTGGTGTAACAAGGCAAAATATATCTGAAAAATATAAAAAAAATAATACTGGCCTTGCGGTATAACAGAAAATAACAAAAAGGAATTTTTTGGTATAATGAGATAAATACTGTACCTTCATACTGCCCTAGAAAAGTCCATCTCAAACATGTACATTTAAAATACAATATTATTACACTATGCTTTGCTGCATGTTTTTTTTTATTTTTTTTAAATGAAACTGATTCTCTGTAGGATGTCAACATTATTTTTGGATGTCACCAAACTAAAAAGTAATCCAAGTACAGTACCTCTTCATCATTAAACCACTATGTCACAAAGTATTATGTTACCAAACATCACAACCTGTCACTAAGAACCTCTCTGTGTTACCAGTCATATAAGTTAGTTACCAAGCAAAGAGTATACTGTAATATCACTAAGCATATATCATACTGTCACCAAACATAGTTTGTCACCAACCATATAGTTTAATGTCACCAAGCATATATGTTAATGCCAACAACCATATTTTAATGCCACTAAGTAACTGTGTGTTGCTAGACAAAGTTTGTCAATAAATTGCAGCTTTCAGCTAGAGTCATCTTCATTCATGTGCTTCTGGTAGCTCTAATATATGGTTGTGGAGAGGAATGAATTCATGTAGTGGCACTGACATACTGGGTGCTTCTACTGCCCACCTACACAAACATCCCTCGATTCATCTCCCAAATAAAGGTTGTGGGCTGCAGGAGGACAATTTAAACATCCCTCGAGTCTTATCTCCCAAATGGGAGTCGTGAATTGTAGGAGGACAATTTCAACATCCGTCAACTCTTCTCTCCAAAACAAGGGTTGTGGGCTGCAGGACAAACATCCCTCAACTCATCTCCCAAACAAGGGTTGTGGGATGCAGGGGGATATTTTCAGGCTGCACTCACAGGGTTCATATTTCCAATGAACCTGGAGCCAAAGCAACAATATATACATGAAGATCACTCTACCCAGGTCCACCACGAGGAGGTAAGCTGCTCGGACCCACACCATGCCCATCCCAACCACCCTACCATTGGACATGCTGCCATCATCATCACTGCAAAGGCCTTGCAGTTTTACATGTTAGTCTGTCTGTATGTTGACTGATGGCAGTAAACGTCTGATTTTAGGAGAAACGTTTCAAACTGGAGGCATTAAATATAGCCTTCAATTTCTTCCTGATCTTCATTTTGATCTTTAGAATACACCAAGAACAGGAACTGGTGCATGTGAGGAGAAAACACACCCACAGGAACTGGTGTGTGAGGAGAAAACACACGCACAGGAACTGATGTATGTGAGAAGGAAAAAACACACCAACAGGAACTGGTGTGTGTGAGAAGGTGAAAACACACTAACACAGGAACTGGTGTGCCTGAGACGAAGAAAACACACCAAGAACAGGAACTGGTGTGTGTGGAGAAAACACACCCACAGGAACCGGTGTGTGAGGAGAAAACACACCCACAGGAACTGATGTATGTGAGAAGGAAAAAAACACACCAACAGGAACAGGTGTGTGTGAGAAGGTGAAAACACACTAACACAAGAACTGGTGTGCCTG
This sequence comes from Coenobita brevimanus, assembly GCF_032717465.1. NCBI lineage: Eukaryota > Metazoa > Arthropoda > Malacostraca > Decapoda > Coenobitidae > Coenobita > Coenobita brevimanus. The sequence continues at coordinate 2,292,974 of NC_137032.1, read as the reverse complement.
AGACGAAGAAAACACACCAAGAACAGGAACTGGTGTTTGTGGAGAAAACACACCAACAGGAACTGGTGTGCCTGAGACAAAGAAAACACCAAGAACAGGAACTGGTGTGGAATGGTAAGCTCACACCGAGAACAGGATCGAACACCTGCCGCAAACAAATTTCCGGTCACGCACACGTAGCATCTTCTACCCAACTTATCTACATCGAGGGTTCTACTGAGCGAATCATGCCAGCCATAGCACGGCCTTTGTGCAGTTACTTTTGTAAGGTGTAGCTTGGTGACAGTTTGGTGACATCTTACTTTTCTAATACAGAAAAGTTCGTCCAATTTGGAAACCTACTTTTCTAATATAGAAAAGTTTGTCCAATTTGGAAACCTTATCGTTTGGTGACACATATTAAGTAGGATGGAGGATGTTTTATATTATATATAAAACAATTTCACCCATTTAGATACCTAAAAGAATGGAGGCACCCTAGGATTGTTATGTAGAATATTCAGGTGCTGCATGTAGATGTGGACGAAACAGATCTAAATCATGATGGGTGGTTGGGGTTTCTTGCCCAACTGTGTAAGGGAACGTGAAGACTGAGAGGATGTGCCTATGTATCAGCATCCCACGTATGACATTCAGATAAGTGCTGGTGCCCTGATTAATGAGCAACACATCGGCCCAGACTATACTCAATTCAACAAGTCCGACACCATCAGGAATGACATCAGTGCCTCAGATGTTGATGACCTCACAGATATGGTGCCAGGCAGGGTGAAAATGGCATATAGCCCGATTGTTTGTTGTGCCCAAGGGTTATGGCCTCAAAAGCGTCCTCTCAGGTACATCCAACACCCACACGGCATATAATAAACATTTTAGATAAAAATTATTAAAATCAAAATTGAAAAGACATTATTCAATGGAAAAAAATAAAAAACAAGCAACCACGTGATTGTCACACCCAAGGGCCGAGTGCATGTGATGGCTGGAACGTCCCACCTTTGTGACATCTCGCCGTTCACCTTACGTGCCTGTTGTGGGTTCGCACAGTACACCCTAGGGCCAGGGCATCACATTTAAGACCCCTTCTTAGCGACCCCCTGCTAAGATGCCCATCCCCACACAACCACCACACGCATGGCGGATCGACATCAAATTGACAGAAACTGGCGGGGTGTGTATGTGTGGACTATTCTAAACGACCCAGCCACCCAGACTTCACATAAAGAGACAGTGAAAGAGATAAAGATGGAAGGGAAGGGGGGGGGGGGACATTTACTCAATTTAGCCACTGAAAACACCTGATATTCAGTAAGATATACGATACAGTAATGAAGCATACCGTGTCTGGGCTTGGCAAATTTTTACGGCCGAATGCCCAATCCTGACACCAACCCTCCCCTATTTATCCGGGCTTGGGACCGGCATTGAGTTGAGCTGGCTTCCTCCTGGGATCAAACGCAACTCAATGGCTGGGTTAAAATGTCATATGCTCCTTTCAATCTAACTTTTCCTAAAACTGTACTTTTACTCCCATCCATCCATAAACAATCAGAGAAATAGGACGTAACTTCGATAAATTCAAAAACAGCACATGAGGCAAAAAGAGGAAATGTACCATGAAATCTATGACAGAAATAAAAGGAGGGAATAAATCCATGGAGAGGTTACTTAAATCCCTCCATCTCCAAAGACTCACTCTGACGATGTGGAGTTAAAAGTCAACAATGCCAACAACATGAAGCTTGGTCGCAGGAAGCAGAAGTTTGATCCGACTAATAACTAGGGAAATTCTAAAGCTTGACTGCAGAAAACAGAGGTTTGATTTGACTTGTAACCATGGAGATTCTATAGTATGATTGCAGGAAAGAGGTTTGATCTCACTGGTAACTAAGGAAAGTCTAAAACCTGACTGAAGGAAACAGAAGTTTGACTAGTAACCAAGGAGATTCTAAAACTTGACTGCATGAAATAGAAGTTTGATTTTACTAGTAACCATGGAGATTCTAAAGTGTGATTGCTGGAGAGGTTGTGATCTGACTAGTAACCAAGGATATTCTAAAGCTTGACTGCAAGATATAGAGGTCTGATTTGACTAGTAACCAAGTAGATTCAAGAGTATGATAGCAGGAATGAGTCTGATCTGACTAGTAACCAGAGAGATTCTAGAGTATGACAGCAGGAAAGAGGTATGATATGACTAGTAACCAGGGAGATTCTTAGTGTTAACCAACTCTCTAGTACCTTTAGCTAGTATTCATCTAGCACTGCTTCTTTCTCAGCTTCTCCACTTCAGTTTCACACAAAGTACTCCTCTCTCCCTATATTCACCACACTCCTCTCAGTTTTACAATACATACCACAGTCATATAATCAGATAAACCTCTACATCCCTCTCTCTCTATGCTCTTGTGTTAGGAAAATTAAGTAAACAGTACAGTGTACTACACTTCACTAACATAGCTACCAAAACATTTCAGTATCACAATTAACAAGTATAAAGGTAATTAAACCTTACTCCATCCTTTGCTGGGAAAAAGCAATTTGGATGATGAAAAAAAGTTAACAAAATTATACATATAATACTGGAGTGCTATGACTTTAAGCAATGGTTTGTCTTCAACCTGGAAAAAAAAAAAAATCCACAAAATGGATACTGCATAATTATGCAAATGCCCTTCAACTCTCTACCAATCCCCCTAAAGAAGAATGGTGGGCTGCAGAGGTGACCATTTCAACCAGCAATACACTGGGTTTATATAAAATGACGCTTAGGCCACAACACTAACAAATGGTTAGATGTCAGCTGAGCATTAAATGGAATTCAGGTGGAAATTTAAATGTAAAGCCATAAGTTTTCTATAATATGCAGCATTATTTACTTGAGCAATGGTATAATGTATGGGTATAACAAGGCAGCCTAGTGAAATACAGTACTGATAACCATTGATTTCACACATCCCAGTCTTCATTCAAGCCTTTCCATGATAATATATAATATACATTTTATGAAGATGAACAACAGATGCTTAAGAAATAATATACTGGGTACATACAAATGGGTTCCTATATAGCTTACTTGGTAAGCTGCTGTACTCACGCAGTTGTAAGCGCTGGTTCGAATCCTCGCAATATTTAATGCCAACAGCCATACAACGTTGAGTACACCACTTCCCGTCCGATCAGCGAAGTTAAGCAACGTTGGGTCTGGTTAGTACTTGGATGGGTGACCGTCTGGGAACACCAGATGCTGTTGGCATCCCTACATGTCAAGTGGGGTTGGTGGAGGATTAGTGCCCCTCCCTGTAAAACAATTAACTCTAAGCCCTTGGCCACCCCGTCTGGGATACATAGCGTCTGGCGATGAATGAATGAAAACATACAAATGCTTACAGAATTCCTACACACATAATATACATTTTATGATAATGATGCACAATAGAGTCCTCTGAAATATACTGGGTTCATACAAATGCTTACAGACCCACACACATTGATTTTTTTTTTTTTTTTAATATGTAGACAACCATTTTTTTTTAACACCTTGTACAGTAAGACCTCAATGCTCAATGGATACATTAACCAGGTGGCTCCACTGCCTGGTTATACTAACATCCCTCAACCACTTTCCTATCCCCAGAACAAGTTATGGTGGGCTGCAGGAGAGGAGCAATTTGAGCCTCCAGTCCATTACGTTTTATCATCCAGATGAACCTGCGGCATCAACAACATGTATCAATATTTCACACCTTTTTCAGACATCTAGAACTGGAAACTTGGTGACATTGCCAATTCAGCATTTATATGCACCAAATTTGCTTTAATATCCAATTTTTCTGTATTGTAAAGAAAATAAATGAATAAATAAACATATGAACTTTCAGTATTACCTATAAAATGTCAACCATTTTCAACACCCTATACCATCACTCAAAAATGCTTTAACCCGCCCTGTCCCGTCAACGTATGGGTACGTTGCAACGATTTGCATCTGCCAGTCCCGGCGACGTACCGGTATGTCGTGCAACCATCACTCAAAAATGCTTTAACCCGCCCCGTCCCGTCGACGTATGGGTACGTTGCAACGATTTGCATCTGCCAGTCCCGGCGACGTACCGGTATGTCGTGCAATTGCAAGGTCCCTAATTTGCACAATTTTCAATTTTCGCGCGTGATTTTTCACATGTATACACGGGACACCTTCCTCTATTCCTTTACAAGATGCCAAGCAGGGACAATGCCTTACACTGCATAACCTCCCCCCTCATGCCATTGTCTCTGCAATTCACCTGTTACCAGTGACCTGGCCAATAAAGACATTCAGGGCCAGAGTGATTCCCCAATCGATGACAATGTGGAGGACAAGGTTTACATAGCATTACAGGAAGAAAGAGTCAGAAATGATGATCAGGTAATGTGGGAAAAAAAAGGTCATGAATGGTGATTAGTTAGTGAGTGAAACAATGCTTATAATGCCTATATTACTGCTTGAAAACCAATATACTCTCATACTACATATAAATTCGTACCAAGTAAATAAATAAATACCGTTTATGAGTGGATAAAATAGTTACCCTCCCATAGAACTCGTTTTCTTTGGTGCCAGCATGTTAGAAAACCCAGTCAGGTAAGGAGGAACTCCTACCTGGAATGAGTATTTTAAACCTCAGGTGAGCGATTTCTCTATGAATTTTCGATGTTTCTCACCAAAAGCGAAGGTTTTAGCCAAAAAAATTTTTTTCGAAAATACCTCGGGACTGGGGGATGTCGGAGGGGCGGAAAACCTCGGGACGTGACGGGTTAAGTTCCTGCACAACCAGCCCCTCCACTATCAGCTGTGTTGGTCTGGGAAGTGTAAACCAGTGCTGGTGGGGGATGCCTTCATGTGGTGGTATTGATACAACAGGGAGGCTCCACTGCCACTGAGCTTGGGGAAACAAGCTGCAAGAGGAAAATCCTTTGCCAAGTAAAGGCGTACAAAGAACTGCTGGGTCCCAAGGTGTGACAGATCTGAGAAAAGTGTGCTGTGACAGAAACGGCATGAGTACCACGAGGGATGAGATGTAAGCTGGTTTGTTTAGAAATGATGAAAGGAAGGGGGAGGGTGACTGGCTGAAGAGGGTCACAGGTATGTATGCTGAGGGTAGCAGTTACAACCCAAGGCTCATCTGAGCTATGAAACTATACTTTTTTTTCTTTTTTAAATAGAGGCAAAGGTGCACTTGATAGGTTGATGATGACTGTCTGAATGCAATATGTCTGAATAACGCTGTTGTATTAGAGTTAGCCAATAAGTTTCTATTTGCATTACCGGAAATTATTTGAAATACATTATTCGGACATGTTGCATTCAGCCAATCATCACCAACCTGTCACGTGCATCTTTCCCTCAATAAAAGGAACTGAGTATAGTGGACTCCAGACTTATGCAGCTTCCTCTTGCAGTCCACCTTTCTCCCTTCATGGGACAGGTAAATAGATGTGGGACCTCTGTATATGTAAAACGGCCACTGATTTATCTAGAATGCTGTCACTCTGTCCATGTGTGTGTGTGTGTGTGTGTGTGTGTGTGTGTGTGTGTGTGTGTGTGTGTGTGTGTGTGTGTGTGTGTGTGTGTGTGTGTGTGTGTGTGTGTGTGTGTGTGTGTGCGTGCGTGCGTGCGTGCGTGCGTGCGTGCGTGCGTGCGTGCGTGCGTGTGTGTGTGTGTGTAAGGAGGAACAGGTTCTTCAGCGAAATGGATCCAAGTGAAAACACTGGTCCAATGTCAAAAATAGATCCAAGGAAGGATATAGGTCCACGAAAGATACAGTTGCCTCTCAGTGGGGAGAATAAGTCTGTGGAAAGTACGTCCACGAAGGGAATACATGCAAGGGTGAAAATGGGTCCACAGGTGACTAAATCCATGAGTGAAAATAAATTAGGTCCATGAGTGACAATAAATCCACAAGTGGAAATAAAACAGGTCCATGGTTGACAATAAATCCAGGAGTGGAAATAAAATAGGTCCATTAGCGACAATAAATCCATGAGTGGACATAAAATAGGTCCATCAGTGACAATAAATCCCTGAGTGGAAATAAAATAGGTCCATCAGTGACAATAAATCCCTGAGTGGAAATAAAATAGGTCTATGAGTGAATAAATCCCTGAATAGAAATAAAAAAAATAGGTCCATCAGCGACAATAAATCCATGAGTGGAAATAAAAAAAAAAATCACTGGGTGAAAGCAGGTCCATGGGAAAAGAAGGTGCAAGGCGAAATAGGACCCTGAGGAAAAATGGGTTTATTGGGGAAAGTAGGCCCATTGGGGGACAATAAACCACTTGGGGGGGGGGGAGGAACAGAGGTGTGGAGGAAGATGGATGAATGAGGGAAAAATAGATTCACTGAGGGAGAACTGGAATAACTCCACTAAAATCAAGGAAAGGGGGAGTAAAAAAAGCAAGATTATCATCATCATTATCATTTCTTTGACCTCTACTCCCACCTAAATATGGGGATAGAAAGGAGAGAGATACTGGCTGATGAAACTGATGCGAAGCTTCATGTAAAATAAATCCCTGTTCAGAGTGGCTATTTTATACGAGAATTATGCTTCAGTGCCATGGAACTAAGAATGAGTGTAAGCTTCAAACCTGAGTCTGCAATGAGTCAGGCAAATCATTTGGCCATTGACTCTCACAGAGTGAAGTGATGATGGATGGAAAGGCTTTATCTATGCTCTCCCCTGTAACTGTGCCTTAAACTGCCATCTCTCCATCTTGAAAGGTAAGCTGTTACAACAGATTATGGTATGGTGAAAACAAAAGAAAATGTCTTACTCTGCCAATGATCCGCAACATATGGTGGTAGTGACTACTGGAAGTGTTATGGAATGAGATCTACCTACAGTAACATGCACTCTTAATCTGGCAACATCCTGTAACATACGGTGCTAGTGATTAATTGAAGTGCTATGGAATGAGATCAGACCTATAGTATAATACATTTTTAATCTGACAATGACCTGTAACCAACTGTTCTAGTGACTATGGGAAGTGTTTTGGAATGAGAACAAACCTATAGTAAAATACTGTACTCTTGTTCTGGCAATGAGCTCTTACTGTGCAAGTTATTAACACTTGTTTATGGTGCTAGTCACAAAAAGAAAAGTTACAAAAACGGTGTAGAGCCACAGCACTGTCTTAATCACAATTCACCTATGGGAAATATGCTGAAAATGGACAAAGACCACAGCTAGGTCAATGCTGTGAACTATAAATGAAAATTACCATATAATTTCCTTCAAGCAATACCAGAAAAAATGACAACGAAAAGGAGTTTAGCAAAAGGTCCTGTAAGTAAAACCTAACCATGCACCTATGAGCCTTAAAACTCAATAACGAACAGCAATGTGCTATGTCTACTGTGACAGGCACACCAAAAATAGACTGGGACAACATCAGTGTGACACCAGGGATCAGCAACTGAACAGAATGGCTGCAGGAAATCAACCAGCGTGAAGAGTTGCCATTGGGTGACCAAGGCCGATGCATGCATGATGGAGTCTTTACAAGGAAACAAATATCAGCATAAAGAAACCAAGTCTTATTAAGATCTGTGCCCTTCAGGACCATAAAACAGCTTGAACTGCAGCCCAATGATGCCAACAAAAAGGTAGAGTACAGCTGAATTTTTCACATTTACATTACCTAAACTCCTTTTATTTTTAATTAGCCTAAATTTGCCATCCTTCCATGCTGAAAACAAAGTTGCAATAACAGACTGACACTACAATACAGTCAACCATACTAAGTTCAAACTCCTTGGGTTGAAGCTGTGTTTAAATTTTAGAAATAACTGAGAACTTTAGAAGGATGTACTCTTAGTATGAATTCAGATAATGCATTTTTTGTTTTTATTATTTTTCAATCTATCAAGCAGCCTGGAGAGCCGCCACTGGGTGACTTAGGCCGATGGATTCAAGCATGCTGGAGCCTTTACAAACGGGCCGTCTATTCATACTGACACAGTCCCCGTTTCAGTCAAAATTTCTTGTTTCCATTTTCCTGAATAAGGATAATCCAATTAAAGTGACTGAAAAAGGCAAGGAAGCTGTATCAAAACAACAATAAAATTATTTTACATTTCTTACAATACTTTTAATTGGGAGAGGCAGTGGATCAATCGGTAGAGAGGTGACTTACAGTCCTAACAGACCCCAGTTCAAATCCTCGCCGAGGGAGGGAACAATTTATGAATTTGAATTTCATAAAAAAGCAGGCTTTACTGATCTATCAGAATACCCACTGACATGTACAAACCCCTCTTCTATTACCAATACACCAGTCCTGTATGAGACAGCCCTAGCATGTATTCACTATGGACAGTGGGTGTTAGTGTCAAAGTGGTAACATTTGGTGATGTAGGACTACAGGGCCTTGGGGATATGCCCTGAAGCCTTTGCCCAGAGGTGGACACACACACACACACACACACACACACACACACACACACACGTGAGGACAGGCCCTGAAGCCTTTGCCCAGATTCAGACACACACACACACTATGGCTATGATCTGCCCCAGGTTGGAAAAATATATGTGGCAGTAGTGTGGTCCCCACACAAGAAGAAAGATATAAATAAGATCGAGAGAATACAAAGAACAGCAACCAAGACGGTCCCCAGCCTGGCAGATATGTCTTACGGAGAGAGGCTGGAAAAGCTGGACCTGCCAGCACTAAAAGAAAGGAGAAAGGGGCGACACGACCGCAGTGTTCAGGGCCATGATGGGACTAGATAAAATTGATAAAAATGATCTGTTTGTATGGGATGGGAGAGTAACAAGAGGACATGGAATGAAACTGAAAAAGCCATGTTGCTGAAGGATATCAAGAAATATAGCTTTCCATACAGATGCATAAACCTGTGGAACAGCCTGGACAAAGAGATCGTTCAGTCTAAAAACTTAAATGAGTTCAAAGCAAAATTTGACTTAATGAGAAAAAGAGACAGGACCCCATAAGCGCAGCTCATTTCCTGTATATCACAACTGGGTAAATACAAATAGGTACACGCACGCACGCATGCACACAACTTTTGCAATGATTTTCTTTAGACAATTCCCTAATCTGATTCACCATAAACTGAAAAAAGCTTTTCATTACTTTGTTATATTATACCTCCAACACCAAAATGGATTCTTGGGAACAGGTTGTACAGCCTGTTCCATCCATGCTTATGCCTAGTTCCATCCTTTCTGAGCTGTCTTAGCATTATGTTTTCATCATCCCAAGCATTAACTGCTCAATGCTTCAACTCGAGTGCTAGCCAATTAAATTTACAGTACGTACCAGTCCTTTGGCTAGACCTTATAGTCCTGCAAGTATTAGTAATATTATGTTATGGCTCCCTGATTGTGGCATTATTTATTATTTATTTACTTTTTACTGAGAATCAAAATGTCCAGCAGTAAAAGTACAGTACATGTCACCTCAGATGTTGCTGAACTACTGTATCTATCTATCTATAGCCCGACGCCCTAATCCCACAAAGGGTGGCCACAGACAAAACGCCTCAAAGTCACTCTGTCACCCACAATTTGACTACCCTCCCCCCAACTCAGCCCCCCCCCCTCCCTCATATAACTCTCAACTCCATCCCTCCACCTCATCCTCGGTCTACCCCTCCCTCTCCCTCCCTCCACTTCACCTACATACACCCTCTTAGTCAGTCTTTCATTCTCCATTCTCTCCATATGTCCAAACCATCTCAGTGTATTTCTCCTAATCTTCTCAACCACATCCACATCCACCCCACAACGCTCCTTCACTTCTTCATTCATCAACCTGTCCCTCCACGTCACTCCACATGCTCCTCTCAAGTAACTCATTTCCACTGCTCTCACTCGTTGACTTGTTCCCCTCTTGCAAGGTCCACGCCTTGCTTCCATACGTCAGGGTAGGGATCACAATACTATCATGCAGTGAACTGCAACACAAAATTTTCAGTGAAAGAGGATCACAAAGCAAAAACTTGCTGCTAGAACTGCAGCCCACTCAGCAATACACAGCCAAGACTATGCCAGAAGCACAAATAAACTTTGTGTCTTTTTTTTTTTTTCCCTTTGTAAATAACAGAACGGAGGAAGGAAAAACAAATGGGTAAAAAAAAAAATAATCCATACACCAGATTACAGGTGTCCTCTGTTCATAAAATATCTGTAACAGTTAGACTTGAACAGTTGTGGGTTGAAATTTGGAGGAAAACAACTCTGGGGAAGTGAGTTCCAGAGATATGCAGTTCAGGGAATGAAAGAATTCAGATAGGCAGAAGTTCTGCAATATGGATGAGTGACATTCCAGTCATGAGCGCTACCAGATGCCCGTGTAGCACGAGGGAAGGCATGGAGAGGTGGCACCACGGACGCAACTTTCACTGTGTAAATTTATCAGAGAGCCATATTCCTTTATACTGCAGTACAGTCCCAAGATTTTGAGGCCCTGCTTTACTTGTTCTGTGGTCTGCTTACTGTGCATTACTAACTTTAAAATGCTTCCCAACTTTCTGATACCACGGCTTCACCACAACTGCTTGTAATCTCTGTATACCTTCACTATGGTTCCTAAGGTCTTTCTTCATGTGACCCTATCATCACTGTGCATGAGTGCTTCCCCACCTAAAACTATGCTTCCTAGCCTTCATCCAATTTGCTTCAATTTACAGTATTTCCCTGTCTTCCTTCTAATGCCGTAACACTGTACTGTTCTACTTCCACTGTGTTCCCTTAAATTAACAAATCTCTGAGCTTTCCTGCCATAACTTTTCCCCAGACACACAAACTAGCAATTAACATTTCCTTGAGAGCTTGATTAAAATGAAACCTTGAGGAAGTATGACTGAGGGGGGGAAAAAATAAAATAAAAAATTTAAAAAATAACATCAACAGGTTTTTCCCAGTAACAGATTGCTGCTGTACAAATGCTCTTTCACAATATAAAGCAAATGTATAATAACCAAACTTGTACCATGCAAATGACATCTCTCTATCCATTACATATGGCAATACAATATGCAGCAAATTCCCCCCCCTCCTACTTTTTTTTTTTTTGAGGGAGGGGGGGCAACCTGACTCCCCACCAACTATACCATTACCTCAAACTTACCCCCTATCCCACAAAAGGCAGATAGCTGACTACACAAGGGAAGCTTCAGTCTCTAGTCTTTTAAAGCCAATGTGTTCAGGTATCTCAAAATGAAGAGCTCTTGGATACAGCTTTCTTAACTGTATAATCTATCTATCTATTGCCAGACGCCATAATCCCGAAAGGGGTGGCCGTTTGACTTTGAGTTATTTGTTTTATGGGGAGGGGCACTAACCCTCCACCAACCCACTTGCCGACACGTAGGGAGCACGTATGGTTTGGTTATATGGTTACCACCCAGCATTGTAAATGGTTTCTTGGCTTACAGGAAACCATTTGGCTTGTCAATGTAAAGCCATCTGTAAAGGAAAGAAAAGCAATAAGAAGTGACAGGAAAGAGGGGACAAATAGGAAGAGAGGAAGGCAGGCACAGAAAAAGAATGATACAGGCTAAGGAAGAAGTAGGCAGGACTACATCAAGCGAGTGGATGATGGTCGCCACCACCTATAACTGTATAAGCACGGCATAAATCTTTCCAACCCTACCCAAAGACAAAAGTGTTCCTCTTAGCCCAATTGATGGCCACGAGTTGTCAGATTAGAATGCTGATTTGACCAGCAACCAATGAGATTCATTTCCACTTTATAACTAAGGCTCACTGAATTTCATGAAAGCATGATTTGGCAATCAAGTTGTTGAACTGGCAAAATTTCATAGGACAAACACAAACCAACTTCAGTAATGAAGGACATAACTAAACGTCATTAATTTAATGCAACCATGACTTAGCATTCAATTTGCTTGGGTAGCCCATTCCCATAAGATGAAAGTAAACCTATTATAGCCAAACTTCAATGTGGCCGCCACCTTTCCCTGCTACAAAACCAACATAAAATGAAACTCATGAAAAAATACACTTAGCCCACACTGCAATGCAGACTCCCACACCACAGCACACTTACTACATGCACCATAACATCACAAAACAGACAATTCTTTCAACATAACCTCAAAAAAAGACCTCTGAGAGTGACCAGTTGAAGTCACCAATTTCCTGCAGTCAACAGTAGGATGTGACTGGGTTTTCAACAACACGGAAAACTGCTATGAAAAGAATGTTCCCGCCACAGTATTAAGATTACCGTTGAGCTACAGCATGGGAGAAAAAAAAAAGTTATGGCAACAGACTGTCATTATAGCTTACATTATTCCCATACCAAAGTTGCAGTGAGATGAAGAGCTGGTTGGATGAAAATCCATGAGCTTTTTTGTGAGAAAGAACATGTACAGTACATTTAACCTGCCCCATCCTGACCACTTTTCCATCACTGACTCCCCCCAGTCCCGACCATTTTAGGAAATTTTTTTTTTTTGGCTCAAACCTTCGCTTTTGGTGAGAAACATCGAAAATTCATAGAGAAATCGCTCACCTGAGGTTTAAAATACTCATTACAGGTAGGAGTACCTCCTTACCTTACTGGGTTTTCTATCAGGCTGACACCAAAGAAAACGAGTTCTATGGGAGGATAAGTATTTCACACCACTCATAAACGGTATTTATTTATTTACTTGGTACGAATTTATATGTAGTACGAGAGTATATTGGTTTTCAAGCAGTAATATAGGCATTATAAGCATTGTTTCACTCACTAATACCTGATCTTTTTTTGCCACATTACCTGATCATCATTTCTAACTGTTTCTTCCTCTAATGCTATGTAAAGTCTGTCCTCCACATTGTCATTGATTGGGGAATCACTCTGGCCCTGAATTTTGTACCGTGGCATGACATGGCTATACTGGCCAGGTCATTGATAACAGGTGAATTGCTGAGACAATGGCATGCAGGGGGAGGGAGGAGGTCATGCTGGGTAAGGCATTGTCCCTGCCTGGCATCTTGTTGAGGAAGGTGTCATGTGTATACGTACCAAAAATGACTCGCGAAAATTGAAAATTGTGCAAATTAGGGACCTTGCAATTTTTTCGCATTTATGTACGTCGACGGGATTGGCAGTGACAAAACGTGTGGACGTTAAAGAACGTCGACGGGACGCCGCGGGTTAAGGACATAGTTTACCCAATGTTCATTGGTGTCTACTGCATCTATTTCACACTTAGGGATATGTCTGTTACCTGGCTCCTGATTATCAGAATTATCTATGGGCAGATATATAAATACATCAAAACTCTCTCAGCTGAGAATAATAGCCAGCAGAGGAAAGTGGGAGATGAAATCCAAGGTGAAGTTTTGTCAAACTGTACAAGATAAAGCATTTTCTAATTTGCACTGCACTGTTTTGGTTAATATTAGATGAATATTTGGAACAGTTATTCAATTATGTACCCAGTATCAATAAGTTTAAATGCATACACCGCAATGCTGTAACCATATATGTATATATATATATATATATATATATATACAGTACAGTATTTGGGACCAGAGAACTAAGGTCACTGAAATAGTGTCTGACCTACCAAACGTTGGTAGCCCTTATGTCAGGAAGTGTCATAACGCCAACTAGCAATATCCTCTTGCAAACATATATGTTGCTAAATAACAGCAGTTGACAATGTTTTTGGTAGGCATCAGACTCCTTGCGCACTGATACTTTTGTGACCCATAGTACAAGCTTTCTGCTGCCTAGGCCACATGATTTATACAGTGTGGGAGTTTGGGAGCCATAAAATGGTTCGAATGTTAAAATGTTTTTGTGTTTGCTGGGCAAAAATACACTTTTTTAGCCACTATATCACAAAAGCCAACATCAATTTTTGCTGACAGAACATATCAATGATACAGGCAGCTGACCCTTTAAAGGCTAACACAGCTTAAAATGCTTAGGGATGATATCAGATTAGACCAAATGCACTACTGTACTATACTTACTTGAACAGACATCCACCACTCATCTCCTGCAAACCTCCCATCACTCCTGAGCCAATCAGGCCATTCTCTATGAAACCAGATTAGCTTGACACATCGTTCACATCTACACATGCCCAGGACCATCACAGGAACACCATTGCAAGTACTGTAGAAACATAGTATAATTACATTTACAGAAGACATGTATATACCAGAAATACACAGCAGATAAGATTACTATTTTGACCTCATACCTAAACTTGCCCTAGATTTTGTTTTATGCAGCCCATTTCACACAGCCAAGTGGCATAACAGAGATAATGCAACTGCTAAATATCTTTTCCACAGCACTTCCTTCTTCATGACAAGCATCACTCGTGTTGTACTGTTATAACTCCACATTAACATGTTTAGATCATAAATTTATGCCATGCTAGAGTACTGAACAATATTCGACTACTAATCTTCTGTTACACATCAGTATTCATGACGGGAAGTTGTGATTTTAAACCAAATAAAAATGAATAACCATTACATTTTAGTGTTAGTCTATTATGAAAACTCCATATTCATGGGAGGGAATTCTAGGCCATGCAAACATATTTGCCTCTGATTCCAGGATTCTGGGGGCCTGAAATTAGAGGAAAGTGTGCTTCATTCAACAGGGCAAACTTTGGTTAGTACCTATTTTTTCTGGCTGAACCCTACCTCACCCTACCTTGCAGTGAAAAGAGTCTTGGTGATGATGATTCCATTAACACAATATTCTTGTTCCTATAGCCGATTTTCCTGACAATGCGTCATTCCCACAACTCAAATATCAAGTTGTGATTGCAAGGAATTTGAAGAGCCTTTGTCAGAAGACAGGAATGAGTCCTTGGTTACTATAATGCTTGTACTCTTACTAGGTCTAAAATTGCCATCTCTCCATCTTGAATAATAAGTTGTAGTACTATATTTACACAACAGTATGTGGTTAGTGAAACAAGTGATATGGGAAGAATGTAGATTCATACTCTTATCTTTTTTCCCCCAAAGCGCTACCTGAAATATTCCACAAAGGAACAAAAATCTGAGCAACGTCAACGTGAAAGATCTATTGTCATTTCATCCTTCCACTCAGACACCAGACTAAGAAACAGAGGGAGCTACATATCTTCAGGGGAGGATCTAGGAATATTTCTGAGGTGTTGCCCATCCCGATTTCCAAAGTAACAAGGGTATGGCATCCCTAGGATGGTCTGCATGACATTTGCATGGGAGAAATGAATATGAGAGCCAGTAAATATGCATTCTATGTATGTAAATTACTGTATCTTATTATTCAGTGTAATAAAGGTGGGGCGTTGCCCAGGCAGAATGGGCAACATCTTGATCACACCCCTGGATCCAATCATGATCTTTAGCATGAGACACTCACTATATCAAATGATTTTTAGAATCTAGTTGTGAAAGTTAATATACCAAACACCCCCAGAGAAGCCCATCTTTAGCTACAAAATCATATGAAAGTTGCAAGCAAAATTATATATTTTGTATATATATATATCGTTTTCGTTTTTAAAGGCTCCAACATGCTTGCATGTGTCGGCCTTGGTCACCTAATGGCGGCTCTCCATGCTGCACGATCCATTGCAGCCTCCCTGTTCAGTCCCTTAACCCTAAGGTCACACTTAATGACCTCGTCCCATGTCTTTCTCGGTCTACCCCTCATAACCCCACCCCCGATATTAACACTTCTCACCTTCCTCACCCAACTATCATCCCCCATCCTCTCCACATGTCCAAACCACCTTAATCTACCTCTCCTCATCACAACACCAATACACTCCAGTCCCATCCTACCTCTCAACTCTTCCATTGTAAACCCAGCCCCTCCAGGCCTTGGACGCAGGGACGCACTGCACATCCACCTAATCATTGTCATTTCTGTACGTCTGAGCCGGCGAATGTCTTCCTCCTTCACTGCCCAGGTCTCACTGCCATACAGCATTACACTCCTAACACACGCTGCATACAAAGACCCCTTAGCACGTAGGGAGAGCCCCCTCAATGTCAGGAGAGGCAAGAGCTCCCTGAACTTCTTCCAACCACTTCTCACCCTAGCCACAGAGCTAGCTCCAGCCCCACCTCCAGCACACAACATGTCTCCTAAATAACAAAACTCTTCCACACACTCAAGAGATTCACCAGCAAGTTCAATTCTTTCACGTCTGACGATCTCCACCTGCTCACCCCGGCACGCCGTACACATAAAATCAGCATTATCTCGCAGTCTACCTCTGATACCACTACATCTCTTATGCACCCATTTATCACACACACCGCACAAGATGGAATTACTTCCCACGCCCTTGTGGCAAACTGCACATGGCCACTCTCCCTCGTCTTTGACAGTACCGCCACCAACCCTAGATATCATCACTTTTGTTTTATCTGCATTTACCCTTAAACCCTTTTGCCCCATACCATCTCTCCACTTCCTAAACCTTTCCTCCACCTCCCTTTCATTCTCTGCAATCAACACCAAATCATCAGCATACAACAACTCCCACGGGAGTCCGTTTCTAAAGTCACGTGAAAGGGCTTCAAGTACCATGATAAACAACATGGGACTCAAGACTGACCCCTGATGCACACCAACATTCACGGAAAACTCATCACTCAAATCTCCATTCACTCTCACCTGGGTGTGAGCACCCACATACATGGCCATAACCACCCTAACCAGCCACATATATAACACTGATAGTGCTATGTCAAATTAAGTATCCAGTTAAATGCCCTCTCCATCGACAGCATATAAACATATATATACTGTAGCGACGATTGTGGTTGTGCTAGAAGTCGCAGTGGTAGTTCTGTCAGCTGCACACACACACACACACACACACACACACACACACACACACACACACACACTGATCCAAAACCTGAGCACCACACCAACTCCCTAACAGACAACCCCAAACTTCCCCCCAACCCCTACAACACACACTGAAAACCAAACCTTGAGCACCACACCAACTCCTTAACAGACAACTCCCAAACTCCACACACACACACACACACAACCCCAAACCACACAAAACCCAAAACCCCACACAAAAAACCTCAAACTTCACACACACTACTCAGCCCTGTTGTCCTTTCACCTGGAGCAATTACTATCTATCTATCTATTGCCAGACGCCTCAATCCCGTTTGGGGTGGCCACAAACAAATCGCCTCCAAGTCGCCCTGTCCCCCGCCATTTCACTGCCCTGCTCCCAACTCACACCCCCCTCTCTCATATACCTCTCCACCCCATCCCTCCATCTCATCCTCGGCCTCCCCCTCCCTCTTCCCCCCTCCACCTCACTCACATACACTCTCTTCGTCAGTCTTTCACCCTCCATCCTCTCCACATGGCCAAACCACCTCAGTGTATTCCCCATAACGCTTCCTATCACATCCACATCCACACCACAACGCCCCTTTATATCCTCATTCGTCAGCCTGTCTCTCCATGTGACTCCACAGGCTCCTCTTAAATGACTCATTTCCACTGCTCTCACTCTTGACTTGTGTCCTTCCAATAACATCCAAGCTTCACTTCCGTACGTTAGAGTTGGTATCACAATACTGTCATGTAGTAACTTTTTCACTTCCATGCTCACTTCCCTGTTTCTTATCACTGCTTTCAAAGAACCAGCAACCTTTCTTCCCTGCTGTACCCTTTCAAGCACTTCACCCTCCAAACCTCCATCCTTGCTCATCACACTACCCAAGTACTTAACTCCTAAAACGCGGCTGTGTACGGGCGATCCCCCCCGCTGTGGCGGGGTTGTAGCAGGGTCTGAGTACCTGTGGAAAAATATTTGCCAAAAATCATAGATTAACCCTAGAGCATTAAAATTTTTATGGCATATAGTACTTATATTCAGCTTTCTCCTGAGCCACATGTTGAGCCTTCGTTGACTACCAAAGGACTTGTGAAGACTTGCAAAGTTGGGTAACAAAGTCTTCACTCTCACACCTCCAGAAACCCGGTTTTCTTTCTACCACAGCCTCAATCTGTCACAGTACACTTTATACAACAACGTACAGGTTGTTTGGAATCCGTATTTGTAAATAAGCACTGAAAATAAGGCTAAAATGAACGGAGCGCACGGCCGACATGCAGCGCGGTGGTGATCTTCCCGCCACTATTGTCACATTTGCCTTTTCTCGGCAAAAAACACGTATACTACATTTTTTTTCATCATAGGACTTCGCAAACGTTTGCCTGTCACTATTACGGCCATAAAAATCACTGTCACTGCCAGTATTGTGGATTGGGACCGAGGAAGACCACCGCGGCGCGAGTTTATTCAGCCTTACGGCAGGCACTTTATTCTCGCTCCTGTCGGCCACTCGCACTTCATTTCTATCGCTCACTTTCACTGTATCTGTTCTTTTTTTTGCCTTATTCATCAGTGTCACTGTCCAGTGTTATAAAAATAATATTTTCTACACAACAAACTGTCACTGTCAGAACATAGAATAGGAAAATATGTTTTCATCTTCTTACACTGGAGTGACTGTCACTGAATACTTATATTATTACTATGTACAATTATTTACACCAAAAACACTGTCACTGTCAGTGCTTTTACAAGTACATACACTAATTTACACTCATCCGGCTGTCACTGTCAGCACGTAAAAGAAAACTAAACAATATTATCACTGTCACTCTCAGTATTATTTCAAAGAATCTTACCCTTATTTTCAAAATCTACTTAGGCTGTGGTAGTCAAAGAAACACGGGTAAGCACAGAGGGGAACTTTGCACTCTTTGCACTGCAAGGAGGTGTGCCTAAAGGTTCTGTCCTGCCTGGTAGTGTGGCTGCACACATGACACCTCCTCAGTGCTTTCCCCCTCTTTGCAGTGGCTGGCAGTGGCTCCAGGCGGTGTCGCTGAAGGTAGGCCATACACTGTAGGCGGTCTGGAGGTGTGTGAGGGTGGCGTTTGGGACCTGTTGAAAGAACCTGGCCGTAACGCTGAAGCAGCTGGTAGACACAAGTCTTGGAAAATCGTCTGAGAGAGTAGTTAGCTAGCTTCCTGTTCTTGATTTTATACAGGATGAAGGCGTTCAACATGCACATATCAATCAAGTGCAAGAACACCTTCCTGTACCAACGACGATTTTTCCTCAGGCAGTCAATCTCTCCAATCATCATATCAGACTTGTCCACCAGCCGCATATTGACGTTATAGTCAATGACAGCATCAGGCTTCATCACAGGCTCGCCAGTCCTTCTGTCGACCTTCCCTGTTGCCAGCATTTCCCCCTTGTGTACTGTGGTGAGCATGTTCACGACTCTCTTATCATGCCACCTGATCGCAAGCATCTTGTCAGATTTCATCAGGTGCACGTCTCCCCGCTTTGACTTTTCAGCCTCGGGGAAGGCAGGGTAATGTGCCCTTTTGCTTCTGACAGTGCCACAGGAGCCGACGCCGTGTTCAGAAAGGTACTTGGCGAGTTTAGGAGCGGTATAGTAATTGTCCGTATACAGGACATGATTCTCGCCAAAGTACTTTTCCAAAAGCACTTTCACCACAGAACCAGAGAATCCAAGGGGGTCAGTCTTATCCAAATCGACATTGCTGGCGGTGTAAATGACGAAGTCAAGGATGAACCCCGTCTTGCAGTCGCACAGCACGAAAAACTTGATTCCAAAGCGGTGCCGTTTGCTTGGAATGTACTGGACGAACCAAAGACGGCCCCTGAACAATACCAAGGACTCGTCAATCACGACTTTCTTGAAAGGGCGCAGGAACCTCGTAAACTTATCCTTGATCATGTTCAGGATTCCCCTCACTTTCCATAATGGGTCAGTTTGGGAAGGCTCATCATTGTTCGCGAAGTGAAGGTAAGTCATCAGCTGCCTAAAACGATCGCGGCTCATGTATTTATTGAAAATGGGTGTTGGGCACAGCTCGTCGGAAGTCCAGTATTCTTCTAGCTTGTGTTTCCAGTTGTGCGGCATTAGCAACATCAATCCAATAAATACAAAAAGTTCGCGGATCGTAAGAGGCACCCATGCTGCCATCCGCGACGTGGATGGCGTGGCCGCCTCACCTTCTCCTTCGCGAACTGGAGCACATTGCTCCTCGTACCTGTTTGTCTCGGTACAGATGTGCTCCATAACCTCGTCGTCAAGGAAGGCCAACAGGTAGTCAAGGCATTCACCATCTTCGTCCACAGGGAAGTCAGCCTGAAGTCTACACCCACTGTCGTCAAAGGGCAGATCCTCCGGCACAAAATCTGATCCCTCTGACCACACGAAGGCATCCAGCGTTCCCTGCCTAGGCTGGGAGGTGCTTGGGGCGGCGGGGGGTGAGGCAGGTCGTGTGGGAGTGGGTGAGGCAGGCGGTGCGACAGTATGTGAGGCTGAGGCTATCCCAGGTCGTGTTGGTGTTGTGGTGGTGGTGGTGGTGGGGACATTATCACTGGGCTCAAGGTCACTCGCGGTGGCGTGACTGCCGAGTTGCCTAGTGCGAGTTCCCTCCCTACGAGCTAGCCTTATACTAGGGGACAAAGTTTTTGCTCTACCAACATGAACACTAGGCCTACGGAAACCTCTAGAACGTAATGTTGCACGTTTACTTCCCTTTCGAGGTGGTGAAGGCGACTCCGACGACTCAGGAGACAGGGCAGCAGAGGAGGAGGACAAGAGAATAGGGCTGGGAGTACGTGGCGGGCTTGCGGTGGCGTGACTTGGCTTAGGGGACAATGGCGGTGAGCTGGGGTCACCGCTCCTTTTCCGTTTTTCCCCCTTCCCATACTCAAGGCCCCTTCTCACAGAAGCCTTCCCTGCTGAGGTGTTGGGCACTGACACACTCTCCTCCGGCACAGAAACAATTACTTCTGGCCCGGACTCTGCACTGGATTGTGTGTCAGACTCGGCCAGGCTCGACCACACACCGACGTCACTGCCATAGTCCATTGAGGCTTTCAAAAGTTCAGAGGCTATTGCAGAGTCACTTAGGCCCTTAGTAGTTCCTGGTAAGGTTTTGAAGGGGGTTGAGGTCACAAAACCCTTTTTCGGAGGGCTAGAAGGCACAGACTCGGAAGAGCTCGAGTTTGACATGGTGTCACCGTGGAAGATTTGCGTGGACTGACGCTATTCTGGGGCAAACCGCGCGAAAAAATGACAGTGTGACAACTGGGGAAACAAGCGTTTCCCAATAGCAAAAAGTGCTTGCGAGATGACGCCCCAGATTGACACGTATCAGCCGTCCGCGGTTGCCATATCGCACGACGAGGGAGGGCCGCGCATCGGTGCGTCAGTGGGTAAAAAAAATGATACTTGGCAACAACCGAGGTCAGTAGTACAAAGGTCAAGTGTGCTAAACGTAGCTCACGGGTGGCGGGACTGATAGACAATACCAGCTGGAGCCTGCTTGCCCGTGGTTATTCAATCTATCTATTGCCAGACGCCTCAATCCCATTTGGGGTGGCCACAAACAAATCGCCTCCAAGTCGCCCTGTCCCCCGCCATTTCACTGCCCTGCTCCCAACTCACACCCCCCTCTCTCATATACCTCTCCACCCCATCCCTCCATCTCATCCTCGGCCTCCCCCTCCCTCTTTCCCCCTCCACCTCACTCACATACACTCTCTTTGTCAGTCTTTCGCCCTCCATCCTCTCCACATGGCCAAACCACCTCAGTGTGTTCCTCATAACGCTTCCTATCACATCCACATCCACACCACAACGCTCCTTTATATCCTCATTCGTCAGCCTGTCTCTCCACGTGACTCCACAGGCTCCTCTTAAATAACTCATTTCCACTGCTCTCACTCTTGACTTGTGTCCTTCCAACAATGTCCAAGCTTCACTTACGTACGTTAGAGTTGGTATCACAATACTGTCATGTAGTAACTTTTTCACTTCCATGCTCACTTCCCTGTTTCTTATCACTGCTTTCAAGGAACCAGCAACCTTTCTTCCCTGCTGTACCCTTTCAAGCAATTCACCCTCCAAACCTCCATCCTTACTCATCACACTACCCAAATACTTAAACGTACTCACATTTTCCAATTCCTCACCATCTAACCTCGCTGTACATTCACTGACTTAACCTCTCTCAAAGACCATCACTTTAATCTTCCCTACATTCACCTTTAGATTCTGTTTCTTACACACTCTCCCAAACTCATCCACCAAGCCTTGCAGCTCCCCTTTGTCTTCACTCAACAACACAGTATCATCTGCAAACAACAGTACAGGGACTTTCCAAACACTGTCCTCTCTCACCAGGGCCACTCCAACATCCACTACCCTACCTTGTACCTCTTTTATTACCCCATCCATGTACAGATTGAACAACCATGGAGACATGACACATCCCTGTTTCAACCCAACTTTCAAAGAGAAAAATTCACTTAGTTCACCATCCACACGCACTGCAGCCTACGCACCATCATACATACTCTTCACAGCATTCAACAACTTCCCATCTACTCCATATATTCTTAACACTTTCCATAATCCTTGTCTATCCACCCTGTCATATGCTTTCTCCAAATCCATGAAAGCCACATACAACTTCTTTCCCTTCTCTAGAAACTTTTCCACTAAAGATCTAAGAATGAATATCTGATCTACACAACCTCTTCCCTTCCTGAAGCCTCCCTGTTCTTCCCCAACTAATTTCTCTGTTCTTTAACTCTGTCAATAAGTATCCTACCATACACTTTTCCTAATATACTAAGAAGACAAATGCCCGTATGATTACCACACACTTCTTTTTCCCCTTTTCCTTTGTACAAGGGAATAATTATACCTGACTTCCAATCCTCCGGGACTCTACCTTCCTCCCAGGCCAATCTGCACATCTTCCACATCCATTCTACTACTATCTCTCCCCCATGCTTCAGCATTTCACCACACACTCCATCAATTCCTGGAGCTTTCCCCAATTTAACTTTCTTCATTGCTTCCACAACTTCTATCCTACTGATTTCTTCCTGTCTTCTCACTTCCCTCCTTCTCCCAGCCATTCCCCAGCCACTTATACTCACATTACTTCCATCTTCTACGTTCAACAATTCCTTAAAGTGTTCTCTCCATCTGCTCACTTTTTCTCCCTTCTCCACTAGTAATCTACCATTTTTATCTTTCACTCCCCTGCTGACTTCACTTCCACCCTGTCTTACTTTTTTCACCTCTTTCCAGAACATTTTCTTACAGTCCCTCCACTTTACACTCAAATTCCTTCCAAATTCCTCATCCACTCTCTTCTTTCTCTTACTAATCTTTTCACCTCTCTCTTCCGCCTCTCAACTTCTTCCACGCCCCTATTTCTCATCCATTCATTGTATGCTTTCTTCCTTTGTGCCACCGCATGTTTCACCTCTTCAGTCCACCACACTGTTCCTTGCACCCCCCTCCGTCTTCTCTTCCTTCCACACACCACATCACATGCTGCACATATTTCTTCTGTAAATATCCTACACACACCTTCTACGTCTCCCATCTGCTCCAATTCATATTTGCCCAATCGTTCCTCCACTTCTCTCTTATACTCTGCCTTTTTCTCATCCTCTTGTAACCTTTCCACTCTCCTTGCAACTACTCCTTCCTCTCGTCTTTCCCTTCTTCTATTCCTTCATCTTACTTGAATTCTAATTCTGTCCACCACCAAGTAGTGGTCAGAAAGTCCACTCCCCCAACCTCTATAAACTCTTGCATCCATTACACATCTTCGCATCCTTTCATCCACACACACACAATCAATCATTGCCTTCCTTTCATTCAGTTCACCACCCACCCTTCTCATCACTCGCCATGTATACCTGTGGATCATTTTATGCCTGAAGAGGGTATTGGCTATCACCAACCCCCTCCCAGCACAAATGTCCACTAACGCACTCCCATTCTCATCTATCTCAGCAGGCACACCCCACTCACCAACTATTCCATCCACCTTCACATTCCCAACTTTACCATTCATATCAACAATCAAAAACACTCTCTCATTCCTTCCAAACTTTTCCATGCACTTCTACATTTGTCTAGAACTCTTCTCTCACTCTTCTAACACAATCTTGCGTTGGCGCATACACACATACAATCGCCCACATTTGTATTCCAACTTTCAACTTTACCCACACAATCCTTGACCCAACTGATCCATACTGTCTTATGCTCCTCTTCCATCTTTTACTCACAACTATACATACTCCTTCCTTTGCCATCTCATTCTCACCTGCTCCTGCACATATACCCCATCCATACTCCCATTCTCTCACACTTTCTCCTCTCCATTTTGTTTCAGTTATTCCATACACATCCACTTTTGCACCCTCAAGCACCTGGACCATCTCTCTCTCTTTCACCTCATCATTCGCTCCCCTTACATTCCACGTTCCGATAACCGTGTCCTTTGTCCGGTCCTTGGTCGTCATCGTTTGGTCAGTCCTTGTCCAAGGCTTATTGTTTGTTTTTTTAGTTAGTTGTTTTCCGGGGAGCGGCACTAACCCTCCGCCAACCCTTTTAGTCGCCTTTTACGACAAGCAGGGATACCGGGGGAGTATTCTTGAAAAACCCCCCTACCCCCAGGGGGGGGGTAGCAACCTTTAGAAATACTATGGAGTGTTATGCAAAACTAAAATCATTAACTACTGCATACATGTACTTAGACAGGAACAAAGTGAACACAGCGTACCAGAAGACAGAGCGATCCTTCACCCTGTCACAGGTCGGGCCAGACTGACCCATGTCTAACCAGAAAGTTCCCCCCAACCATTCCATCTCCCCCCCCCCCCACTAGTTTCCCCTCCCCTTCACAACCAACCTGTTTCCAGCAAATCCCTCCCTCCAAATCATTTCTTCCACTTTACGTACTTTCCTCCGCTCTCTCCCCTTTCCTCTTTTCTACCTTTTCCTCCATTTCCCATTCTTCTTGTCCTTCAATCTCTTGTCTTCCTCCATCCCTCCACCTCATCCTCCTCCCGGAAATGCAGGCTTCCTCCCCCCCTTCATTCACCCATTCTCTCTGGCTTTCTAGAACATTTAATATTTTAGGGGCAGGTATTAAGGGACTTTTAAATATTCACACACACACACACACACACACACACAATGTATATGTATGATGATGATAAACCAATTTCTTTTTCTTATCTCAACTACCACAGTTACCACCACCACCAACTACCACTTACCACCACTATCAACTAGCACTGTTACCATTCCCACCAACTACATCGTCACCACCGCCACAACAACAATCATCATCACCAACTACAACCATTACCATCAATTACCACCATTACCACCACCATCTATAAATATTAAAACCACTACCTACCACCAATAACCTTTACCTACCAATATGACCACTACCACCACAGCCTACAATCATAAATACCTATACCTACCAACATCACAACAGCTACCACCACCTACAACCATTAACATTTGTCTTTACCTGCCAACATTATCACACCACCTAACACCACACCTGTTATTACCATCATTACCTACTACCACAACCACACCACCAAGTACCATTATACAACCAAACTTCCTTCAACTCTCTCCCTAGAAAAGAGGATGGTGCACTGCAAGAGAGGAACAACAGTTTGCCAAGTGTAATTCCAAAAATTCATCCAAGTTTCAACATCAAACGGAGTCTGCCACAATGCTCAGTATGATTAATCTCTGTAATCCAAAAGAAGGGATATCACACACACGCGACAATTTAAATAAAAGTACTGATCAACCGCAGCCCTTTTACAACTACATAAGAAGCAAAACCAATGTCAGATAAAATACAGTCCACAAAAGTTAAACAAAATTACCATCCATACTGACAAATGAACTGGTTAGAAAGAAGTTCTTGGGAGCCCTAATATCATTTACTACTCTTCCATCCACTCACAAAAGTACCTAATATGGCAGAAATATTGTGATATCTGAAATTATCAATAATCATTTTCATTTATTTACAGTAATTCCATTGCTGGCTCACATTAAGGTAATAAATTGCTCACTTCATGTAGTCCTTCCTACTTCAACCTTCACCTTACCATACTATTTGTATCTGCCCTCATCTTTTCCTATTTCTCCCTTTCCTTTCTGTCACTTTTTATCAGCCCAAGTTAATCTCACCACTTTAGGTGGCTCTAAAGTCAGATTTCACTGGGTGACAAGACAACTTATTACTTCCTTGTAACCCTGGAAACCATTTACAAAGCTGAGATCAATTCTGAGACAATTTTGACGCAAACGACTCCAACCCCTACTACAGCACGTCAGATACAGAATATAATCAACAAAATAGATCAAAATACAGTACGTCACCTGGTCAGATACGGAATAGTCCAAGTTGATCGAAATGTTAAAAACCTACCCACATCGAACCTAACCTATTCTATCATTACCAAACTATGCCTATCCTAACTGAGTGGCTTTGTCCTCCCAGAACCCCCTCCCCCCTTGTCCTCCCAGAATCCTCTCCCCCCAGTGTCAAACTAACCTAAAGCCGCTGAGGCAGTTCAAGAATGAATGTCAAGTGGCAGCACCATCGGAGTTCAAACAATTTCAGCTATGCGCAGGGTGAAGGTCAAACGTCACAATTGGAGATTTTACTAAGGGGATGGTACTAAAACCATCATAAAGATACATTTGCAATGGAAATCCAACAAAGAGCTCCACAATTTTTTTTTTTCTGGGGGGTGGGGTGGGGGTGGGTGGGGGAGGGGGCATTTAGACCTCTTCAGCCACTTTGGCACTGCTGAGGATGGGGGATATTGCAATGTGGTCGCACATCATGATCAGAGAAATTGCTCATGGGACAACACTGATACCTTCATAATTGCATTTGTGATGGAAATGTCAAAGAAGACTTCTAATTTTGGTATATAATGTCAGAGCCCACAAACATAACCGACGGATCTGGAAACAACGAAGGAAAATTATTCCCAAGCTGGTGGTAACCATATGACCAGATCTGGGTGTGAAGTGGGGCCTACTATTGGACTGTACTGAATACAATGACATGGCAAAATCAGTTCATATAAAACATTCAAAGTAGGTGCAGATAAGACAGACTAGCAAACATGTTAGCATTTGGCATATCAAAATGAGGAAATTTAAATCAGTAGGGACTTCATGAATAAAATTTGGATAAAAAGAAACAATATAAGTTAAGAAGTACAATGATAACTAGGTAATTCTTTACCAAATGGATACATAAAAAATTACACTGACCAAAAGGGCGCAGTGATTCCACCTACATTCAGGGTTGGCCTGATAAAACAATTTTGCCGATTACCAATTACTGTAATTGGCTGTCAGTAATCGGCCGATTAAGAAATTTTAAATGTGATTAATCTTCACAAAATTATTGGTAGCACAAAGTTAAAGACATCATCCTAATGTTATTTTCGACTCTGTTTACGCCCAACTGCCATCTCCTGTACAGACAGCAAATAGTTTAAGTCAACTGTCACTCTTCTATTGTCTAGTTTTGCTTTGTTGCAACATCTCATTCTGTGCATCTTGGCTGTAATTTGTTATTTCTTATTCTTGTGGTGATCCTAGATGGTAACAGAAATGTCAATATACAAAAAATGTATCGATCTTTATAAAGAACTGTAACAAGATGAAAACCTTGGTTCATTAACCCATCATGTCCGGGGGTTGTTTTCACCACTCAAACCACCATCAGGTGTTTTTCTTAAAAATCACTGTTATTTAAACCATAATTTCTCAGCTAAACCTATAATACAAAATAATAGTATAATATGTTCTTATATGATGCAATAATCATAATAATAAAACAATAACAATAATACTACAAAACACTAGATCAGTGGTTTCCAACCTTTTCTAATTCTCGCCCCCCCTCACTGAATGACATTCCCTGCGCCCCCCTTCCTCAAATCCTGTATTTTACTGGCATAGTTGACACATGTCAATAAATATCATTGATTCTTAATCTATGAAATTGTTTATATATTCAGATAACTAGATTTCTTATTCATATCTGAAATATTTTCTCCATATTTAGAAATTACTGAATTCCATCATAATTCACAGTTTTCAAATATAATTATCCTCTTTATCAAGCCTTTGCGCCCCCCTAGGGAGGCAGGCCCCACAGGTTGGAAACCACTGCACAATATCGTGTACAGCAAGCTCGCCCCCAATGCTTGGGTTTCGTTCCTAATGTGGCGCGTTCGGCGCGAAACCGCGTAAGTTTTAACTACTCCTTATTTTGCTCCCTAGATCTCCCAAACGTGGTCCCTCGCTGCCATCTGCCACTGGTAATCAATATGAAGCACCCCAAGTGGTCAGAAGGCCCATCCAATGTCACAATCCACAAACACAGCACTGCACAGCAAAACTCCGACACACAAATACAAGGCAACATTCCGATGCCGAAACCAGTCGGTGTCGGAATGTTGCCCCGTGCCCACGCACCTGCACGTCGAAGCCTTGCTGTGCAGCACTGTACTTGCAAGCCACAACACCAAATGAACGCTCCAACCACCCAAAGTGCCTCATATTGATCACCAATGGCAGACAACAGCAAAACACCACACCTAGGGAGTCTAGGGAGCAAAATGGTTTCTGGACCATTCGCTGTCAAGCCAGTTCGCCGTCACAACAATAACAAGACAACATAGACTTTGATGGAGCCTGAAATATAGTTATTAAAGTATTGATTAATTAATAATAAGTATATTTATAAAAGTATTGATTAATATACTTACAGAATGACGGGGAATCATACAGGGTGCAAATTGTCCTGATGGGGAATCGTTCATGTTTTGACGGGGAATTGACATGATGGCGAATTGTCTTGGAACCCACCGATCGTGTGTAATCTATACCTGGTTACAAGGCTTTATTTAATGCTTTAACTTTCTTAAAGTGCTTTAACTTACAGGTGCATACCAGAATTGTAAATATTTAACTTACAAATACAGTACAGTGGAAAAGCAATACAGCAAATATTTAACAAACAAATAAAAAAGGTTATATTCTGACGCCTATCAGAAAACTGATTATAAGACTTTATTTCTTGCTTGAACGTTATTTAATAATATGTTAACTTGCACATAAACTTACCAGAACAGTACTGTAAATATTTAACTTACAAATACAGCACTGAGGAAAAGCAATACAGCGAATCACCTCACGAGATCAAAACAAACCGTACGTGCTGAGCTGATGTTCGAGGATTTGGCTTATCAAAGGCCTCTCTTGCGTAAATATATAGTTTTCGTAATGGTTCTTCAATCTTACGTTATCGTATACATATCCCAGCACTAATCGTGTATAACTGCCAGCGCGTTCGGCAAGAACCTGTTCCGGGCGAGTTTGCTGTATATATATCACCCGGATGTCCCCAGGTCATCAGGTATACATGCCACCCAGACCGCAGGGGTTAATTTTCATTATCTGTCTATCTGTTCCGTAATATGGGAAATGGTAAAAATAAACACATGGGGCACATAAAACCAATACCGGTATTGATAATGTATGTAATATAAATCTGAATGGGAACTTGCTTGAAACAAATACTTTGGAGAGGGTATCAGAGTTTTGGTAACATCACCATACTAACATACTGACATTAATGCATTATGCAAGTCAGTATAAAAGAAAGATATAAGCTTCTTCAATTAATCGGACATAATGCCGATTAACGATTAACTGGACAAAAGGCTGATAACCATTTAACCCCTTAACCGTGGGGCGTCACTTTTGTGATGCTTGGGAGCAAGGGATCATACCACGGGGTGTCACTTTTGTGATTCTGTGTTATTTTGAATTCGCCCGGGCTTTCAAGTGGTGGCTTGTATCATCTATCAGTACTCCCAGTGTCCAACACTAGTCAGCACTCCCAATTTCATCTGTAATCCCATCCATTTGTTGACAATTTGTCCATTTTTCCCCGTTCTTGACTCCCCTCCCTACCTCCCCTCTCGCCTGCTCGGCCGTGCTGCGCAAAGTAAATCTTCCCCGGAATTTTCCACTGGTTTCATCCATCAAAATAAGCCCTATGCCCTATTCTTATACCAAATAATATATACAAAAAAGAAATAGGGTAAGTGATAGTGCCATACACCTGGAATTGGCTAATTATCACCCGACAACACCTCACGTGCACTCGTTCACTAATTTTCCCTGTTTATTTCCCCTTGAAATATGCCGTATAATCTATTCTCGTAATAAAAATATATATAAGAAAGGAAGGGAGAAGCCTAAGTGATATTTACATTCACCTGGAACTACCTTATTTATTATGTATTGTCTAGATTTCCTGCCAATCATTTCATAGCGTATATATTGGCAGCTGTCACCACGCTGACATTGGCAGCATTGCACTCCCCCTAGGCCACCACAGTGCTCAGTTTACCGTCGTCTTTCAAGGTGAAACCACGTCGGATTTGCGCCTGTCCAATTCCGTCATTTTTTAGCCCCATGCAAAGGGCCCTGTGACCTCTACCCCCTACTAAACCGCATGTGGAAAGGGGTAAAGGGCTAAGTGACTGCTGTGGAACGTGAACTGACTAATTTATCAATGAAAATGATGGCAAGTGACTACGATCTTTCTGGTGACTAAAAGAGTGCAAGTGGAAATGTAATTAATGTGTAAACAGCAAGTGATAGCAATGAATGTAAATACTGGTATAACTGAACAGTGGAAAATAGTTTTATAAGTTACTGCAAGTGACAGTGCATAACACAGTGTAAATAAAATAGAAATGTAAATAATGTAAATAAAATAGAGAATGTAAACGAGTAGTAATATAAGAATACGAGTATATATACTAGGAGTAATGAAAGTGAAAGTTTCACTCTAGTATGTATGAATACTATGAGTTATGAAAGTGGAAGTGAAAGTGACAGATTCGCTCTCAACGCCAGTATACAAGACGAGAAAGTGAATGCTACGTATTTTACTGAAAGAGAAACTGAATGCCTACAGTGACAATAAACTACTATTACTGAAGGAAACTTATGGATAAAGACTGCAAATATGTGTTATACAGTAAAAGAAATATAAAGTGAGAGTGTTTTTATGAATAATAAATGACAGAACACCTGCGGCGAACGAGAGTAAGTGGGAAGGTCATACGCGCTCGTAATTTTCATTGCTTTCACAGTGTTTTTTTTTTTGGAGTATGGATTCAAAACTATTTGAAAATCATAGAATAGTGTTTCTAGTGATAATATCAGTCAGTGGTAATCATATTACGGGTTGTCAGGAAGTGTAAAGTGGAGACTTCGTTACCCAACTTCAGAGGTCTCCACAAGTCCTACGGTACTCGACGAAGGCTCAACAAACATCCCAGGAGAAAGCTGAAGGTATGTGCCATATGCATATGTAATTTTAATATTCTAGGACTAATAACTGATTTTTGGCAAATATTTTTAGAGAGTCTGTCGGAGCGCGAATATGCCCGCGAGACATGAAAGTCGAGCCAAAACAACCCCGCAGTTTAGGGGTTAATTGGTAATGTGGCCAACTAGGTCAATTACCAATTACCTGCCAATTAATTAGCCCAACCCTACCTACATCATAAACTCATGATCTCCAGGTAAGTAGTTTTAATACATATGCAACTAGTTAAATGCTGAATTGAGACTGCAAGGGATAGGAAAACGAAAATATACCTATTTTGGGGTAGTTAAGGACGCAGCCAGGTCACCCGCGGCAGTGTTCACTGTCAATCACTCCGGCTGGCTGCATTTTTTACCAACCATCGCTCCAACAGGATCTATTAGTGTATCCTGTGTCAAAGCTATGGGAAACTTAATGATTTAACCAAACCAAACTTACTCTAACCTAACCTTACTTGCGTTTGACAACCAGCATTCAAATTAAAAAATGGGCATCAGGAACATTAAATATGGCCAGCTACTGACAGACGTTGGCAGAATATTTTCACATTCTAAATCCTCATGTATAGCTTTAACAGGTAAGCTTATAAAAATGTCCAGTAGCTGGGGTAATCCAGGGACAATAACATGCAACCTATGAGACTCATTTCAACAGAAAATGTAGAAAGGCTGCACCCGTTTGGTAAGGAACTAATGATAGCTATAACAAAACGTCAGCAAATACCGTACATACCATGTGAATTGCTGTGAAGTACAAGTCAGTCGTATCTGTGATGTGCAAAGCGAGGACACAGACTTCAAGAACTGAAAAAAGTATTGTACATAAAATACCGTACTGTAATAATAATTATCATTATAATAATAATAATAATAATATCATCATCATAAGAAAATGGGAGCCATTATAAAAGCTTATCCCACGCCTACTACCGGGTACTGGACTGGTGCCTGTTAACTGGGTGGAGTGATGGACACGCAAACGCAGTATCCATCCACGAATCAAACCTCCACACTTTTCTCCGCGCCTCGCTGACTCTGTGAACTGCAAGAGAACATCGACTGACTATACGGGAAGGCGCTGCAAGGGCAGCAGCTTGCCTTAATTCATGGGCTTCGTCGGCCATACTGAGACTTATCAACAGCCGTCCAAGTCTCCAAGAATTTCACCTTAAGACCTCAAAATAGCTCATCACGTAACTCCACAGGGAACACTAATTATTATCTTTGTGGCTGCTTTAGTCTAATGTTAGATATTGGATTCTGCAGGATAAAAACAAAGACAACTCACCAAACAACCACCCACCCTCCGACACCAGAGTCTTCACCTTCACGTTCCAATGATGACCAGTCACCTACCTGATCGTCCCGACGTGATGTTAAGAGGAATAAATATAAAACTTTCAACGCCACACGCTAGATAACGACTAAGATATACGGATAAGAAGCTATTGCAAAATATAAAGGGATAATTTTAACACAATCCTACAAAAGCAAAAATTTCGAAGTCTTTACCGACGGTATCAGGGTTATGGCCACTTGGCGCATGCGCACTGAGCGGAACGGTAACTTTCAGCATAAGCCACTCCGTGCATAGGACACCGGGGAAACTACAGATGATGAGAAAAATCAGAGGTCTTAACGTCACTTATTTAGCAATTATTTCTGCATGTTACACCCTAATGTCCTCTTGTATGTTACTGAAGCAAACTTTGCCGATATTAAAACGATATAAATAGTATACAAGGGAATGACAGGGTGTAATAAACTAAATATGTCACTAAGGAAGACACGCTATGAAGTCTCCCTTAACTCCTTCAGCACCACGACGTGCTTTTTACAATATTCTTGCTCCTTAAACAATTTATTCCCGTTCAGTTTGACTTACAGAGCGTTTATCTAACTTGAAAACGATTTCTAAAGCCTTTTGACTTGGGTCATGGCCAAATATAATGAAACTGGAAGGTGGAATTAACTATAATAGTAACCAATGAGACTCATTCCTACCTCAAAATGCTCATCAGACATCAAGTAACCACGACTTAGTATTCATCTTGTGGGAGTAGTTCAGTTCCATCAGATAAAAACAGTAGGCCTATGTCAAAACTGCTTTACACAAAGTTTGCCTAAAACTGCAATTTCCCAATTTTGCACGCTGTTATAACAATACAGTACATCAATTATAAAATAAAAAAAATGACACTACTCAGGAAGTGACATATGCAGAGAATGCAAAGCCAGTTAGTTACTGCCTTATGCTGTTGCCGAGCTAAATCAAACTGGTTGCAAATGGTTAATCTAGATCGTTAGGACGAAAAGAGCAAAGTATAGCCTATTATTCTTGCTCTCTTATGACGATTTATTCAACTAAAGAATGACCTGTTGTAAGGATGGGGTTAATGAAGGCTATAGTCAATCTTCCTACTTAGTAAAATCTCTTAAAAACTAGAAAATCATCAAAATGTGGCAAGAATAACATTTAAAATACGCAATCAGCGAAGTTCCCCCCCCCTTTTTTTTTTTTTTTTCCCTGCTGAACAAACTTTTCAAGCTGGAGGAATTAGAGCTTTCATCAACTCATTTGGAGAAAACTGGACTGCAAGAAAAGGGGGAGTTAAGTCAGCAGTTCACTGTGTTCAAATAAGAGCTATGCCTTGGGCCACAAGATGTCTTAACTTTCAGACTGACAAACAGCACACACACACCTCCATTAAATTCTAAAATCTAACTAGCCTGTTTTCATTTTATATCTAGTCATTCCACTTGCCAACTATACTCATTTCACCTTAGCTTGGTGCAGTTTTTTGCACTTAAGCTTTTGTTCCATGTAGGTCAGTGACAGAAAAGGACAATGCTATGGCTATACATCCTTTCAAAGCATTTCTTTGTGACCAGTACCATATTCTAGTGTTCATCAGTTGCTACAGATCAGTAAAAAGAATCTTGTCTCAACCTTCAATTTTCAAGGTGTCCAGACATAAAGAAACTAATGCATCTTAATTATACCTTCCTCTCCTGAGTTACTGTTTTGGATGCCCTCATAGTGTGGTACTGCAATAGCCCAGTTGCTCTGCTAACTGGTTATACAAACATCCCTCACTCTACCTCACTATCTCCCAAAAAGAGGATGACACACCGCAAGAGAAGGGCTGCAGGTTTGGTAAGTAGTCCATCAGTTCCATATTTTGAAGATGAATTTTGGGCCACAACAACAATAACGACTCCACCTGTCTATTACCTCCAAGTTTTTATGAACACTGTATCAAGGCATCTAGTCAGTTTGTTTTCATCTGATGGTTCTATGCCACTCCCACAACTTGAATGCTAAATAGTAGTTGCATGACCTCTGATGAGCCATTATGAGGCAGGAAGGAGTCTCAGCAAGTACACTACTGGTTAAATTAACCCTCCAATCTGACTACCTTTCATTTGGTCATAAGCTGAGCTAGTGGGTGCCAGAGATCTTTTTCAGGTTAAATGCATGAAAGAAATCAACAGATCTTTATTCCAGCTCCCTACTGTCTGGTTTCCTTAGAAGGAATGATTCTTGCAAGCTGCCGACCCTTGCTTCCTCCTTTGGGATGTACTGGATAGTGCTCTGGGGGAAAATTGTTGCTGTTATGGCTCCGGCTCATTCTGGACATGAATCTGGTGAACTGTAAGCTGAAGGTGCCCTTCTCCTTAAGCCCATCATCCTTTTCTAGAGACATATGAAGGGGATAAAGTGAGATTTACTGTATATAACCAGGCAGTGAGCTGCCCTGTTTTATCAGTGCCACCATGTGAAGGCATGCCTTTCCAGCACCTTGGAAGCTTAGATTTTTTTTTTTTTTTTTATTGCTTTAGACAGAGTGTGCAGTGAGGTTGGATGGTGAGGATATGGAGAATGTGAGTGCATTCAAGTACTTGGGTAGTGTGATGAGTAAGGATGGAACTTTGGGGGATGAAGTACGTGAAAGGGTACAGCAGGGAAGAAAGGTTGTTGGTACACTGAAAGCAGTGATGAGAAATAGGGAGGTGAGTATGGAAGTTAAGAAGTCATTGCATGATGGTATTGTGATCCCTACCCTGACATACGGAAGCGAGGCGTGGACCTTGCAAGAGGGGAACAAGTCAAGAGTGAGAGCAGTGGAAATGAGTTACTTGAGAGGAGCATGTGGAGTGACGTGGAGGGACAGGTTGACGAATGAAGAAGTGAAGGAACGTTGTGGGGTAAATGTGGATGTGGTTGAAAAGATTAGGAGAAATACACTGAGGTGGTTTGGACATGTGGAGAGAATGGAGAATGAAAGACTGACTAAGAGGGTGTATGTAGGTGAGGTGGAGGGAGGGAGAGGGAGGGGTAGACCGAGGATGAGGTGGAGGGATGGAGTAGAGAGGTATATGAGTGAGGGGGGGGTGACTTGGGGGGAGGGGAGTCAAATGGTTGGTGACAGAGTGACTTGGAGGCGTTTTGTCTGCGGCCACCCTTTGCGGGATTAGGGCGTCGGGCTATAGATAGATAGATAGACATTTATTGCCACACCTGGAGTATAGGTAGTTAGGGACAGGCTACTGAGTACTGATATATAAGGCAAGGATGACCGGTAATTCTTCCCTCCGAGGCTTTATGCTACCAACTCCAAATCATTCCTTAATTTATACCCTTTACGGGCTACCGGTATGTCTAGTAGAAGCACCTTTACCCACTATACCATCACCATCTATTTTTTTAGATACTGTATTTGGTTACTACTGGTGCTCCTGAGGGATGCCTTCACATGGTGGCACTGATGTAAACAGATGGCTTCATTGGCCTGGTTCTATAAACACCCCTCAACTC
Source organism: Coenobita brevimanus (assembly GCF_032717465.1). Taxonomy (NCBI): domain Eukaryota; kingdom Metazoa; phylum Arthropoda; class Malacostraca; order Decapoda; family Coenobitidae; genus Coenobita; species Coenobita brevimanus. Next base: position 2,256,761 of record NC_137032.1, on the reverse strand, counting down.
CCTCCCCAACCCCCAAAAGGAGGATGTAAAACTGCAGAAGGGCATGTTCAGCCTACAGTTCACTGGGTTCATATCTGTATGGCATGGGACCACGAGTAACAAAACATACTTTACTGTATTTACATTTAAACATGCTTACATCACCATCATCATTTGTACCCCTTCCTACCTAACTGCACAATATTCAGTGAATCACTCTCAGTAAATACAACTCATCTCATTTTGTCCAGATCAAAATACATCCAGATCTCAACAGCTTACAAGATCATCATCATCCCATTCTCTTTTTCCTATTCTGGAAGGAGTGAGGCAGGGTCCAGAAAGCAAAACGGAAAACCATGATAAAGTAAGAACTGGATCACACACTCACTCACCCACCATTCAAATCCCCAGAAACCTGACTCTGGGTCACAGGTATAATCTTCCACATTTACAGTATGTGCTTAACAACAAAATAAACCATGAATATCAATACTGCAGCACAGAATTAAGTTGAACATTGGTATAAAATTGACCAAAAATGTACATATCATCATCCAACACACTGCTCATGAAAGAAATGAAGTGGGGTGGGATGGAGATGCACAGATATTCATTCATTCATTCATTGCCAGACGCCATGTATCCCAGACAGGGTGGCCAAGGGCTTAGAGTTAATTGTTTTACAGAGAGGGGCACTAATCCTCCACCAACCCCACTTGACGTAGGGATGCCAACAGCATCTGGTGTTCCCAGCCGGTCACCCATCCAAGTACTAACCAGACCCAACGTTGCTTGACAAAGTAAAATATGCCCAGTGAAATGGACAACACAGTCATTCACACACAAATCATTCAAGCCTTCAAAATCTCTCTATCTATTGTCCAGCCCTTTACTGGCCCACTAGGAGCACGGGGGCCTGGACTAGGACACACAGTACCAATATTAAAGGCAAGGGTGACCAGTAACTTTCCTGAGTAGTATTAAATAAGTAGTAAACCCCATTCATCCACTATAAGCTAACTTTTCTGGACCACATCCAGTTGGAGTGCCCTAACCAACTAGACTAGCAAATGTCCCTTGATGTTGTTACCACACAACACATTAAATGGTTTTCTGGCTACAATAAACCATTTCACTTACTGCTCAGTGTTTACACCTGATGGTGGCTCTGCATCAAGTGAATGGATGGTGGGCACCCCATCTGCTACACAGAAAAATCTGTATCTAAAATATTTACTGAATGCAAAGGTTTTATGACAGAAATCTAAGACAAGCCTTGGAAAAGCTTTAATATGCTTGCAGTGACCTATGAAATAGTTATGTATCTACCTAACAACAGACAGATGCATTAATCTCAGAGGGGGTAGCCAAGAACAAACTATCTCCATATCACCCTATTCTCTGTCATTAGGCTTCCCCCCCACACACACACACACAAAAAAATAATAGTAGTACAAACCAACTTTATACCATCAGTCAACTTTCCTCACTTCTTCTTTCTCACTTATGTAATCTTCCACTCTCTTATTCGCACTAAAAAGACTGTCCTGCAAAATTTTTTTTATAGCAAGTTCATGAGGTTATTTCTTGAGGCCAAATTTTAGTAACTAATGCTGTATCTCGACTGTTATGGAGCTACAATTATTGATGACATTTTGGGTGAAAACAATTCCCCTCATAATGAACCCAAAAGACTGCAAGTAACTGTAGCTCTGTCATACTATATATGAGAATTGGATACAGGCTGATAAAACAATTTTTATTCAACATTTGCCCTACAATTACCTCCTTGTTTCTCAAAAATCTTGCTGGACACCATGGATATGATTTTTTAAAGACACCCTCTGTCCCTACTTTTCCTTTCCTCCACTTCACACTTACATGAAAATCATTATCATCTCAAACTCTTTTTCTCACCCAAGGAAGAAATAAGGTAGCATCCAGAGAGCATGAAAAATCAAAGAATGGGAGAACTTATTAACAACAAACCTAATTTATTTTTTACACTCTCATAGAAGCCCCTTGAATTCTGACCACTTCATATAAGCATCTCTTTCCACATTTCTGCACACCACATTTCTGCACTTTGTTACAACCATACTAATTTAATCTGGTGCTGGCTGTGAACCATTTTCTTTTCACCATGACTGCTAATCTCCACAGTGTCTGTTGGCAGATCTTTTTCACTGTCCTCAAGAGATTTCAAAAGTACTTAAGTGAATGTCTGGGCATAATTTTGGCTGGCAACCAAACCTTTGTTTCTGATGTACTCAGTTTATCTGAAAGAACCTTCATAGCATCGAATACTGCTGCACCAACCTCATTAACTTAGTTCTCAATGTCTATGGAAGTCCCCTTATGGCACACGGCTTCATTGGCAAATGAAACACACTGGCTGCAAAACCAGCAGAGATTAAGCTGGTGATTCCTTTCATGAAGAGACAGTTGCCCAATTCTGACTTCTTGTAGGAATGGTGAAATTACACATTCACCGCTTCCACCACTTGACAGTCCTCGTTCATGCCTTTCACATTCCACATGGCCATACAAATCTGTCTATTTTTTCCATGCTTTGGGTATGTACGTGGCTCACATTCAAAGTTCTCTGTACAGTGCTTCTGCTAGCACATAAGAAATACAGTAGAGAGTAAATGACTGCTAATTCATGCCACCTACTCCCGTCTGTCTAGGCCTGCAAGGGATATGAGGAGCAAATTCTTTCACCCTATTCCAGGGATTACTTTTCACTTAGTATATTTTACCACATTCAGTCTCATAAACTGTAAGAGCAGTATAATACAGTAATAAAACTACCAGCACAAATTAAAGCACACTTTATTTCCACAAAGCAATTAAGGTATGCTGAAGGTAATGCATATCTAATTTTTTGGTAGTTTGTAAAGTCCATTGGTGAAGATAAGGTGGTGGTGTCTAACTTTGCGGTCGAGGAAGGCACGAAGTTCCTGAGGACTGCACTCCACCGATCCTTGTACGAACATCTTAAGCATAGCATGAATTCTTTCCAAAGGCAGTGAGTCTAGGTTGGTCAGCATCCCAACTATATAAGACCAGAACACCTGCAAAAAATACCACTTATGGCTCATACAACATTAAACAGAGAACAACATATAGGAACCTCCTTTTATACGATCATCTGATATACCAGATGGTCTTTCGCTTTAACGATCTTCAACTTTTGATGCACTGTTTCCACATGCAACCAGTCAGATTTTAGTTTCACAAATGTTTTGGAAAAACATTATGGTCAGCAGGAACTCTGTAGTCCATCATCACAACAATCATCACCACTTCCTCAATTGGGTCTGTGCATTACAAATCTGAATGACAACTCATATTATCTGAGTTTTAAGGTGACAGAAATTGACTGAAAGGTGTGAACAGCCAGAAAACTAATCCGCTGGTCACTCTGTAAACAAAGTGACTGCATAATCCATGTTCAAAGTTTTGCTTACCATTTGTAGCTATCCTTAGTATGATCTGTGCATTACAGTTGAAAATGACAATAATGTTTCTTTTAACTAAAATTAAGAGACACATGTAAAGAGTAATACAAAAGGACTAAGTCCTCCAACAGTTTATGACTTAGGAGTGTGTGTATACTGTACTTACAAAATTATAAGTTTGCCAAGTTTTATGCTCAACAATCTTTCTGCAGTCATTTATCATGGCAGTATTGTGGTGCTTTCTAATACAGGTATACAGTACTATAGCAGTAGCCGTGTGTCTGTGTGTGTCTGTGTATTTTGGGCAGCTGAAACTACACATTCAAATCGCACCAAAATTGGCACAAAAATAAAAAAAAATTCGCTGATGTGAATAAACTTGGTCCCAACACGATTGAAAAACGTTTACTATATTCATGAACGATCAAATTTTGACCAAAAAACGCGGCTCCCCGCATCCGGTCGATTGTCGTGGCCGAGTGGTTAATATCTCGGACTTGCGTGCAGACAACTTGGGTTCCATTCCCGAAGCTGCAAATAACACAATCAATTGGTTAGCTGCAAAAAATCCAAGTGACAACATTAGACTTGAACAGCACATAAACGGATCATCAGGGGCCCTTCGATGTCGCCTTGATGGCCAATAGTGACAACGTGAGACTAGAACAGCACATAAACGTTACTCGGATTACCTGAAGTGATCGCAACATGCGTGCAAAGAGCGAGAAAAATGAGGAAACAAGTGCGAAGCACAAGAAAGTGAGCACACAGCGCAAGAGCCCTCCGCTGGACCAAGTGAGAGAGGGCCCGAAGGGCCCACGAGCACTTGTAGGTGACTATGAACATTTAGTAGGCTAAGTCTGGACTTGGGATGGTTAGGTAAAATCACATAAAAGTAACCCAGGCTGGCTAACTGACATATCCCCAGGGAACCCATGCTATTATGATCTTGATTTACAAAATTTCTACGTTTCACTGTGCAATTCGACAGTATATGGAAAAGTGCCTGTGTCATCTTATACAACAACTGTGCAACACTTCATGAACATTATAATGCAACCAAAGCTTTTACTAATACAGAAAGTGATGCTGTAGAGGGATGCTTTCATGTGATGGCACTGACATATCAATTCGATGCCTGGTCATACAAATGTCCCTCCTCTCCCCTCCCCTCCTATTCCCTGAAAGGAAGATGATGGACTGCTGGAGAAGGGTTTCTTGAGTCTGCAGTTTACTGAGTTCATGTCATGATGACCATGGAGTCACAACAACTACAACAAAAAGCTGTGTTGCTTGCTAGTGGTGGTCAGGAGCTCTGAATACTGGTACAGAGCTCTGTGGATACTTGTGAGTGTTGTGCTTTGAAAGCAGATGCAGATACAAGTAAATTAATGGTCAGTGAGAGAGAAGGTGACTCTCACTTTGATGTTCTGGTTGTATGGAGATAAACTTGAATTTGAGAGGGAGTTTATGTATCTCACAAACTCACGTACCATGCAATGACATGAAAAGAGGGGTAAATGTGCAAAGGTAGTGGAAAGTAAAGTGACTGAAGGAAGAAATGTGGGTGGTGCTTTGAAGACCCTGATACAAAATAGAACTCTGAGCCTGGAGGCTGCAAGATGATTACAAGAGGGTGTGCTGGTACCCATATTAATATACGAGTGTGATATTTTGGTGTAATATAAAAATGAAAAATCAAGAACATGAGCAGTCAAGCTGGGATTATTGTGGAATAAGTCTGGAGTGCATAACATGAACAGGATACGAAATAATGTGATTTGTGAAAGATGTGGAGTTGGGATGTCAGTTGACAACATGACTGAAAAGTGTGATTACTGGATTTATGAGTAGAATGGATGTTGAACAGCATACTCTTCAATGAGTCTGAAGCTGGGAAGAGGCATGGTAGGCCAACAAAATGGTGGACTGATATGGTAAATGAGGATGCATGTTCAATATGCGTATATAAATGGAGTAGTTAAAGAGATGAAAGTGAGGACAGCAAGTATACTGTAGAATAAAACTGAAGCTAAATGGCAATGAATGGAGTCTTGTAGCTTGCCTGAATGCTGATGAAGCTGTTTTGATGCCAGAAAGTAAGAGTGACTTGCAAAATGTGGTGACTGAGACTGATACAGTCTACACAGGAAGAAAACTGAAAGTGAATATGAAGAAAGTACTTTACGATAATGGCACGTGAAAACAAAGAGTATGACACGACAGATTTTGGGAGGCAGTTCAAGGCAGAAAGAAGAAACAAAATGAACTGCAGGAGGTGAAATGCTTGAGGAGGTTGCTGCTTTAAAGTACCACGGAGCTATATTGTGTAAATACGGCAAACTGAGGTTGAAGTTATGGAGAGATCACTTCAGGGGAGAAGAGTAATTGAAGAGGTTGGCTGCATATTGAAGGGTAGGAGAAATAGTATGGAGGTTAGAAGACCCCACTGTGAAAGTGTGTTACCACCAATACTCTTGCATGGGAATGAAACCTGGACAGTGAGTGACAAGAGAGCATTCTAGGTTGTAGGCTGTAGAAACGACTTTTCTTAGATCAGATGCAGGCACGGGGAGGATGGAAGGTGTACGCAACAGTGAACTATGGGCATTATGGAATGGAAGAAGGAGCTATAAGGGTGATGTGGAATTGTTGAGTAGACTGAGAGGAATACTTCAGACATGTACTTAGAATTTACACAGATAGGGTGCAAAAGATGTGAGAATGAGAACAGTACTGGCAGAGGCAGACCTTATGTAGTATGGAGGAGGGAGTGGAACGATATATTGGTGAAACAGGAGGACAGGGAAGAGGAATGTTTGAGAGAGTGAGAGTTGAGTGTAGGATAAGATACCCCAGAGGCATTTCTATCACGGCCATTTCCTGTTTTGCGGTTCACAGGAGGGAACAAAGCATCAGAGATGATGATGGATGATATGATGACAAGTTGATGAGGCTAGGGAACTGACGTGAGGACTCATGGTTAGATGAATGATGCACAGAGAAACACAAAACAAAGCTTTGGCACCCCCTCCCCCACTTCAAAAAGTTGGCATATTCATTTGATCTAGGAGGTAATGTGAAATGCATCTTATTAAAAAGCCTGTGAGGTGGAACCAGGATTCTGGGGGTTTGAATGGTGTGTGACTGAGCATCTGGTCCACTTCACTGGGCATGCTGTTGATTGCTAGTTCTGCCTTTCTTATGCTTTCTCCTTCCTTGTTTTCTGGATCACACCTCCCCCATCCTTAGGTGGGTAGAGAGGTCTGGATGATGATGATCATAATAATAAAAAAAGATAATGGTGATTATAAAAACAAAAATCTACTCCCAAAAAATGAACCCTGCCAAACCCATATTGTAAAAATGGAAATTTCCTGGAAAAAAAAAAAAAAAAAAAAAAAGTCTACTGCAAATACTGTTTTGTTGGCTTGCTCATTGTACCAAACAATACATTCCATTTATTATTTCTACAGAAAGATGAAACAAAAGTATTGTAATTATGTATGACCATTAGTCCCTGGTCATTTTATCCTTGGCTCTCATCCAGCCATTATACTGTAATATTTGGCATGCTGCTGAAGTTTCGCAAAATATACATTGGTGTCATTCTTCGCTTGCATAATGGTCACCCATGAGCTTCTATATTTTTCCTGCAATTTTACAACTCTTGAGTCCATGGTCTAAAGCCATTATAACACATTTTTTCTCCACTGGGAAATCTAACCACTCCATCATGATGGTAGGGGGTACAATTACAGCTGGCAAAAAACAAACTGTCAACCAAGGCACAAAATAAAAATCACTGAGAATCAGAACTTCTCAAAGAATGTTTCCATTTATACAGCAAGCAGGTATGGGTAGGTGTCATCATATGTTTGGCAATACTCGTTATCCACGAGAAAGTGCTCTAATATCAAAATTTCTTTTCAACTTGGGACAGTGGAATGACTCTACCAACAGGCATTTAACCCCTTCGCTACCACATCCCCCCCTCCCCTGCTCAGCTATCCTCCCTGCCAAACCAAATTTCTCCCAGGCGTGGCTCTTTCGTGGGGTAGTATTTATTTTATCATTATATCGTTTCTATTTGCTTTATATTCCCTATTTTTGTATTGGTAAGTAGATATTGACCACGAGATGTGTTTATGATATGTTAAGATAATGTCTATCTATCTATCTATCTATCTATTACATGTCTAACCAACTGATTTAGTAAACATACAATCATACAGATAAATATAATAGATAGAGATATAAATCAATGAATAGGGAAGAGAATAATGATTGTATAATTTACCTTGTAAGTATGAAGAAGATCCATGAAGAATTAGGTAGGAGACAGGCAGGTCAAAAAGGTGGGGGTGGGGTGATGCGCTTCAAGGCCAAATTGATACCAGAATCAGTATCACTTTCCCCACTATTATCGCTCACTTCACCGTCATTCTCGGGCATGTACTCCTCATCAGAGTCGCTCACAGTTATGTCTGATTGTTTCGTTATCGTCAGACACTTCTAAGTCACTATCCAAGTCAGATTCATTGCCGTAGGACGCCATGGCACAGAAGTAAATCCAAAAGCACCGACACGTTTGGCTGCTTGAAAAACACTACGGCGTGCTCTCACACACTTTCCCGCGGTACCACCACTGTTGCTAAGCTAGCGGGAGTCCCCTTACCAAGAAGCATTATCTGGCTATATTATATCACGTATTATAGGGCATAATATGTACCAAATTCAAAATATATAGGGTACAATGACCTACACAACATATCTGAGTCATTTTCACAAAACTATGCCCCATGGCAGGGGCATGGAAGGGGCATATGGCAGGGGAGTGCGGCATCAGTGACAAAATTGCCATATGTCATCACACATGGGATCACAAAGCACCCAAACCGAGGAAAAGGAAGCCCAATAGGCCCCTATAATGATCGTGAGTACCCTAGTACTCATGATCGTATTCGGTTCCGCTGCCGACATTTCATTTTGAGTACAGGGGCACACATTTCGGAAATTCGGTAAAGATGGGGTTAAACAGTGCCTTTAGGGACAACATAGCATATGGGTTGGAGGTAAGACTTCCTAGGATCTTAATATGAATAAAAGGACGTACTGTATTTATCAAATTTGCTGTGCACTCGGCTTATGTCTTCTACTTTTCCTGTGACACTTTACTTCTAAGCCTTACCCACTCTAAGATTCAGAGCACTGAGTAAGTACGATGATGATGATGATGAAAACAATGACATACCTGCAATTTATGGTGAATTACAACAGCAAGTACCCATCCATCATTCCCTCATATACACTCTGATAATTACCTGGAGTTCCTCTTCCCTCTGATCCTGTGCAGATGCCATCACACTTTCTGCCTCATCTTCTTCTATGGCTGGGGGAGCCAAGCTGGGTGAAGACACTCCTGCCACTGTTGCCTCCCTCTCCTCACCTGCCTTCTCTCCCTCCACCAGTACAAACACATCTGTCTCCACCTCCTGCAGCACACCCTGAAAATATAAAAACACTCACTGTGTCATTATTATCATCAGTAGCATCGCTCTTTTTCCCACCTAGGGATATGATAAGGATATCCAGTATAACATTTAAAATATTTATAAAAAACAAATTCTTGTAAACTGTCCTTGAAACATTGGTTGCTCTTACTGTTGCTCAGCCCTGGTCGGCCTGGCAAAGCAGACCTGTCGATCACTAGTAAACAACTTCTTCTGTGGGCTGTTCTATGGGCAACATATGCAATATACATATACCTTGCAGGGAATCAGCATCCCCTTTCAGTACGCAGTACCTCACCAGGGCCGAGCCAGAGTCTTACCCCATGGCAAGGTGCACGGAAATATAAGGAGGTTTGGATCCTGAGTGCAATTGCCTTGGTTAACCTAGGGTGCACAGCGCCACAATGTGTAGGCTCTTTGTCAATGCCAGGAACACTGGTACATAATGGTAACAGCCAGTTCTCCATTACCTCCTTTGGAATGTAGGGACATGATGCTTGGTTAATACAGTCCAGTATATTTATGGGCAGGAGTTCAACTATGCTCCTGGTAGCAATATGCAATTATAAAATCTCCAATCAACTATGAATCTATTTAGGCCTACAGACAGAAGCCTTAATTCTGGAGGGGGTGGCCACAAACATAACACACCTCCCTGCCATTGTGTCCTGAGATACATATGGAGATGCACGGGACAAGGGTTTGGTATGTATTTTTAAACTCAGGAGTCAAAAGAATTACCATCCTACAGGTGTATAAAAAGCACATGTAAAAAAGAAAAAAAAAGGGGGGGGGGTGATGGCTAAGCTTTTGAGAGGGAGCCAGGATGTCAATGGACTGAATAATATGTCAATGACTGGGCTGCCCATTTCACTAAGCTATCTGATGGCCTTCCTACATAAGCAGAAATTGGAACTGGGATGATGATGATGATGATGATAATGATGATGATGATGGCGGTGGTGGTGGTGGTGATGGTGCTAAATTTTAGCCATATATGAATGTTCCAACTTGAGAGAATATGTACATATAGAATTACTGTACCAAAAGATGCAGGGTCATATGGTGCTTCCATGAAATGATGCACCATATGGGTTTTGTTAAAAATTATGTATTTTATGTGTGAAAATCAGGCATGACTGACTGACTCACTGGGCCATTCCTAGAAATGCTTCAGTAATAAATTCCAATACTGATCAATACTGTTAATTTAAGGTAAATAATTTTCATTTATCATTATAGATTCCAGGAACACATCTGTATTCAATGAAAAGCTATGAAAAAACAGTGCATTAATTCATATCACAGCAATTCTTGAATAAAAATTACGGTACCTATACTGCAGTTTACAGATAAAAGCTGGCATATCTGGGGGAGGCGGTGGTTCAATCGGTAGAGAGGTGGCCTGCAGTCCCATCGGACCCAGGTTCAAATCCCCGCTGGGGAAGGGAACAGTTTAAGGATCTGAATTTCACTAAATCAGACTTTACTGACCTACCAGAAGACCCACCGACATGTCGTAAAAATACCCCGCTAATACCAGTCCTGTGTGAGACAGCCCTAGAATGTGTTCAGTATCGACGGTAGATGTTAGCGCCGAAGTGGTGACATATAATGGTGAATGGCATGCAGGAGGACTACTGGGCCTTGGTAGCATGCTGTGAAGCTTTTGCCCAGTGTCAGGGGAAAAAAATAAAAAAAAACTCATATCACTCTCCTCACCTGAGTCTGCCAGTATGTAATCTTCCTCCTGAGCACTGTCTTTGGTACCTGAGTCACTGAACTAAGATCCTCAATTGACCAACGACTCCTTTCTTGGAAGTGGTAGATGATGGTGGCTTGTGTGGGGGTCACGGTCAGGTTCAGAGTGCGATTCTTCAATTCCACTTCAATCTGCACCTGTTGAAGAAAGTAAGTCATCATCATCAACTTTTTTTTTACAAGCTAAGGATGGCATAAGGTAGGATCTAGAAAAGAATTAGAAAAGTGTGAGAATTATTAACACTATGCCCAGTGAAAAGAACCACACAATCATTCACTTATCATTTAAGCTCCAAAATCCTGGCTCCATCTCAGAGGCCTAATCATCTGCCCATATTTTTACTTCTTTACAGATGCACTCCACATGCACATGGCTGATTTATTATTTAAAAAAAAAAGTGCTAAATCTTTCTCACATGTTTCTACAAAAAAATTAAAATAATAATAATAGTAGTAATAATAATCCATCCACCCATCCATCATCCAATCCTACACTGCCCCATGAGGAGTGTAATTTTGTCAATTTGACTCCCTATCAATTACCATGTCTCAGCAACTTCCATAGCTACCTTGCTTTCTCACACCCTGTACAACTACAGACAAAGACTGACTGCTATTCCTCTGTTCTACTTTGCATTTAAACCCTAAAAATCGATGTCTGAAGGTTGTCAGTTTTGGGTTGTACTACATAAAGTCCTAACACTGACGATCTTGGACAGGCTGAACATTCCTTTTATATTTATCTTGCATATTTATTTTTTTTTAATGTTCATTCTTTCAACTTGTTTCACACCTAGGCACATAATTCATACTAATTGTAGTGATTTCTGTAATGTTATTTGGCAAAAATAATGTATTTTCCAAAACTTTCCTATTTTCATTTTATGCGAGGAGTGACTTTTTTTTATCTTTGACAGCTGATGGTGCAACTATCCATTAGACATATGACAGTGACATATACATTTACAGGTGTGTAAATTCAAGCTTTTGAAATCTGTAAGACCAAAACTGACTTCAGTGAAAGCTGAAAAATAGGACCCGAAATGTGGCTGGGGGAATAGTCAGGGTCTTTAGGGGTTAAGAAATATCCATCACTTTCCTCCCCAACACATCATATCAAAGAGACATATATATGCTGACATACCTAGCAAGTCTCTCTCAGCTTAGGAATATCACCCAGCTGAAGAAAGTGAGAATCAGAAGAGGTGAAATATCAGTCAAACTTTTGTCCCTGACTGTACCTGAATCCATAATCTTAAACCCATAATAACAATGGTGCCCTTTCTATTTCATTCTTATCAACATCATTCTTACCACTGCATCCTCTTCTTTTACTGTCCATATCTCACTACCATACAACATTACACTCCTAACACATGCCAGATCTTTGTATGTGGCATGTGTTATGCTGTGTGGTAGTGAGACCTGGGCAGTAAAGGACGAGGATATTAGGTTCAATCCATCCAACCATCATCCAGTCCTATGGCCAGTATAAACTGGAAATAAAATACAAGCATACTATGTACTGAGGAGAGGCAATTTATATGATCTAGTTCATGACAATGATTATAGTCAAAGAACAGGACTGGGATTGAGGGCTTTTTGTCAATATAACTGGATCATGCAGTGTATACTGTCTTTGTTATAAAATAAAAATTGAATAAATTAACATATTGTATTTCTTCTGTTTTAACTTATGGTTCAGATCTTTGTTACAGCATTGATGATAATGAAAACTGGACAACACAGACAACAATGACAATGATCATGCAAAAGATGTACACCTTAAAGGTGTACTTATAAATACCTGTCCTAAATGAGGCTTCCAGTTGAGAGTCCTATTGCCTTTCAGCTCCTGGAATGCCTCTGTGTAGATGTCTAACTCCCGTGTGACCTCCTCAGGCAGTTTGAGACGCTCCTCCTTGAATGAAGGCCAGAACTGTGCTGAAAGAATCATGCACCAGACTGGGAACTTTTGCTTCTCTCTCCGGGGATTCTCATCTGAATTTATGGAACTGTTGATGCGCTTGGAATCTGCCACATCTTTAACCATCACTTCACACTTATGTAATAATGCAAGTGTCTCCCCAAATCTGGAAAAAATAAAATACAAATTTTACACATCACCATCAGGTAACTAACCAACTACCTCACTAGTAAACACTGAAATTTATTATTAAGCAAGATATTATTTCAAGTGCTCTTTTCCTCTCATGTTAAAGGGTAGTTTTCTTGCATTTTTTCTTTTTTTAAATTAAAGCCACAGTAAATTATGGCAAGAGTGCTATTAAAAGTTTCATTCCTACCTATAAAACTGTCAGCTTCACCAAACTTGCAGTACCAGATGTATACAAAAAGTTGTAGTAGGCCTATTTTAGAACAGCCCTCTAACTTAAAATAAGGACTGCCTGGATGCATAATTAACACTTTCATGCTCACCCCAGTAACTATTTTATGAATAAAATAAACGCATTTGTATACACTGCCCGGTGAATATTCTGTATTTTCAGTCTTGGCTGATTTCACCTCACCAAAAGTATCATAATATGGTTTTAATGGCATATTGGTGCCGCATAATTAGTGGCTTCCTAAATGTCTGCTGTGTTGCAAACTCAGATCAAACTGAAAAGATGAGGCTATGGCTTCCTTTGTGCAATGAATGAAGAAAAGCATTATTCACATATATTCTGTCTTTCATGAGTTTTCAAATGGCGTTTTCATATTTTTGACACAACAAACAATTCTCAATGAAAAAAATGAAAATGAAAGTCTGTCACAGCGAGACAAATGAGCCACTAGCTTTTGGCACCTCTCCTCTACGCCCGAGAAGGAGTAGAGACTTGCCGACTGCTTCTTTTTGTTCCACGTATGTCCCCATCATGATGCATTAGAATATGACAAGAAATAATTGAAACTTCTTCCCTTAGGAACAATATACATAAAACCTGATGTAACATCTGCATCACTGTAAAGTAGACATGAACATACTGTATGTACTGCAATGCATGCATCAAGTTCTATGAAAGGGTTGTCATAAAAATTGATATAAGAGGAGTTTTCCCTCTACCTGCTCAACCAGATTCACTACATTACCTCTCATCTATCCTTTCTATCAGGTAATCTAACCCACCAAATCTCTGCCATTTTCTGAGAATTCTTCCACAGGGGTGTGCCGTATTGAGAGCCCTTACGCTGTTCTGTCCTTACACATCTATTACACTCTCTCAGTCACTCCTCATCTGACAAGTCTCTCACCTGCAGAGTTATAAGTTGCTCATCTCTCTGTTACCAAGTAATTTTCTACAGCCAACAATTCAATAATGTACACCATTTTCATAAACTCTCCTGTGTCTTCCTTTGGTGCCATCAGATGGTGTTGTGTTAGGAATAAGTAATTTACAGACTACTGCATGCCCCAGTGGATTTAATGAAACTGTGGAATATCATACTGTACAAGCTGGCAGAGACACCTTTTAGTAAGAGATTACTGAAGACCGCATTCTTATCCATTAGGAACAACAACCCTTTCTTAAGCAGCATAAATTGTCTGCAGACAGCAATACAACAAAACAAGATGACATTCAAGTGAAGCAGTTAAGTTCACTGTATTAAGTACACAAAAAATAGAAGATCTTAGTAACTTTAATATAAAGAAACTACACAGCTCCTGGTAAATTAGGAATATAAAATCACACTATTTCACACAAAAACACCAAACAGGTATAGGGATGCCACTGGACTGACCTGACTTTAAGATGTTCAAGGTACCGCACTTCCCGTTCAGTGTTGTAATTGAACTGTGATAAGATGCGATCAGCCAGGATGGTTCGGTACTCTGTGATGAACACATCCTTACTGCCATAAATGTTCACCAGCATTGAAATGATGTCTGCTGTACGCTGTGACTTTGATTTCACTAAAAAGACAGAAAGAATAATGTAAGTCCAATGCTACATATCTACACCCTGAATTCTGTAATGCAGCTAAAACTGCCATTACTTCATCTTGAATGCTGAGCTTGAACAAGAGAAAGACTCACACTAAAACACTGCATCAGTCACAAAGAAGTGCATAGAAAGGATATGGTATCATGTTATGCCAGTAAGCTACAAAAACTAGAAATGATGAAAATCTCTGTCAAATGAAGTGGACAAACTATGAATATACCTGTGCTGCTGTGCAAGAAATGCATCCTGATTAACTACTTCCTCTGTGACAAGTATCTATCAGTAAATATAGAATTCCTGGCGAAGAGGAAGGGAATTTTTGAAAAGGCAAGGGCAGTGGTAGGTGGGAGCACTCACCATCCACTCACTCAATGTAGTGCTGCTCTCAGGTGTCTGCCCTTTCATCTTCTCCATCCTTCTCTCCTTCCATCCTCTTCTGTCTTTCTTTCCTTCATTCTTTCCTCATCCTTCTGCCTAAGGGTGACTTTACACTCCCTCTTCTGTCTTTCCTTCATGCTTTCCTCTTCCTTCTGCCTGTGGATGACTCTACACTGAGTGACAAGCCAAATGGTTTCCTAATACACCAGGAAACTGTTTACTATGCTGGATGGTAACCATATAACCAAATTTTGGTGCCTGGTGGTTTAGTGGGTAAGTATGGCGCTCCAGTCGGATGAGTCGGTGAAAGTTTCTATCCAAGGGGTGGTTGGAGTTTACTTGCTCACGTAATGCCACTCAGGGATGAGTAAGGCTGGTCACTCTCATCTTAAAAATCAGGACCAACTTGCCTAGCCCCGGACTCCTACGCTCCTCATGGGGCAACGTAGGATTGGATGATGAATGAAAAAAATGGCAAAGGTAGTGTACTTACTACCCAATCATTCTTGATGTAAGTGAAAGATGGAACTATGAGGAATATTTCAGTGAGAATAATCTGAAATTTCTTTGTTACATGAAAATTCAAATGACTTGCATATTATTCAGCACAGTATTCAAGAAGCATACCATTCTGCCATCTTGCATGTTAAGTGCAATATGTTTTCTCACCCCTTCTAACACCTTCATATATTATGAGGGAAAGGAAATTATCTTCTTAAGACAACACTAAAAGCTGGGGAAACAAGGCACTAGTGTGTTACAGCCTTTAAGGTATTGGGTAGTGATGGGCTATAAAATTATTATTGTTACTGTTACAACCTTATGCTCATCTGGACAAGAACTTACTGGAATGCAAGAAACTAAATTTATAAGGTAAATATTGGCAACTTACATGCTTGTGCATGTACAGGGTCAGGGGTCCAAGTCTGCCAGGGGTCCTTGGGGTCATCCTCAGTGGGGCAGTCATCCAGCACCAAAGGTGTGGCCACTAGCAGCTCCTCACAAAGCTCAGAGCAGCTTTCATCTGTAAGGCTCGTTACTATGTACCTCACTGTGTCCTCACGCCCTCGCAGGTACTGTCTGAAACACCGTAACACTTAACCTCTTCACTCAGGGAGAAAAAAAAATCTTCATATTACCACCAAGAAATTTTTTGTAGACTATGAGAGACTTTTACAACTGAAGGGATTAGATGTGGCCTTCCATAACCCATTCAGTAGGAAAGGGCTTTCCTAAACTGAACAAATCGTCTGGTGGTGGTAAAAACAAATAATATGTCAATGCACTGAGTTATTAATACTGTATTCCTCAATATACCATACTATCACCACCTACTTTATGACACTGTAGTCCATCTCATATTATCCACTTGGGGCATAAGAGTACAAAGTCGAGTTATGAAAGTTTAGAATATACAGTATCCAGGTAGGTGACTATGCTTCCCACCCATTCACTTGATGTAGTGCAACCTTCAAGTGATTCAAGCCAAAGGGTTTCCTGAACCATTTACTATGTTGGGTGGTAACTATACAGTATAACCAAACAGATGCTTGGTGGTCTGGTAAGTTACAACACTCCAATCAGATTGGGTCTGAAATGGTTTCCATCTGAGGGATGGTTGGGGTTTACTGCTCATGCAATGCCATTTAAGAGTGAGGCTGGTCACCTTAAATGTCAGGAATAAGTAGCCTAGTTCTGGTGCTCTACATTCCTGACAAGGCAAACAAGGACTTAGATGGACAGACACACAAACCTACTTCTATTATAATTATGTTCAGTACAGTATAGTACTGTATTCCATGCAGCTACTGGAATCTTCCATCCAGTGAAGTCCATAAAATACATGTATCCAGAGTATTCTGTCCTTGTATTATTCCCCTTGTATTTTCTAAATTTTTCTTCCTGTACCCAGTATTATACTGGACTATTTTCCACTCTCATACAAGTGGCTTTAATCTCTTGACACTGTTGCTTACTAAACTTCCAACAGCCTTTCCAGGTATCATATTTTCATCCCTTCCTCTAACACAATCAAACAAAGAAAAAAAAATAACATACTGAGCAACACTGTAAACAATTTCTGTGGTTCTTCTTCTACTGACAATACATATACAGTACTGCTGTAAACATTTATTTTGTTAACATTTGTGCTGGCACTTCAGATATAGTGAAACATCCAGAATTCTGGTATCAAAGTTGCAGTTTTTTTTTCAGCTGAATAGTAATGTCTGGTGTTAAAACAAAATAAAATCAGACATCCCTGGCATGATGGGATTAATCCAATGACTTCAAAGGTGTACTTCTAGTCATAAAAAATCATCTTGTGATAAAAAGAACCAGACCTTTAGGGTGAGTGAAAATCACAATAACCTCTCCTCATGTTTGCCATGTACAAGTCAGGAAGGGGCATCTGTAGTGAAAGCAGTGCATGTGAAAGATGAAGAACTGTATTGGCTATGTTTGTGTGTGTCAGGATTTATAGGTCACTGGTATAAAATGACAGACTGTAAAAATATACATGTACTTAAATGGACAATTACAAACATGTGAATGGACACGCTACAAGCACCCAGTTGTAATGTCTGCCATGGCTTGATCTGAACCACAACAGAAGGAAAACATGATAAATGCTGAGTCACAGTGGCTTTGGAGAAAAAAAATAGAAAAGAAGTAAAGAAAAAGAAAAAAGCGTTTTCTAACTCTCTTACAGTCAGAGACGTCATCTAAGCTAAATAACATTCTGGTGGTAGAAAGAGTCAATATACGAAAGATGTCACCACGCTGAAACTAAACATACATATTTGCCTAGGAAAGTGCAAGAAATTATATGGCTTGGAAAAATGATGACACAATTTTACACCATGCACTCCTCTCTTGGATACTGGGGCACTGTCCCTAGAGGACTTTAACCCCTACACCGCGGGCTTGTTTACCAATTACTTGCGTGTCCCGCGGGGTTATTTGGGCTCCGAGAGACTCTCAAAAAATATTTGCTAAAAATCAGTTATTAGTCCTAGAATAATAAAATTATATATGCTTATAGCACATACCTTCAGCTTTCTCCTGGAATGATTGTTGAGCCTTCGTCAGTTTCCGTAGGACTTGTGGAGACCTCTGAAGTAGGGTAACTAAGTCTCCACTTTACACTTCCCGACAACCCGTTATATGATTACCACAGCCAGATACAAACACTATAAACACTATTCTACCATTTTCAAGTAGTTTGGGATCCATACTAAAAAAAAAACAGTGTGAAAGCAATGGAAATTACGAGCGCGTCTGATCGCCGCACTTGCGCTAGTTCGCTCTAGGCACTCTGTCATTTATTATTCATAAAACCCCTCACACTTTATATTTCTATTACTATATCACACTTATATATATCTGGAGTCTTTTCTCCATAAGTTTCATTCAGTCGTATTATTTTATTGTCACTGAAGTCATTCTATTTTTCAGTCAGTAAAATAATGAAGAGCCACGGATTCACTCTCACTGTTATAACATAAATTATTTGTACTCATATTCTTATATTACTAATTACTTACATTACTATTTACATTTTCTATTCTATTTTCAATATTTACCCTTCTATTTTACTTACAATATGTTATTCACTGTCACTTTCAGTAAGATGAAACTATAGTACACTGTTCAATCATATGAACTGAACATCCATTGCTTTCACCTGCTATTTACACATTATTTACACATTATTTACACATTATTTCCAAATAATTCTGCTTCCACACTTGCACTGTTAGAACTGCTTCTGGCTGTGATAATCGAAGAAGCAGGTTACACAGAGGGGAACCTGGCATTCAGCGCACTGCCAAGAGGTGCGTTTATGCTCAGGTGTGCGGCGTGTGGTATGCGCACATACCTGACACCTGCGAATCGCAGCCTTCCTTTTCCCTGTGGCAGGCATTAGCTCAAGTCTGTGCCGCTCCATATACGCCCTCTGCTCAAGTCGGTCGGGAAGTGTAACTGGATGGCGCCTTGGAGTTGCTGCTTGCACCTTACCATATTTTTCCAGCAGCTGCTGGACACAAGTCCTGGCGAACAACCTCAGGGAGAAGGACTTGGGTGGCTTTACCTTCATCTTGTACAGGATGAAGGCGTTCAGCATCGTCATATCTATGAGATGCAGAAAAACTTTCCTGTACCACCTAGTATTCTTCCTGAGGCAGTCGATCTCACCAATCATCATGTCGGACTTGTCCACCAGCCGCATGTTTATATTATAGTCCAACACAGCATCAGGTTTCATCACAGGTTCGCCTGTCCTACGGTCGACCTTCCCACTGTCTCTCATCTCCCCCTTATGTACGGTGGTGAGCATGTGCACGACTCTCTTGTCATGCCACCGTATTGCCAGCATCTTCTCAGACTTGCGTAGGTGCACGTCTCCTCGCTGCGAGTTTCCTGCCTCTGGGAATTTGGTGAAGTTGGCACGATTACTTTGACAGTGCCGCAGGAGCCAATGCCGTGCTCAGAAAGGTATTTGGCAAGTTTCGGTGCTGTATAGTAGTTGTCTGTATACAGCACATGATTCCCACCAAAATACTTTTCTAGGAGCACTTTCACTACACAGCCTGAGAAGCCAAGGGGGTGTGTTTTATCGAGATCGACAGTGCTGGCTGAATATATGACGAAGTCAAGGATGTACCCCGTCTTACAGTCGCACAGTACAAAGAACTTAATTCCAAAGCGATGGCGTTTGCTTGGAATGTACTGAACAAACCGAAGACGTCCTCTGAACAGAACCAAGGACTCATCAATGACAACCTTCTGAAATGGGTGGAAGAATGACATGAACTTATCCTTCATTCTGTTCAGAATCTCCCGGATCTTCAGAGTGGGTCGGTTTGGGAAGGTACATCGTTGTCGGCAAAGTGCAGGTTTCCCATGATGTTCCGGAAGCGATCTCTGGCCATGTACTTGTTGAAGGTCGGTGAGGGTAGTAAGGGAGTCCACGGACCAGTATTCTTCCAACTCATGCTTCTTGGAGTGTGGCATAAGAAGCATGAGGGCAAAGAACACATACAGCTCCTGCACTCCCAGCATGGTCCACTGTTGCATCTTGGCTGCACCTGTACCACTAGCAGCACGTTGTGATTCGAACCTGTTAGTCTCATCACATATGTGCTGCATGACTTCGTCATCTAGGAAGGCCAAAAGGTAGTCGACACACTCAGCATTTTCGTCCATAGTGAAGGCAGGCTGAACTCCTGAGCTCTCATCGAAAACCAGGTTTTCGGGGACAAAATCTGACCCTTCCGTCCACGCGAAGGCGTCCAGGATTCCCTGGCGTGGCGGTGGAGGGATGGTGGTGGTGGAGGTTGGCTGAGAGGGAGGCTTATCACGGTCAAGGTCACTCGCACTGACCCTAGGTTGCCGTACAGCACTAGCAGCCCTTACCCTACTAGCTACACTACTTCTCACTCTCTTAGATCTACCTCTACCTCTACGGCCGGCCTTCACTGTTGATGCTGGTGGTGACTCCGGCAGCCGAAGACTCCGGAGATAACTCAGCCGACGATGATGACGAGATGAGTAAGCGGGGCTTGGGGAACGGGGAGGTGAATGATCTCGTGACTCATGGCGGGCTGGGTCACGTGGGGGCATTGTTCTGGGGCTAACACGCCGCCTTTTCACTCCCTTCCCAAATTCTTTTCCTTCCTGCACTAAAGGCTCCTTTCCCTTGGAGCTACACACAGATTCACTGGTAGGAGCACTTGTTGTCGCTGTTTCTGGCGCGATAAGTTCACCCGGCTCATCACACGATTCACCGGAATCGTCAAAATCGCTGTCCATTATTATCATCGACAATTCAGCAAGTTCTCGTGCCACTGCAGAGTCACTGAGGCCTTTCCTGCTTGCCTCAACACTTTTCTTGGGGGTAGAGGTCACGGGACCCTTTGCAATGGGCGCAGAAGCGGCAGGAATGGCGAGGCGCGAGTGCGACATGTTGTCTCTGCAGTGGAGGACAAGGAACTAAATGCATGACTTATCTGAGAAGGGAAGGGTTGACAATGACACTTTAGGCTGACTGCTGCTAACTTACAGGCTAATTTTTTATAGGTAGAAAATCTCGGCAATAAATAAAGAAATAGGTACTTCCAGGTGAATGTAAATGTCAATTAGGATTCTCCCTTCCTTTCTGATATATATTTTTATTACAGACATCGATTACAAGGCATAAATCAAAGGGGAAATTACCGTGGTAATGTAGCGAATGAATGCACGTGAGGTTTTGTCAGGTGATAATTGGGCAATTTCAGGAGTATAACACTATCACTTACCTGTTTTTTTTGGTATATATTATTGGGTAAAAATATTGGGCATAGGAGCTTATTTCAATGGATGAAATCTGTGGAAAAGAAGAGGGAAATTTCCGTAGCGCAGCGCGGCGTGGGAGGTGAGAGGAGAGAGGGTAATGGAGGGCAAGTAGGGAGGGAGTCAAGAAGGGGGTAAATTATCTGAGAAGGGAAGGGTTGACAATGACACTTTAGGCTTACTGCTGCTAACTTACATGCTAATTTTTTATAGGTAGAAAATCTCGGCAATAAATATAGAAATAGGTAGTTCCAGGTGACTGTAAATGTCAATTAGGATTCTCCCTTCCTTTCTGATATATATTTTTATTACAGACATCGATTACAAGGCATAAATCAAAGGGGAAATTACCGTGGTAATGTAGCGAATGAATGCACGTGAGGTGTTGTCAGGTGATAATTAGGCAATTTCTGGAGTATAACACTATCACTTACCTGTTTTTTTTTTGGTATATATTATTGGGTAAAAATATAGGGCATAGGCCTTATTTCAATGGATGAAATCTGTGGAAAGAGAAGGGGGAAATTTCCGTAGCGCAGCGCGGCGTGGGAGGTGAGAGGAGAGGGTAATGGAGGGCAGGTAGGGAGGGGAGTCAGGAAGGGGTTAAAATAGCTAAAATGTCAACAATGGATGGGAGTACAGATGAGATTTGGAGTGCTGACTAGTGTTGAACATTGGCAGTACTGATATATGATACAAGCCACCACTTGAGAGCCCGGGATAATTCAAAATAACACAGAATCACAAAAGTGACGCCCCGCGGTATGATCCATTGTAGCCGAGCGTCACGAAAGTGACGCCCCGCGGTTAAGGGGTTAATTGGTCCTTGTGGCCCTTTGCAACTTGAGATCCTTCCTGACCTCAAGCAAGAGTCTTCAAGTAGGAATGAACTTCTGTCTTGGTTGGCAGCCCTAGGGTAAATCTAAACTATAGATCACACATGAAAGCATAGAAAAACTTAAGACACTTGTGATAATGGGAATTATGTATAATCTGGTGCCTCAGTTAACTGTAGGACAGCTCCCACCTCATCATAATTTTCAAGTTCATGTCATCTAATACAAACACTTATGCTCACTAAATTTACTAATATCCTTACCTCACAGGCTCTGAAACCAGCTCAAGGAGGACTCCTTTTGGGTCCAGTACCCGTAAAGCTTTGATGGCAGAGATATAAGCATGGAGGACATCTGTTGTGTTGACACCCGGATGTAAAAGCCGTGTCTGGGTGAACAGAGGTTAGAGGTTACTTTTCAGAACTGACATTCAAAAAACGATGTCATTACATCTAAAATTCTCAACAATCAGCAAAAATAAATATAATCCACTAAAATAATGAAAACTGATCCAAGAAATTACTTTTGATCACTAACGAAGAAATGACCGTGAAGTGCTATAACTATTATCTTGCTGGAGAGGCCCGTAGAAGCCATTTGCTCTACCATTTATGATGAGAAGTCTACCTTAAGCACAGCAAGATCAACATGCAATACAAAGAATAAGCATAATCATAATGCTTTTGATACACAAGGCTTTAATCTCCAAATGATGGATATTGAGACACATATTAGTGGGCAGATACGTGTAATGCACAATCTGTGGCATCCTTAAACAGCAAGAAAATCACAAGTACTGTAATCGTATGCTGATAATAAAGGGAAAATATCTAATTCGCAGTTTTTTTAAAATCCAAATATGTTTTACTCAGACAAATCATAAGTGTGTGAAGTCTGAGACTAGACAATAAGAACGACAGTGAGTCCTGAAAGATGAAGAGTAAGGAAGTCTGTGGACAACAAAATTAAAGTGAGTGTACTTATGCAGTATGGTCATACAGAAAGAATGGATCTGAACAGGGTGATGAAAAGGGCATAAGTGAGTGAACCTGAATGTGGAAGGAGGTATGGCAGGCAAAGAAAGTTGACAGATATGGTAAATGACTGTGTGAAAAAGAGTGGTCTACTGTTGATGCTGAGAAGGCTTGGGAACTGACAAGGGTCAAGTTAGTTGAATAAATTTTGTACAGAAGAGTGCTTGACAAGAGTTTGGCATCCCCCTTTTTTAAAACTGACAATCGTTAACTGACTCCTCCTGGCATGTAATTATGAAGTTCTGCAAGGAAATGAGAAGAAGCCAAGATTCTGGGCATTTGAACGGTGACTGAATGGGTGTATGGCCCGTTTCACTGGGCATGCTGTTGATACGTTTTCCCTGAGTCATGTTCTTTCCTTTTTCTTGCTTTCTGGACCCTTCCTCACCCAATCTGCAGGTGAGAAAGGAAACGATAAGATGATGATTAAGAAATGACGTTAGGATGATGATGGTGAAAAGTACTTGTAGGAAATGGTATACAGTAATCTGATGATGATGATGATGATGATGATGATGAGGAGGAGGAGGAGGAGGAGGAGGATAAGGAGGAGAAGGAGGAGGAGGAGGAGGAAGGCAAACAGCAACAGACCTCATGGTCCTTTAAGGCTGCTTGTTACAGAGAAGACTATGCTTTCAAGATCTAACTCTACATGCTGATGGATAAGGATAGTAAAAGCAAGAAGGCTCCCTCCACCTCCAAACCCTCCAGTAAAAAGTGAGAAAAACCACCATGCAGCATGGAAAAACTGACATGGAAATTTCACAGGAAATACTGGAAAATTAAAGTCACACTTCTATAATACTCTGTCTATAAGCTACCCGTCTGAGTAACCTGAAAGAGAAAGTAATCAAATAAACTAATAGTTACAGCATGACATTATAAATGGGTATGTTGTGTTAATGGGGCATCTGTGGACATAACATGGAAACTACACAGTGCACAGTGTGGATGTTTAGGGGTGGTGCAGCAGCCTTGCCTGGCACTTCTAAGGTAGACAGCAGTCAATCACGCCCTAGCTCCGTTCACTCCACTGAGACAAGGAACTCTCCCAAGTGGGACAAGTACACAAGTTTCCTCCTGAAGCAGTGACCCCTGGTACATTAAAATAATTCTAATGGTGGTCACTTGGCGAACAGGAACCTTCCGTGATTCACAGTCCATCACAGGTTGGAATTATGAGTATTGACCATTAACTCAGGACTATCTGTGCAGATCCTAATCTGTGCTTATAATACTTTACTTGGATTGAATGAATTGAAAAATTTGTAGTAACATGATGCAACGCTATGTATGGGTATGCTGTTTACGGGGTGTCTTGTAGACAAAAGGGGAATGAACTTACACGTATATATAAAAGCAAGTTATTCGGACAGAAAAAGAGTCAGGTGAGGATTCTCGTGCAAATACTTGTCTATTTTGTTTTTGAATGTCTTAACTGAGATACTGTTCACGGTATCTGAGGGTAATCTGTTCCAGATATTTACAACTCTGTTGAAGAAGAAGTATTTTGCTTCATGAGATTGGAAATGCTTTCCCATAATTTTGCAGCCATTACTTCTGGTTTGACTCAACTGGTCTACTTCAAAATATTTATTCATGTCTAAGTTGTCATATCTCTTCATGATTTTGAAAACTTCAATAAGGTCACCTCCTACCCAGCACTTCATCAGGCTAAATAATTTTAGTTTTTCAAGGCATTCCTCATATGGTTTGTTTCTAAGTCGTGGTACCAATTTTGTGATTCATCGCTGTAATTTCTCTAATTTTTCAATGTCCTTTCTGTAGTACAGAGACCAGAATTGCACACAATACTCAAGATGGGGTCGTACTAACAAACTGTACAAGATAAGTATGACTTTTTCTGATTTAAACTCAGAAGTTCTTCCAATAAAACCTACCAGTTTGTTTGCAATTTTAACCACCTCAGTGCACTACTTACTCGGTTTTAGATCATTTGATATTATTACGCCAAGATCCTTTTCATTGTCTGTACTTGATAACTGGATATTATTCATTTTATAATTCACATGGACGCTGTTACTTCAAAATGAAGTACTTTACATTTTTCAGTGTTAATTTCAATTGCCATTTTTCTACCCAGCTTGCTAAAGTATTAAGGCCATTTTGTAACTGTTGCCACTGTAATTTTGAAGTTACTTTACTGGTTATTTTAGTACCATATGCAAATTTGGATACACTACTTTACAATTTAGACCCTCATCAATATCGTTTATACAGATAATAAAAAGTATTGGTCCAAGTACTGAGCCTTGGGGAACGCCACTAGTCACATTACGCCATTTGGAGTCTTTTCCGTTTATCACAACTCGCTGTTTTCAGTCTGAAAGCCAGTCTTGTAACCATATCTGCGTAATTCCTTTTATTCTATGTGCTTCTATTTTGCTCATGAGACGTTTGTGAGGGACAGTGTCAAATGCTTTCTGAAAGTCGAGGTAAATTACAGTGCTCGTCAGAAGTATAGAGCGCCCTGCGTCCCTCCTCAGAAACAAACCTTTCAACATTGAAAAAACATATAAATAATGCATTTTATTTACCTTTAGTGCTTCGTAGGGTAGCCTTTACGTTTCTTCACGGACCTGAGACGTCTTGGAAGTGAAAGGGCGAGGCTCCTGAGGTGCTGGAGGGGTATTTTGTCCCAGGAGTCACGAATGGCGGCTTCCAACTTAGGCAGAGAGCTCACGTCTTTCCCTTGGAGACTCTTCTTTACGAGGTACCAGAGGTTTTCAATGGGGTTGAGGTCTGGGCTATTTCCTGGCCAGTCTGTCATGAATGATACCTCGCAGTCACGAAGCCAATTGGTGACCGATTTGGCCTTGTGAGCAGGTGCACCGTCCTGCTGAAACACTCGTGCACCTGTTAGCTCGAAGGAGTCTGGTAAATGATCACACAGAAGCTCCAGGTAAACATCCTGATTCACTCTGATGTTCTTGGGAAGTACAACAAGCTTCCCCAAACCCTTCCCTGAGAAACAACCCCATACCATGAGTGAATCAGGATGTTTAACTGTGCTTTCTACATACCGTGGGTCAAGTGGGTCACTACCTTTGCGTCGATACACACGTGCTCCTCTGTTACAGGTAACACTAAACGTTGCCTCATCAGACCACAACACTGACAACCATTGCTCCTCACCCCAGGTTAGATATTTATTAGCAAAGGCAAGCCTACGAATTCTCTGGCTCTTGGTGAGAAGAGGCTTTTTCACAGGCCTGTGACTTGTGTAACCAAGCTCATGCACCCTACGAGACACTGTTCTCACTGACACTTCACCAAACACTTCCGGGTTGCTCTCCTTAATTTTCCTTGCACTCACACGAGGATTAAACTCCACTGCACGTTTTAAAACATTATGAGACCTTGGGGAAGTTTTCCTAGGCCTACCAGACCGCGGTTTCTTTGTGGGAACTGCACCACTGTTTTCCTCCCGAAACCGCGCACACCAACGACGCACTGTCGATCGTGCCACACCAACCAATTCACTAATTTCCTTTGTCTGGTGGCCTGCCTCCTTTAGAGCAATGATCTGGGATATGATTTCACTCGATAGTTCACGGGTAGGTGCCATAACAAAGTTGTGAAGGCCAGAACACTGCGGGACACTCGGTAAAAAATGGCGCAATTTGAGAGGGACACTCGGCGGAGTTCCTCTCTCTCAGGCAGCCCGTGGGCGACTGAGGCGGGAACCAACCAGCGCGTCGGAAGGCCTCAGGCTACCATGACGTCATGCTCGGAGCTCAAACTTGTGGCTCAATTCTTACCCCCCAAAATGGGTGATTCTTTTTGGGCCATAAGAATTACGCGCCTGGCGGACAACGCTGAATACTTCTGACGAGTACTGTATATCTACTGCTCTTGAGTCATCATATGATTTGTAAACATCATGGAAGAAAACCAATAAGTTAGTTAAGCATGAACGACGATGTTCGAATCCATGCTGCGAGTCTTTAATTATATTATTTTCTTCTAGATCAGTGGTTCTAGACTCGTTTCAGGCCACAGACCACCAGCCCAATTAAAAAAAATATTGAGGACCATTTCATTTTTGAGTAATGATAAATAAAGCATAACCAACAAACATTTTGGTTTGAAAAATATTTCTTAACTAAGAATAATACAATAAAATGAATGGCTAATTATTTATTTTGATAAAATTTATCGTACTGCATTTTCAATAAATTTAAATATATATGCACCAATCTCCAGTTTAATACCAAATACTGTATAGTGAATGTCCTGTGGACCACCCAAAATGTCACCATGGACCACCAGTTGAGAAACACTGTTCTAGATAATTAACAAGAAGAAGAAGGAGGAGGAGGAGGAGGAGGAGGATGGTGATAGTATGTACTGAAACCAAAGGCTAAAAGCCATCAAGATTGTTTTCTCTCTCTACATTACCAACACCATCCCTCTCTCCAGTACACGAGTAATGGAGAGAGGGATGGCATTGGTATTGAATGGTGATGGATGGAATATCTCAAATTTGCTGTATGCTGAAGATGCGGTACTGCTTGCAAACACCGGACAAGAACTTGGTAGGCTAGTGCAGAGTTTTGCTGATGTCTGTGGGCATCATGCCTTGAGAAGTAAACGTAGAAAAGAGTAAAGTGATGGTTATTGAGGGGAACGGTGACTCCCAGTGTGATGTTACAATGAATGGAGAGACTGGAATTACTGCAAGAGTTCAAAT
Organism: Coenobita brevimanus; assembly: GCF_032717465.1. Taxonomy (NCBI): domain Eukaryota; kingdom Metazoa; phylum Arthropoda; class Malacostraca; order Decapoda; family Coenobitidae; genus Coenobita; species Coenobita brevimanus. Next base: position 2,228,796 of record NC_137032.1, on the reverse strand, counting down.
ACCTGGGTACAGTGATAGTAAAGAGAGGAAAATGTGCAAAAGAAGTTGAAAGTAGAGTGACACCAGGAAGAAAAGTAGCTGGTGCAATGAAGGCCTTGATAAGAAACAGGCTTGAATGTTGCAGCTGCACGAGGCTTACATGAGGGAGTGTTAGTGCCAACTTTAACATTTGGACATGAGCCTATGGTGTGGCATGAAAATGAAAAGTCAAGAGTAAGAGCAGTGGAGATGGGACTGCTGAGCAATGTATGTGGAGTACAAAGGGTGGACAGGATACGAAATGAGTGATTCGTGAAAGATGTGGAGTGAGAAGTCAGTGGACACCAGAAATGAAGACAGTATGATATGGTCATGTGGAGAGAATGGATAACAACAGAGTGGTGAAAAAGGCATATCTGGGCGAATTTGAAGGAGGGAGGAGGCGAGGTAGGCCAAGGAGAAGGTGGAGAGATATGGTGGATGAATGTGTGAGGAAGAGAGGTTTAGAAGTCACTGAGGCTAAGGAACTGACAAGAGATCGAGCTGGCTTGATGAATGTTGTGAGAAGTGCATGATTAGGGATTCTGGCACCCCTTTTAACATGGCAGCGTACGGACTGACTCTCAGATATGTTTATGTGAAGCTACAGAACGTGGTGAGTGTTGTTAGCGTGTTTGATAGAGCCAGGATTCCGGGGACTTGAATGATGAGTGAATGGAAGTGTGGCCCATTGGACTGGGCAAAATTGGGCTGTCTGGACACTGCTACTCCTCACCCTGCCCTTGGGTGGGAAAGGAGGTCCGGATGATGATGATGATGATTAAAAAATGCATAAATAGGAGTCAAATTCAAGATCCATTCATTTTGAGATGCCTGGACACACTGGATTTAAAAGATTGGAGGTCAGAGGCAGAAGGAAATACAGACAGAGGAAGACAGTTTCAGAGATGACCTGTTGCATTCATGAAGGACTGGGAGTATTGGCTAACTCTTGCATTAGAGAGTCGGGACAGAAAACAGAAAAGGGGTGAGAGTTTGCTGCTAGATGGATGCTACACAACCCCTGTATAATGGAAGGATACCGGCAGACAATTCTGGAGAGCAATGCCCAATGAAGTAGCAATACAAAAGGTATAAAGATCCAACAGTGCAGTGAAGAGAAAGAGGCTGAAGGGAGCAACTACAGTATGAGGAGAGTACATGAGATAAAAAGCTTCTGACTCCATCCTGTTGAGATGACCTGTATGTGGGAAGGCCCCCCAGATAATAAGAGCTATAATCAATACGTAGGTGAATAAAACCCCTGCATAAAGTCAACAATTGTATGGGAGTAAAGAAGGCACAGCATTGGCATAACACACCTAATCTCTGGGTAGCAGATTTTGTATGAGTGGAAATATGATCTTTCCATGATAAATACAGAGAGAATGAAACCCCAATTACATTCAAAGACGTTGCAGGACTGAGCTGGATGCTGTTAAATACTAAAAGATACTCCTCTGTAAGATTCTGGCTGGTCAAAAGATCCAAGAACTGAATTTCTGATTAATAAAAACAAGTTAAATTACTCCAATCAAAGAAATGAGCCAAGTCAGAAATCATGTGTGCCATACCCTCATCCCATGTTTGTTGAAGTAACTGCTGTGAACACTGCAAGAAGCAAATTGAAATATAAAGGGTGGAGTCATCAGTGTATAAGTAGATAGGGTTAGATGTACAATATAGCTTAGAAGGTCAATGATGAACAGAAAGAAGAGAATTGGTTACAGGACAGAATCCTGAGGAACACCACACTGTGTTGGAATTAATGATGAGAAACTACCAGATCAGATGAAAATTAATTTGATTACATATGGACCATAAAGAAAAGTAGGGATGCTTTCAGATTCCGAAGAAAGCAAAAGAAGAACAGGTAATGCCCCATGCAAAATATTATCTCAAGATCATAAGACATGGAGAGTTGTCATCAGGGAAAAAGACATACACATGCCAAGCTGGTTAGTGGTCTCTTACTTTAAATGCAAATGTAACTCAATGTAAGTACAGAGTACAATGTCCAAGGCAGAACTGACCTTGGACACAGTTGATGAAATCATGATTAACTAAAATGAGATAAACTGTATCAAAAAAAGAAATATCAGTTAACCCTCAAACTGTGGCACTCTAAATCTTAAGCAAGTCTCTAATGTGCAATTATGAGTCCATGGTAAATGCACAATACATCTTAGCATCAACAAGTAGTATAACAGTCACCTGAGCATAACTCCTGGAGGGAATGTGGCAACTTAAAGTTTGAATCAAACAGTCACATTTTTGTTAAACATTATAAAGTTACCAACCTGTATTGCTGATCGGAGAGACTGAACCAGGCGGTCTCTTAGGTGTGTGCGTTCCAGGCAGTCCCTGATGTCCTCCAGGGCAGGCTGAGATTCTGGATACTCTGAATACAGAAAGGAACATACATTACCATCATAATTATCAACATATGCTCACTGTTATGAATGTAGTGGGTAAATTATTCTGAATCAGGTAACTGACATTACTGTAGACACAATGAACCGGGATATGATAAATCACTTAAATTATAATGAAAAAGTTAAAACCCTTTTTCGATATACAACAGCAATTTCGCCTATATTATCACTATAATTCCATTTGAAACTGTACTGGCCAATGTTTGACTGCTATTTTTATTTATATGATGCCAATACACAAGCTTACCGTCATCTGTTTGTTTCACAATGGCCTTTGAACTCATCGTTATTGAGTGTGTTAATATCTGTGATGGAACAATATCTTGGTGTTAGAGTTCAAGCAGCAAGCAAAGTGCAGTTAAGTGAAATAACTACCGGATAATGATGATGATGATGGAAACATTTTTTTTTACTTTGTTGAGTTGTTATAGTTATTGTTGTGCTGTGATCGAGCAGACCCATCAATCGCAGCGAATCAACCTCTCATGCAGGGCCATCCTGTGTCATGAATTGATGTTTCTATGTGGTTAACAACGTTTCGCCACAGTGAGGCATGGGGATCAGCATGGAAGCTGTTCCTAGACTGATGCCACATTTGCATCTCTCCGCCCATTTAACAGGGGTACCATAGTAAGCTCCGAGTCACCCCGTTAACTGGCTACATGGTTAACACCCAACATTATAAATGGTTTTCTGAGTTACAGGAAACTATATGGTTTGTCACTCAGTGTAAAACCAACTGATGTGGAATGAAGAGTATTAAATAGTGACAGGAAGGATGGGAAAAATATGAAAAGAAGAGGACAGACACAGAAAAAGAATGATGAACATGAAGGAAGCAGGCAGCACTACATCAAGTGAGTGGATGATGGATGCCTAAAATGTATTCCCATTGAACCTAAGTTACAACTGACTTGACAGATGATAAATTATTTTTTCAAATGCATCCTCACTGTAAAACGAGGGCGTGCTGTACATTATTATTATCATTATTTTTCCATCCATCCATCCATCATCCAATCCTACATTGCCCCATGAGGAGCATAGGAGCCCGGGGCTAAGCAGTTGGTCCCGACATATAAGATGAGAGTGACCAGCCTCACTCATCCCTCATTATTATTATTATTATTATTACTTTATTCCTACTAATATAAATGAGGTGGGTAGACTATTATCAAGAAAAGACCACTAAACTACCATCATCAGTCATCACCATCATCCAGACCTCCTTTCCCACCCTAGGGCAGGGTGAGGAGTAGCAATGTCCAGACAGCCCATATTTGCCCAATCCAATGGGCCATGCTTCCATTCGCTCATTATTCAAGCCCCTGGAATCCTGGCTCTCGGATATGCCAAAAAACATTCACTTCAGTCTTACAAAAGTATACAATAATCTGAATTAGGAAAGGAAGGCTTTATTATTAACATTATTTTTACTTTGAATAGGTTGGGTATAATGAAGTGCATCTTCCTTTCAGCGAATAAGGAGAGATATGAGGCACATATACTGTATATATATATATACAGCAGTCACTACTCATTATACGTTGAACCGGTATACGATAATTCGCTACAACAATAACAAAAAAGTTACACCCCTCTCGCACCCAAAGCTCTCTTCACACTGTCCATCCATCCTATTCGTGGTCTCCCACTCAGCCTTACACCTCTCACATCAGATCTAGTTATTTTTTTCACCAATCGCTCATTATCCATTCTCTCCATATGCCCAAACCATCACAACACTCTCTGCTCAACTCGATCAGCCATCTCCCGAACAACTCCAGTTCTCCTTCGCACTTCATCATTTCTCACTCGATCCATACGCGTCACTCCACACATACTCCTCAGACACCTCATCTCCAGTACAGTCAAACTTTTCCTCTCTGCTACACCCATATTCCATGTTTCAGCCCCATATAATGCAGTCGGTACCACAACACCCTCATACAGCCTCCTCTTTACGTCCATTCTAAGCGAACATCACCTAAACACTTATTTCATTCCTGCCAGCACCTTTCCTACTTCATTCATTCTAAACTTCACTTCTGCATCTATTCTTTCATCCACAGCAACCTGTGACCCTAAATACTTAAAACACTCTACCTCCTCAAGCAACTCACCATTCAAAACTATATTCATCCCCCTACCATCTACCGACCATGTACACTTCATCACTTTACTTTTAATTTCCTCCTTTCACACACCCTTCCAGACTCCTCTACCAACTGTCTCAATCTCTCCTCTGAATCAGCCACCAGTGCATTATCATCTGCAAACAGCAGCTGCTTCAGATTCCACTCTATATCATCAACATTTATCAGACTCAGACCTCCACCTAAAACTCTTGCATTCACCTCCCTTATAACATCATCCATATAAATATTACATAACCAAGGCAACATCACACATCCCTGCCGCAGCCCCACTCTCACAGGAAACCAATCACTCACAGTAATTTCCACTCTTACACACGCTCTACTATTTACATAAAAACTTTTCACTCCTTTTAGTAACCTACCATCAAGTCCATACAATCTTAAAACAGTCCACACAGCCTCCCTATCAATTCAATCATAAGCTTTTTCTAAATTCATGAGTGCCCAAAACACATCCTTGCCTTTCACTAAATACTTTTCACACATTTGTCTCACAGCAAACACCTGATCCACACATCCCATCCCTCTCCTAAAGCCATACGCTCATCACCAATCACTCCCTCTGTACCCTATCTAACTCTCTTTATATATATATATATATATATATATATATATATATATATATATATATATATATATATACACACAGTATATATATTTGTGGTAGGTGTGGGCGCTCACCATCACTCACTCGATGTAGTGCTGCTCTTGGGTGTCTGCCCTTTCCTCTCCATCCTTCATTCCTTCCATTCTCTTCTGTCTTTCCTTCATTCTTTCCTTGTCCTTCTGCCTACGGGTGACTTTACACTCCCTCTTCTGTCTTTCTTTCCTTCATTCTTTCCACTTCCTTCAGCCTGTGGGTGACTCTACACTGAGTGACAAGCCAAATGGTTTCCTGTGCACCAGGAAACCATTTACTACGCTGGGTGATAACCATATAACCAAATTTTGGCGCCTGGTGGTTTAGTGGGTAATTACTGCGCTCCAATCGGATTGAGCCGTTGAAGGTTTATATCCAAGGGGTGGTTGGGGTTGTTTGCTCATGTAATGCCACTCAGGGATGAGTGAGGCTGGTCACTCTCATCTTAAATGTCGGGACCAACTGCCTAGCCCCAGGCTCCTACCCTCCTCATGGGGCAATGTAGGATGGATGGATATATATATATATATATATATATATATATATATATATATATATATATATATATATATATATATATATATATATGGTGGTGGTGTGGATGTGGATGTGATAGGAAGTGTTAGGAGAAATACTGAGGTGGTTTAGCCATGTGGAGAGGGTGGAGAATGACAGACTGACGAGAAGAGTGTACAGTATGTGTGTGAGGTGGAGAGGGGAAGAGGAAGGGGGAGGCCAAGGATGAAATGGAGGGATGGAGTGGAGATGTATATGAGAGAGGGGGGTGTGAGCTGGGAGCAGGGCAGTGAAATGGTGGAGGACAGGGTGACATGGAGGTGATTTGTTTGTGGCCACCCACTACGGGATTAAGGCGTATGGCAATAGACAGATAGACTGACATACATGCAGTATATATCGTTTTGTTTTGTTTCTTTTTTAAAGGCTCCAACATGCTTGCATGCGTAGCCTTGGTCACCTAATGGCAGCTCTCCATTCTGCACGATCTAATGCAGCCTCCCTGTTCAGTCCCTTAACCCTGAGGTCACACTTAATGACCTCGACCCACGTCTTTCTCGGTCTATCCCTCATAACCCCACCCCAAATATTAACACTTCTCATCTTCCTCACCCAATTATCATCCCCCATCCTCTCCACATACCCAAACCATCTCCATCCACCTCTCCTCATCACAAAACCAATACACTTCAGTCCCATCCTACCTCTCAACTCTTCCATCGTAAACCCAGCTCCCCCAGACCTTGCACGCAGGGATGCACTACACATCCACCTAATCATTGTCATTTCTGTATGTCTGAGCCTGCGAATATCCTCCTCCTTTACTGCCCAGGTCTCACTACCATACAGCATTACACTCCTAACACAAGCTGCATACAAAGACCCCTTAGCACGTAGGGAGAGTCCTCTCAATGTCAGGCGAGGCAAGAGCTCCCTGAATTTCTTCCAACCACTTCTCACCCTTGCCACAGAGCTAGCTCCAGCCCCAGCTCCAGCACACAACATGTCTCCCAAATAACAAAACTCTTCCACACACTCAAGAAATTCACCAGCAAGTTCAATCCTTTCACGCCTGACAATCTCCACCTGCTCTCCCCGACACGCTGTACACATAAAATCAGCATTATCTCGCAGTCTACCTCTGATACCACTACATCTCTTGTGAACCCATTTATCACAAACACCACACAAGATGGAATTACTTCCCACGCCCTTGTGGCAAACTGCACGTGGCCACTCTCCCTCGTCTTTGACAGTACCGCCACCAACCCCAGATATCATTGCTTTTGTTTTATCCTCATTTACCCTTAAGCAGTTGTGCCCCATACCATCTCTCCACTTCCTAAACCTTTCCTCCACCTCCCTTTCGTTCTCTGCAATCAACACCAAATCATCAGCATACAACATCTTCCATGGGAGTCCATTTCTGAAGTCACGTGAGAGGGCTTCAAGTACCATGATAAACAACATGGGACTCAAAACTGACCCCTGATGCACACCAACGTTCATGGAAAACTCATCACTCAAATCTCCATTCACTCTTACCTGGGTGCAAGCACCCACATACATAGCCATAACCACCCTAATCAGCCACTCCTCCAAGCCAAGTTTTCTCATTGCCCACTTCACCACCTCTCTAGGGACTTTGTCAAAGGCCTTTCCAAATCAACAAAATCAAAATACAGCTCCCTTTTCTTACCAATATATTTTTCCTGAAGCTGTCAGTGGTCCCCCTACCTGGCATAAACCCAAACTGAATCTCATCAATATTCACCCTTTCTCTAATCATACCTTCTAAAACTCTCTCCATTACCTTCATTATCTGATCTAAAAGCTTTATATCTCTATAATTTCCTCTTTCCAGGGCATCACCCTTCCCTTTATACACATTTACAATAACACTCGTCAGCCAATCATCTGGGACAACACACTCACAAATAATCATATTTATCAGGTCAGTGACTAACCTCACCCGTATATCTCCTGAGGCCTTCAACATTTCAGCAGTTAGCCCAGACACACCTGCTGCCTTCCCCACCTTCATCCTGCCTATTGCCTCACTCCCAGTAGCAGCATCAATCAAAGGCCAAGGGCCAAACACTGGATCTGCTGGCTCCAAACCTTCCCTGTCCCAGTCAAACTCCTCATTCAACCGGCTATAATGCTCTCTCCATGCATCTTTAATATCTTCAATGTTCACCACTACCCTTCCATCATCATTCTTCACACACTGCTCACCTATAATATCCCAATTATCCCTCTTCATCTGATCTGCCACCTTAAATATCATGTTTTTCCTTTCCCCATGATTTAGCTTATACAGTAAAAGTAAAAGTCTCTGTGACTCAGATGTCGCCCTGTATACCTCTCTTCTAGCCCTATGCTTGGCAGCCAAGTATTCTTCCTTGCTACCACCCTTCTTCCATTCCCGGAAAAGCCTTCTTTTCTCCTTAACTGCAGCTTCTACACCCTCATCCCACCACCAGGTTGCTTTATGTCTTGGTGGTCGTCTTGTCCAACCGCATATTACATCAGTAACTCTCAAGAGATTGTTCTTGAGGGCTCTGTACATTTCATCAATGCCTCTGTTTACGGCTCCCTGTTCAGTCATCACTCTCCTCATCTTGCTATAGAAGGCATCCCTTACTACTTGGTTTTCCAGCTTCCATATTTCTCCCTAGGTCTAGGTACATAAGTCCTCTTTTTCATCACTCATTCTTTAAGCACCATATCACAAATCAATAGTTTGTGCTGCTGCACACACTCCTCACTTCCTATAACTTTAACATCCCACACTAACCTCCTATCAGCCCTCCTAACCAGAAAATAATCTATCTGACTGCTATTTCCCCCAGACTCATACGTAATTAACCTACTCTCTCTTTCCCTAAAATATGTGTTACACACAATCATGTCCGTTGCCTCCCCAAACTCGAGTATATATATATAAATATATTACAGCCATACCACGTTGAGTACACCGCTTCCCGTCCGATCAGCGAAGTTAAGCAACGTTGGGTCTGGTTAGTACTTGGATGGGTGACTGCCTGGGAACACCAGATGCTGCTGGCATCCCTACATGTCAAGTGGGGTTGGTGGAGGATTAGTGCCCCTCCCTGTAAAACAATTAACTCTAAGCCCTTGGCCACCCCGTTTGGAATACATGACGTCTGGCAATGAATGAATATATATATATATATATATATATATATATATATATATATATATATATATATATATGTATATATATATATATATATATATATATATATATATATATATATATATATATCTATATATATATACTGCATATATATATATATATATATATATATATGATATATATACAGTATATATATATATCCAGGCAGCAGTCTTTCACCTACATAGGTGCTACCTTATTGGGGCATCCCTCTCCAGCACCACTGAGAAATTAAATCATCATCATCCAATCCCTGTACAAAGCAACATGTACATAATACTGATACTACGAACAACATCAACTCTTTCCGGAAGAAAGGTTTCCCTGGCTGGCAAAATCATCTGGCAGCAGTGAGAATAATTAAAATGGACACCACCATACTCAGACTAAGGGGATAAACCCGTGAGATTCCGAAGACACGTTTTTGCATCATTTCATATCAAATCTCAGAGATTCCGATGACGCATTTCTGCATCATTTAAAGATACTTTTGTAGAACATTTACCATAAATCGCATTTACGTGTCATAACAAAGAGACTTGGGCATGACATCGCAGAATGTTTGCTCTGTGTGTGGCGGCTGTAGTTTTTAGTTCTGCATGGTTTAAACCAGATTTATATATATATATATATATATATATATATATTTTTTCTATGACAGGGTATAAAGTTTTTGGCTTTTGCAACTTCAACTTTCATTTTGACTTTTAGTTTTCTTTGTTTTCCTTTTTTGAACATACTACTGTACGATAAAGTACAACTCTTCAGCTTCAAAATAACACCACAACCAGTCTCCTATCATAAAAAGTATATTTACACCGACATTCAAAGAAAAAGATCTCGGAGCGAATATGCGGCCAAAACTCATAAAAAATTGTATCCGTACATCTTTTTCCTTTCTCTTCACCACACAATAAAATGCAGCAAGAACCATATTCTATTTATCACTGTAATGGTGATTTACTGTAGTTTTGCATGATTTAAACCAGATTTATATATCTTTATTACTTTTTTTTTCTGCCAAAAATTTTTCTACAGCAAAGTATAAAAGTTTTGGTTTCACCTAACTTCAACTCGCCATCTTGACTCTCTATTTTCTTTGTTCTTCTTTTTATAACATACTACAATAAAATTCAACTACCTGTATTTAGCTTTAAAATGACACTAAAAACCAACATTTTATCAAGAAAAGTGTATTTATACAGAGTGATCAAAGAAAAATATCGCAGAACGATGTGGGTCAGCACAAGACCAGCTGACTAGCACAGACATAAATTTCCCTGCCCATAAACCTGATAGGGTTAATGGACAAAATTCTAAACCCCTCACTACGAGATGTCTCCCCTACCACAAGCTGAACCGAATCATATCTGGCAGCAACAAGAAAAATATACAAGATATAATTTATGATACTGTACCCACCAATAACAATATTAAACAGCTGGTCAATCCTGGTGGTGGTATAGGTGTGGTAGAGTGCAGTGATGTAGGTGTTGTTGAGATTGTTGGTGATAAGGGTCTGGATGGATGGTTCTGCATGGGCTAGTTGGCCTCGACCCCCACAGTACACTACCTCCAACCATCCAACGACCATGTTCTCCACCCACTGTTGGTGTACAAGACAAGATTCAGCAGGTTCATATATCACTTAACAGAATGCAGAAGCCAGAATCATAAATTATATTTACAATATATTCCCTATTCTAATTCCAGGTTTGTTTTATCTGGAGGAACATGAGACAAAAACAAATCTGAGTTACAAAGGTGATTGATAGTAAATATGTTAGTGAAATCTGTCTCAGATCAATGATGATGTATGACCCTATACTAGTCATTTCATCCCTAAAGGTCTGGTAGCAATGCAGAGCTGCCATCATGTCAACATTTCCACATGCTGGTATGGTTAATGGTCTTTAAACATAAATATATGAACATAATATCACAGAAACATAATACAGTTAGTCCACTTTTAAAATGATTTCACTTATGTCTCACTACTGAGCTGATGATGAAACAACACCTATTCTTCACTTGGTTACTCTTGATTTGTTATACAGTTGCTATGTCAGAAATTAGTGATTTTTTTCGTGCTTTAACCCCTTAATTATGAAACAAAAATTTTCTTCCTTAAAGGTGTTCCACTAAAAGTAGCATTTTTGCTGACACACATGCTGTATTTCAATTGGACATTGACTGTAGTAGTGCACATCATCATCACTGCCACCCTAATTTCACCTGTGATACACGTGAAGTATGATTCACGAGCTAAGAATGTGTAAGACAAATGCAGAACTGTTAAATTAAACTGCACGCCTTGTGAAATGGGCTACAACCTACATCATTATCTAGAACACCATCTGAGCCTTTGAAATCCTAGTTTACCTCACACAGCAGACAACTTGCACATCCTGGATACTGAATGATTATGTGTGACCCATTTCAAAGGCCATGCTGTTTGACAGTTTGCCTACTTCTGTGCTTTTTCCTTCTTTGATTTTTTGATCCTACACATTTCATACCTTGTGAGGGAATTAAGAACCAAATAATGATGACAATAATCTGGGTGGTAACCATATAACCAAATTATGGCACCTGGTGGTTTAGTGGGTAATTAAGGTGCTCCAGTCAGATTGAGCCTGTGCAGGTTTATATCCAAAGGGTGGTTGGGGTTTATTGCTTACATAATGCCACTCAGGATGAGTGAAGCCAGTCACTCTCATCTTAAATGTCAGGACCAACTTCGCCTAGCCCAAGCCTCCTACGCTCCTCATGAGGAAACATAGGATTGGATGATGGATGGATGGATAATCTGTTTGGAATTTCATATACTGGTACACCTGTGGGATGGCCACTCTGTTGACTTATTCCTCTTCTCTATCTACCAGACACTTTATTTACAATTCATAAGGCTCCTTTGAGCTGTATACCTTCTCAAGTTGACTGATGCGAGATTGATCATAGGAGTCGCGACAGGTAGTAGTTACATGGTCAGTGATAGCAGACAGGAGGAGCGATGACACTGCATCTCCAGCAATACGCTCAAGCAATTCCAGCTCTATCAGCTGTCTGCAAAATTGGTTGAAAAGAATCAGCAAACAAAATTTGCTTTGTACAGCCAGACATGTCTTGCATACTCTGTTGTTGTTGATGTGGTCCTAAGCTCATCTAGATGAACCCAGTAGACTGCCCTTTTCTGCAGTCAACCGTCCTTTTGGAGGATAGAGAGGAAGCCAAGGGACACTTGGACAACTGGGTAGTGATTATACATGTGCCATGACATGAAGGCATCCCTCTCCAGTACCATGTATATCATCAAAACTTAAAACTGAAATCATCAGCATATGAACACTAATTTCAGTAAGTAATGGTGACTGAAAGTGACACTTTTAATGGTGGTTGTCACATGAAACACTATCAACTACCATGGATTCTGGCGCATATCGTATACAGTATTGCTACTTGTAATTAATAGCAAAAAATTAACTGGGTGAAAATTTCTGAAAACATCATCATCATCCGGACCTGCTTTCCCACCCTAGGGCAGGGTCAGATAATAATAACAAAAGCCAAAGAGAAAATGTAACATGAAGAACTTTCTTTCCTGTTCCTTCTGCCTGTGGGTGACTCTACACTGAGTGAGAAGCTGAATGGTTTCCTGTACACCAGGAAACCATTTACTATGCTGGATGGTAACCATATAAAAAAATTTTGGCACCTGGTGGTTTAGTGGGTAATTACTGCGCTCCAATTGGATTGAGCTGGTGAAGGTTTATATCCAAGGGGTGGTTGGAGTTCATTGCTCATGTAATGTCACTCAGGGATGAGTGAGGCTGGTCACTCTCATCGTAAATGTCGGGACCAACTGCCTAGCCCCTGGCTCCTACACTCCTCATGGGGCAATGTAGGATTGGATGATGGATTGATGGATATACAGTATACATTATATACACTCAATCCTCGTAAACCGCGTGTTTATAAACCACGGATTCGTAATCCGCGGCAAAGTGGCTGACAGACTGCCAGCACCCTTAAACCGCTGTTAAGTCACGAAAATCGCGGATCTAGGCACCGAAGTGGGCCTTTTCTGAGGAGAATCGTAAACCGCGGGATTCAATTTGAAAATCACGACCCAACAACCAATCACCACCCGTCCCTGGTGGCAAGTGTGCATACTAATGCCGCAGGGTTAATGAGAAACATCAGGAACTCATCACCCAGTATTTTGCCCGGGTAAGGGGAGAAGCTGAGCCTGAACCACAGCCCGGCCCTTCACACACTGAGGACGTGGATAACGTAGCATCTGTCATCTCTGAGGCAGACTTTAAAGGCTTCCTGAGGGAGGCAGAGGAGCTGGAGAAGGGAGAACAGCATGAGGGAGCACCACCACCTCATGCTGAGAGGTTCTAAGTTCTTCCCAACACCACCTCACTCCATTCACTTAAGCAATATTGTCATAGGATTAAGGTGAGATCCCTTAACATTGCTTATTTCTATTAAATACATGCACTGAATATTCCTAAATTTGTATGTTTGTGTTTGATGGTGCCTAGATAGGTGTAAGTAGGGTGCTTTAGGGGGTGGTTGGCCAAAGTCCAGACCCTAATTAATTTTTCACATAAGAGTTATTATTTATAAACCGCGGAATTTGTAAATCGCAGCAATGGTCCAGACCCAATTTGCCGCGGTTTACGAGGACTGAGTGTATATATATATATATATATATATATATATATATATCCATCCATCCATCCATCCATCATCCAATCTACACTGCCCCATGAGGAGCTTAGGAGACTGGGGCTAGGCAGTTGGTCCCGACATTTAAGATGAGAGTGACCAGCCTCACTCATCCCTGAGTGGTATTACATGAGCAATCAACCCCAACCACCACTTGGATATAAACCTTCACCAGTTCAATCCGACTGGAGCGCAATGATTACCCACTAAACCACCAGACACCAAAATCTGGTTGTATGGTTACCACCCAGCGTATTAAATGGTTTCCTGGTGTACAGGAAACCATTTGGCTTATCACTCAGTGTAGAGTCACCCACAGGCAGAAGGAAGAGGAAAGAACGAAGGAAAGAAAAAAAGAAGAGGGAGTGTAAAGTTACCCGTAAGCAGAAGGACAAGGAAAGAGTGAAGGAAACAAAGACAGAAGAAGATGGAAGGAAAGAAGGATGGAGGAGAGGCAAGGGCAGACACCCAACAGAAGCATTACATCGAGTGAGTGGATGGTGAGCGCCCCCATCTACCACAAATATATATTTATATATGATGGTGAGCACTCCCACCTACCACAAATAAATATATATATATATATATTATAATTAAAAAAAAAAAATGACTAAGAAAATATCTGATAAGAACAACTAAACTGTATAACTCACCTATTAACTTGACAAAATGTGTTTGTTATCGCCTGGCAGTGGCATGCATCAGCAGCTGCATCACATCCTCCACACTGGATGGGCTCATCTGCTGTATCATCTGACTCATCACCTAATAAAAATTACAAAGGCTGTCAAAACACATGAAGTGACTGAATGACGAAGCAGTAAGGGTAAATGTGAATCTTAATAATATATAATGGAAGGAAGAGGTTTGGGGGAGTGAAAATTTCATCAGCACATCAATAGGGTTTTTTCATTACATCTGTCATGACATAAACTGCTTATTGAAAAATCCTCATCTGTTCCATCTTGCAGCTTACTAGGACATCTCCAACACAAGACTGTTGTGGCAAAAATACTTCATGGTTCATCTTTTTTACATGCTGCACTTTTCTTAATTTATGCCACCTCTCTCCTCCTCTTCCTTCTCTCTAAGTAATGCTACTTTGTCTTTACAGTAATGTGTTTCTCTCACCTTTTCATCTCTCATTAAAACACAGTACTGCCCCTCATATTCCCTCTAAACTAATGGAATATGCTAATTTGCTTTCAGAAACTTGCTTCATTACAATACCAATGTCTATCTATCTATCTATAGCCCGACGCCCTAATCCCGCAAAGGGTGGCCGCAGACAAAACGCCTCCAAGTCACTCTGTCACCCACCATTTGACTCCCCTCCCCCCAACTCACCCCCCCCTCCCTCATATACCTCTCAACTCCATCCCTCCACCTCATCCTCGGTCTACCCCTCCCTCTCCCTCCCTCCACCTCACCTACATACACCCTCTTAGTCAGTCTTTCATTCTCCATCCTCTCCACATGTCCAAACCACCTCAGTGTATTTCTCCTAATCTTTTCAACCACATCCACATCTACCCCACAACGTTCCTTCACTTCTTCATTCGTCAACCTGTCCCTCCATGTCACTCCACATGCTCCTCTCAAGTAACTCATTTCCACTGCTCTCACTCTTGACTTGTTCCCCTCTTGCAAGGTCCACGCCTCGCTTCCATACGTCAGGGTAGGGATCACAATACCATCATGCAGTGACTTCTTAACTTCCATACTCACCTCCCTATTTCTCATCACTGCTTTCAGTGTGCCAACAACCTTCCTTCCCTGCTGTACCCTTTCACGCACTTCATCCCCCAAAGTTCCATCCTTACTCATCACACTACCCAAGTACTTGAATGCACTCACATTCTCCATATCCTCACCATCCAACCTCACTGCACACTCTGTGACTTCATTCCTCTCAAACACCATAACTTTACTTTTGTTTACATTAACTTTCAGCTTCCTCCTCCTACACACTGTCCCAAATTCATTCACCAAACCTTGCAACTCCCATTCATCTTCACTCAACAATACTGTATCATCAGCAAATAGCAACACCGGAAGCTTCCAAAACTCACCCTCATTCATTAGGGCCACCCCCACATTCTATGAATATGCCCATATCCACTCAAGGACCTGGTTTATCTCATTATCCGTCCTGTCAAGCCACAACTCAATCATACACTTCTTTCCAATATGCCATACCCTACAAGCATTTCATAAAAGACTTTTAACTGGTGCAGTAATTTGTTGCACCAGCAATCTTGCTGCTAATGGCAGGAAGACTGAAAAATATCATTTCTACAACCAGGACTTTTAAATATACAGTACTCTATTAATCACAATCTAATTACAATATCATCAACAATATCAAAAGCAGCATGGCCAAGCTCACTTACATGCTGTGCATGATATCAAAAGCTGCCCACCCAGGGTCACACTTATACATAAATTATCAGAAGCAGCATACCCAAGTTCAATACCATACAAAATATCAGAGGCAACACACCAAGTTTCAGTATCAAACACAATACCAAAAGCAACATGCCCAATTCCATTCTTGTACATAATGTTAAAAACAGCATACTTAGCTTACTCTCAGTCATAATATCAGAAGTAGCACACTTTCATTCATGGAGTATGGTTCCATACTGCCATGTTCTTCAATAGCTATTCTCCTATGCAATGATCCTTTCTTATGATATAACTGCAGTTTCAACCACCCACCAGCTACACTTGATATTACTTGATATTACTTATCAGCTTTATTTCAGTCTTAACAACAATTCTTATTAAAACCACTTCCATTTCAGATCAACTTTTTTCCATCAATCCATCCATCATCTAATCCAGTGTTGCTCCATGACGAGCATAGGACCCCAGAGCTAAGCAAGTTGGTCCTGACATTTAAGATGAGAGGGACAAGCCTCACTCATCCCTGAGTGGCATTATGTTTGCAACAAACCCCAACCATCCCTTGGATATAAACCTGCACAGGTTCAATTCGATTGGTGCGCTTTAATTGCCCACTAAACCACCAGGTGCCATAATCTGGTTATATGATTACCACCCAGCACAGATAATAGTTTCCTGGTGTACAGGAAACCATCTGGCTTGTCACTCAGTGTAGAGTCACCTGCAGACAGAAGGAAGAGGAAAGCATGAAGGAAAGAAAGACAGAAGAGGAAGGATGGAAAGAAGGAGGAAAGAGAGGAAAGGGCAGGCAACCGAGAGCAGCACTACATCGAGTAAGTGAATGGTGAGTGCCCCCACCAACCATACATCACATTCAGATTTAATGACACTAGACATGATGTCTTCGTACTCAGAGTCAGCTATTTTCCTGCATCCCTCCCAGACAAAATAATGTACAGGAAACCCTCCATTATCCATCGTTGCAATATCTGGCCCAATGTAATATCTGGCACAGTTATCTTGACTCTATTATGGCAGTATCCAGCTAAATCATGCAAAATCCAGTGCTGAAACGGAACATAACCAGCAGTCCAACGTAATATCTGGCGTTGAGGCATCTCAAATGGCTCATAAGCAGTAGCTAACTGGCGCCAGGGGAAATCCCAAAACTTGGGAGCAAATGAAAATGTCCGCTATGTGCCTGCCAATCAAAATCCGTCGTGGGTGTGGCTCATCCAGCATGCCAAGAATACTGCTGCACTCTCATTCTTGCCCATGGATGTTTTAGAGTCAAGACGTGCCTGTGCACTCTGCTCTTCTGACCATGCGGTTGCAAAATCCTGGTGCTTTGACTAACTCTGTGGTGTCCTGTACTGTACTGTATTGCAATGCTAATGGCCTGTCAGTGCTCATGTCCTAGTGCTCTTTTGTGCTTGTTAAACTACTCCTGTGCTGTATTGTGTACTGTACTGTTTATGAGTGCGAACCCCCCAGTGCTGTTTCTCCCCATTGATGCCAACACTTGGTGAGTACATACAATAGTACACTATGCACAGTAATGTATTAGTGAACTGAATCATTACTATCTCTCAACTGCCAGATGCCTTAATCCTGTAAGGAGTACCCACAAACAAATCGCTTCCATATCACCCTGTCCCCTGCCATTTCACTGCCCTCCCCCCAGATCACACCCCCTCACTAATTACTGTACTGTTTCTACTTGCTTAGTTTTCATTTTTTACTCATAGTACAGTTTTAGGATAGTGGGTTGAGACAGACTGAATCACAATCTCTGGCTCAAAGTCGAATGTTGAGCCGGATATGCAATATCTGGCGTTTCACATTATTTGACGTAGGGCTTGGCTGAATTACAATACTGGTGACTCTACACTGAGTGACAAGCCACATGGTTTCCTGTACACCAGGAAACCATTTACCACGCTGGGTGGTAACCACATAACCAAATTATGGCGCCTGATGGTTTAGTGAGTAATTAAGGCGCTCCAGTCGGATTGAGCCTGTGTAGGTTTATGTCCAACGGGTGGTTGGGGTTTATTGCTCATGTAATGCCACTCAAGGATGAGTGAGGCTGATCCTTCTCATCTTAAATGTCACGACCAACCTGCCTAGCCCCGGGCTCCTACATTCCTCATGGGGCAACATAGGACTGGTTGATAGATGGATGAATGAACTGAGAGTTTACTGTAATATAGTTAGGCATTTGTTAGGTTAGGTTAGTTTAATGTCAAAACACATTATTTTTTACTCTGATTAGCCACTAAATTTCCTCATCTACCCCTCCTAAAAAATCAAACATTGTTCATACAGGTGGAAGGGGGGGCTTATTTAAAATATGCATCACTTGTGATAAAAATGAATATCAATTTCCAATATATCACATAAAAAAAATCATTGAATAAAACCAAGGTTTCATGGTCCAATCATTGTGTGGTCAAACCTGCAAATTTACCTTTTTTTTAATGTACAGATAATTATTTACACAACACAGCTCCAAGACTTTTAAAGATATCTTCCTCCTAAAGTGACTCATCTGCATACTCTACAGTTCACCCTATTTTTCTTTATAAGAAAAATATACGAGCCAATACTGGACATCACCTTGAGTACCAACTTCAGCATGATAAAAGACTTTGAAGGCTGCACCATAAAACTTATGTATGAGATGTGTGAATGATGCGGGCATTTGACTGTGAAGCGTTGCACGCAGGTGAAGTTTGAAGTGTTCCATCAGACCCCCAGACACACATGCCTCGTACTGTGCTCCTGTATGCTCCACCACCATCTCACACCTGACAAAACAAAACCACATACTATAAATACAAGCACATTCAAAGGTATAACTAGAATGCTGTTTCTATTTTTGGATGGGCATTCTTTGTTATGTAATTTTATCTACAAAATGATTCACAGTCAAATTTCAGTACAAGAAACTAAATTTAAACTATCTATCCCAACAGTACAGTATACTGTAGCTATGCATTTGTGTGCTCTTAAACTAAACACTACAAAGAAATTACTGTAGCTAATTCCTCCCCAAGAGCAATAACAATACTCAGTATGTTATTTGATGATGAACACTGTACTGTACAGTTACAGAAACATGTTTCTTGGCACACAAGCAACATCTGGTATTTCTCACCTTATGGGCTGTAAAGTACACATGAATAATAACACACTCTTCATCAGAAAAATCTTGACAACTAAGGGTAAGTCGGTCTGCTACACTCTAAACCATAGGTGCCAAGTCACACCACCTGTCTCTAGATCATAAACTAACTATAGCCAGATGACATAATCTCGTAAAGGGTGGCCATTTGACTTCGAGTTAGTTGTTTTATGGGGGGGGGGGCACTAACCCTCCACCAACCCACTAGTTAACACAAAGGGAACATGTATGGGTTGGTTATGTGGTTACCACCCAGTGTTGTAAATGGTTTCCTGGCTTACAGGAAACCATTAGGCTTGTTACTCAATGTAGAGCCACCTGAAAAGGAAAGAAGAGTACCAGTAATAATAAGTGGCAGGAAAGATGGGAACAAGAGTAGAATTGCTCTGATATTTGTGACAAGGCTCTTGCCTCACACAATTTACCTATCTACCTAATGTGGGACCACTTTTATGTCTCAATGGGTATTAATGAAGAACATTTACTAAAGTTGCTGCTAGATAGCACCACCACAGGTGTCAGCTAACAACAAATTTGGATTCTCCATGTCAAATAACCCCACAGGGGATCACTTTTATGTCTCAATAGGCTTATATTAGGCACTTTTATTAAAGCTGTTGCTAGATGGCACCACCTCAGGTGTCAGCTGATGGAAGATTTGGCTTCTCCATGTCAAATTACCTTACATGGTACCACTTTTATGTGTCCAAAGGCCTACTTTTAACAAAGTCGCCAGAGGCAGAAGAAGAACGCTGGCCACTCACTGACCTGCTGGCAATCACCGCAGATAAAAATAGCAAGAGAGGGCAGACATCATCAACATCATGCGGACCTCCTTTCCCACCCTTGGGCAGGGTGAGGTGTAAAAACATCCCGACAGCCCAGTTTGCCTAATCCAATGGGTCACGTTTCCATTCACTCATCATTCGAGCCCCAGGAATCCTAGCTCTATCTGATACACCAAAAACTTTCACCACATTCTGTAGCGTCACATAAATGTATCTAATAGAGTCTTCGTGGTAGGTGGTGGCACCCATCATCCACTCACTCAATGTAGGGATGCCTTATGGTTTCTACACTGAGTGGCAAGCCAAATGGTTTCCTGTACCCAGGAAACCATTTACTACTCTGAATGGTACCCATATAACCGAGGTTTTTGGCCGGGATAAGTGTCCCCCAGATTCCCCTATCTAAAATCATTTAATCATGGCAAACAAGAGGGCAGAAAAAAAAAAAAAAAAAAAAATGATAACAGCGAAGGATGAAGCAGGCAGCAATACATCAAGCAAGAGGATGGTGGTCATCATCTAACAGGCCTAACTGCATTTAGATAAATGTAAATACACTTACCCAGTCAGTTTATTATTTACGGTACCAGTATTCTGGAACACCAAGTCTGGTGATCTCGCACTAAGTGAAACAGTATACAACCACTGCTCATACATGCATACATATATCCATATTTACTCCGAGAATTTCAACTCAAAACTACTGATCACCCATAGCAAATCAAAAACTAACTGTATTGCATATCTCATTCATTCATTCATCATCCAATCCTACATTGCCCCATGAAGAGCGGAGGAGCCCGGGGCTAGGCAAGTTGGCCCTGACATTTAAGAAGAGAGTGACCAGCCTCTCTCATCCCTGAGTGGCATTACGTGCACAATAAACCCAAACCACCCCTTGGATATAAATGTTCACCGGCTCAATCTGACTGGAGTACCATAATTACCTATTAAACCACCATGCGCCAAATCTGGTTATAAGGTTACCACCCAGCATAGTAAATGGCTCCCTGGTGTACAAGAAACCATTTGGCTTGTCACTCAGTGTAGAGTCACCCACAAGCAGAAGGAAGAGGAAAGAATGAAGGAAAGAAAAACAGAAAAGAGAGTGTAAAGTCACCCGTAGGCAAAAGGACGAGGAACGAATGAAGGAAAGACAGAAGAGGATGGTAGGAAAGAAGGATGGAGGAGAGGAAAGGGCAGACACCCAAGAGCAGCACTACATCGAGTGAGTGGATGGTGAGCGCCCCCCACCTACCACACTATTACATATCTACGAACAATATTATATCGTAGCTACAGAAATACACCAACGTAGTAAGTTTCATTATCTTATAGTACGGTACTTACTTGTGTATCTGAGGAATGAAGGAAACAGCGCTGTCATATAGTTCACTGACGGCTGTGGCAACTCTGGACATAACCTCCACACTGCCCTCATCAAAATCATCACTTCTTTTGCTCTTTTGTTCACTGTATGTCATAAAATGGCTCCAGAATTTGGGCACGATATTTTTCCTGTAAAGAAGTTACATTATTACCTACGCAAGGATGTAACTCTCCACATGCAAAGTACACTGCTAGTTTTTGTGACATCAGACCTCTTCTCCATACGGCTGATTTAACAGACATCTCTTAGTTACTGGCTGTTAACTACAGGGTATTCAACCACCTTGGCCCCCTCACCTGCCCAAAAGGAATGAAACTCCCCCTCCCCCTGATGACACTATCTATACAAGATGATTATGTAGCTGTTTCTTTTTCAGGTTGAGTTTTTCTGAAGTGATGTGGATGGGTGAAAGTAAGAAGAATCGATGGTCCTGACACATCATGGCAATCACTTTTTGCATCACTACAGAACAGCCACAGAGTACCACACTGTAAGCCTGGGTTGCCAGGTGTCAATTTCATTTGCCAAAGTCCTCAGAACAGTTAAGGTATCTGGCAACCCTGAGGCTATTCTCTTGTGATGCAAGACCTGACTGCTACGATATGTCAGATCCATCAATTCTTCTCACTTTCACCTGCCCACATCACTTCAGAAATACTATTTAAAAAAAAAAAAAGTTGAACAACCTGTATAAGCGTATCAATTTTGTGAGATCCAATGGCATATGAGCTATCTTATTTTTTCTCAGTTTGTTTCCAAAAGGACCAAACATGTTTGTGTACAGCTGCACCGTTGATACATATATCAAATACTGACAAGATTCACTGAGGTACAGCTCTTGTTTGTGGAGATGGTAGTGATACTGTACACTCTAAACCAGTGACTTCACTTTTCTTTCTCCATAAGGAGATCAAAAGCAGATGCTACGTATACAACTGACCAACAGCCAAATGGCCTCTCGTGAAATAACCATAAAAATTTTCCCTCTTAAGCTATTTTTGGTATCACACATAATGGCATAAGTATTAAACACCAACCCGAACAAGGGATGATTCCCGCCACTTATGAGATGATTTTGGACAGATGTAAATTTTGCACGTAAACAGACAATAGCTATCATGAAATAACTTGTGGCGTGTATGGTGAGACTTTGGGCATTTCTGGGCTTTGAAAAAATGCCAAGATATCTATGGTGAATCTGTGGTGATATGTGTTACCATTTTACCAAGTAAATTTGACATACAATACTTGGAAATACAGCACAACATTTCTACATACAATAAAAACAAAAAAACATAACCAACAACAAATATGAGCACTGAATCTGGTTCAATGACAAGTATTTTAGAAAGCATGATCAAATTCCATGCATCATAAACATACAGTACTGAATATCCTAAAACACTGAGTTACCTTGCAATTTTTCATAGGTCCCCACTTCCAGACTATAACAAACAGCTGGCTCTGACAACCACACTATCCCACACACAAAGCCACCCTCTCCCTTCAAGGTCACCCTTTGCACTCAAAGCAACCCCCTTCGTCTCAATCGTCCTTCACACTCAAAGCTGACCCCCTCTCCCTCACTGCTACCCCTTCCCCTCAAAGCCACCTCTTTTGACATCACCTCATCCATTATTAGCTGTCTGACATTACCCTTGTCCATTAAAAATTGCAAGTTATGTGCTGAGAGTAAAATTTTAGCATATTTACAGTGCAGGTTTAATCACTTCTGTTTTTCGATTTTCCTAATACTGTATGTATTTATCTACGTGAAGCACCAAAGAGATTAATACCAAATATTCAAGCTGGTCTGTCACAACACTTTTTTTTGCAGTACCATAATGAATAACTGGGAAGAAACATACTGTTATTAACCATACGTATCACTATTAAATCTTCATCAAAGTTTGTAATTACTTATATATGGATGTGCATAGTTAATGACATGAAAAATACTTTAAAGTATCAATATACTGTTGCATTTACCCAACACAGGGAAAAAGCATTCACCTAGCAATTAGCTGAGGCAATACTCATAAGTGGCGACAATGTTACCTTAGAGATACCCAAATAGCATCAAGTGCCAAGTCCAGGACTAGCTGTCCTGCTCCAACTTGCTGCACCAGCCTCACCACTTCATTCATATCTTCCCCAGTTTCGCCAACCTGCAACTCAAGAATATGCTAATTAATTTAGTACAGCACATCTAAAATATGGGTGGCATCAATCATTCTTTTGTTACAATACTCAGGATAAAATTTAATCATATAATAAAGGACTTAATTTCTCTCCAACTATGGAGGTTACTGTATAGTCAGAACAGTAAATACTAGTACAATATTTGTTCTTACTGAATGAGCAAACAAAAAAATTTCATAATCATCCTTATCAGCAAAAATTTTCTGTCTTTAAGAAACAGACCCTCTCAGCAAAGGGTGGCACTAACAGATTAAATTCCAATGCAGTCTGATGAATTTATAAATCCCGTACTATAAAAAAAAAAAAAGTCCTTGATAATATATCACAGAGTTCCATGGTTCCTACAGGTGGGGTGTTGCTGGAAGAGTACTTAAGGTTCTGTCCTCCGCCTATCGGCTCATAGTACCAAGCTCAGGTCCAAATTCCAGGAATCACTCTTTTATTAACTTTTGAAAATGCCTCATTCCATCAATTCTACTGGACTTGGGATCTCAGTGGGATGTAGAAACTGAAAAATCTGTCAGAGTATAAAGTACGGCAGGCTACTCAATCCTTTGTTTCCATTTTACCAATATTACTATACCATACAGTCACTCTAACAAAGACTCTTAACCCCTAATGGCAAATTTCTCAGAACACTCTTCCCAGAACCACAACTAGGGTCCGATTTTTTAACACTCGGATTGTGTGGCGACCATCATCCACTCACTTGATGTATTGCTGCCTACTCCTTCCTTAGCCTGTATCATTCTTTTTCTGTGCCTGCCCTCCTTTCTTCCTATTTCTCCCATCTTTCCTGTCACTTCTTATTGCTTTTCTTTCCTTTACAGGTGGCTTTACATTGAGTGACAAGCCAAATGGTTTCCTGTAAGCCAAGAAACCATTTACAACGCTGGGTGGTAACCATATAACCAAACCATACGTGCTCCCTACGTGTCAACAGGTGGGTTGGTGGAGGGTTAATGCCCCTCCCCATAAAACAACTAACTCAAAGTCAAATGGCCACCCCTTATGGGATTATGGCGTCTGGCAGTAGGTAGGTAGGTAGGATTGTAATTTTTTCTTACAGAGTTCAAGAGCTTGAATTTACACACATGAAAATGTATATCTCATGCTCATATGTCTAATGGTTACCGTACTAGTGACTGTAAAAAAAAAAAAAAAAAAAAAAAAAAAAAAAAAAAAAAAAATCAATCTGCCAGAGAATGGCTAATAACCATACAAACAAACTGTAAACAATATAATATATATTCCTAGGCATAAAACAAGGTGAAATAATGATCATGAAAGGAAAATAAAGTTTATAGTGGTGCGTAGCAAGGGAAAACCCCATGTGCCTGGAAACAAAGGGAAAGGATAAAGGTGGAGGGAGTGTGGTGGTGGATGAAGGGAGGAAGGAAGGTGTTGGGGGTGAGAAGGAGTGAAGGAAGGATGTATGCTTGCTATGCACACCAACTATGGTATCCAGAGGGTATATATGGGGGTATAGGTGGCTGGGAGGCCATAATGAGGAGAGGGCCCAGTGGGGCAGAGGTTGACAGAGAGATAGTGGGGGGTGGTGTTGCTCCCCCACCCTCTAGAGGCCATACCCCACAAGATACTGCAGTTCCCAATGGCTTGGTCCCATATATGTCATGAAAGAGGCAGTGCTACCTACCGCCAGTTTTGGGTAGGCTCTGTACCATCGACAGACATAGGACTTTATGCTACATTTTCCGAAACTGTCATTTGGCAGACACAGGTCTTTAGGGGTTAATGACAAGGTAAGGTTAGATAAAATAATAATGCCCCCCAAATAAGTGTAATTATTTCAATAATCTTTCATTATTTTCTTTTAATTTCTCTTTAGATTTCACAACAATATTGCAAGATTTTATACTTTCAGCACCATAAAAACATCAATGAAGTAAAGAATGTTCAGTATTCTACAGCTATATCTTGTTATGGACATAATTTTTTCTTAGTAACACTTCTAGGCACTACAAATTCACCTTGCTGTGGCAAGGGGCTTTCCATCATGAAGGGAAATTGGTTCACTGAATGGGATGGCCCTAAAAAGCACAACTGCTTGCCTGCAATTGATGGGTCTGTTCATCCAGAGAGATCGCAGCTACTTCACTACTACAGCTACTACTATATATTCATCATAAGGGAGACATAATTACAGTAACACACATGAAAATTCAGTATCTGGAAATCTGAGTTAAATCTACAGACCTGAAACTAAAGACACAATAGGATATTGCTACATGTTTCAAAATACTGTCAAGGTTAAGAAAGCTGGATGTGGCTTTCTGGGATAGGTTTGGTCTGTGCACATAAACGACTGTTTAAAAAGTACAGTATAAAGGTTAGGACCAAAGAATGCCAAGTTTAGGCTCAGAGGAAGTGACTGGTTAGGTTCACATCCTGAAAATCTAAGCTTGGCTTGGATATTCAGTGTTTTGAATTTTTGATGTACTGTATTTATATACTTAACCCCACATTTTTCCTGATCTTCAAAACCTTCCTAACTTTGTGTGAGGGTTACCATAGAAATGTAACTGTTGAAAAGCTTAGCCCTCAAAAATGAGTCATCTCCAAATGAAATGAATGACAAATTCATATGAATCACACCACAACAATTATAAAAACCTAGATTTCTTGTGTAATATGAATCTGGACTGAAATGGCATGGTTGCAATGTGAGTAGGGTAGCCTAATCTTATTGTGATGTGATGCACTTTTAAATATTCTGACTGGAAAGCTGTACCATTAAAAAAAAAAAAAAAAAAAAAAAAAAAAAAAAATCAGACCTGACCCGGCACATCCTATTGAACCAAACACCTTCTGCCCATTCTTCTGCTCTGCCTTTAGCATCACAACATGTGGCACTAAAAGGAATAACAAATCAAGTCAAAATACAGTAACTTAACCTACCAGAAAACTCAGGTCCCAAAGTGGCAGACCTTTTCAGTACGGTACATTAGGATAAACTCTTCTAGATAGAGCAGGGCTGTTGCAAAGGCACTCCTCCAACTCTGCATCAGCGTCTGTTGTGGCCCAAAGCTCATCAGGACATGAACCCGTTGGACTGGAGACTAAAGGTACCCTTCTGCAGTCCACCATCCCTTTTCGAAGCAATATGAAGGGATGAATGTTGAGGGACATCTGTATAACCTTGCAGTGGGTGAAGACCATGCCTTGCATGGACTACAGCAGTTTGAAATCTCACGTGGTGTCTGGAGATAACTTTGTAAGGAGGCAATATATACCAGCAGTACGACAGGGAGCAGTGTGGGACTCTACTACATGTGTCCTGAGTTCAAACAATAGTTCTACTTGCTGTCTTTTCTTTAAAATTGCTTTAGTAAAGAATAATAATTGGGTTAAAGCTCATGGTACAGAGGCATGCAATAGGCAACATTAGTCACAAGTTAACCCTAGACTAACAGTTGGCTTGGGTCACACACAGGCGAAAATGCTGTGAAAGGTCAACGCTTACTGGTCAAGGGTTATGCTTCAGCTAGGTTGCCCTCTCATTCATCTTTTTTTTTTTTTTTTGGCTTATTTAAAGCAGCTTCCACGAATAAGAATAAAAAGAATGATGGGGACAGCACTCAGAAATTATTTGAGAAAGATTGCAGAGGCAGCATGATCAAAAATAATTTTAAAGCAGTCCCAGTCCTCGCAGATTAAAAGTTTCCACCATAAGCTGAGGCTGTAATTTGACAATTTTTGCATTTCAGCCCATACTCGACTTGGCAATATATTTATGGTTTTCCTTTTTTTTTTTTTTTTAAATGTGATGAATTTGATTTGCTTCAGAAATTCCATCTGAAATTACCAGTTTTTGAGATATGGTCCCCTCCCTGAAAAAGTGAAATACATGCCACTTTGGGCATTATATATCTTACCCTAACCAAAACCAAAACAAATCTACTTTAGCTTAGTTACTGGTCTCAGTTTCCATTAAAAAAACAATAGCAGGAATGGGAGGTGCATATTATTTTCACAGACCAGTGGTGAAACTGAGTTGCCACAAAGCAACTAGGCCAGTGAGTGGCTGGGTAAATGATGTGATAGTAGCTGATAACATATTAAAGCTCCATGATTCTTGATTGCAGATGAAAATGCCATAGGAGAAAGTGTTTGAAAAGGTGAGACCTCCACTGAACACTTTTAATGTAACTGGACAAATTATAGCATGAGGTGAAGTTAATCCCCGTAATTTACATGGCGAAAATTAAACAAAAATACAGATGCATTTCCGAAGGAAAGTCCACAGAGAAGACCCCCTAATTTGACTGTCACACAGCACACCAAACAATATCATGAAAATGTTTTGTGTCAGTTAAGAAAAAATACCACAAGGTTTTACTGGTAAGCAAACGCCAGTATGAAGCAACCTCAAAAACCAATTTTCATAAGTTCAAGGGTACGATTGCACTGTGGAACAAATGAGTGAAACGGAATAATCATGTCACATGAAAATGAATCTTCACAAGTACCTACAGCTTCGATCCATAAAGTGCAACCCAAAACGCTGTTAGGATTCCTAGAATACTAATAGAAACCTACCTAAACGAGCCCAAATCAGGAATACCTAAATCCTGTCATTCAGTATGTTCAGTTAGGTATCCCTTCCAAGTTTTTATGTTACATTGCCTTCTACTCTCAGTATCATTATAAAAATACCAGTGATTTACTCACAGATGAAAAATTTCCGCTTAAGCAAAACACTTTATCAATCACACTCCAGATTTGTTTTAAATCTTGAGCCTCAGCGTCAGGTCTTGCCATGTTTGTTGACAAATCTTGAAGTAAAGGATAGTATATATAATAGTACCATCTGTATTAGGATTATAATTCTCAACGTTTTGTAAGCTGTTAAATAGTTCATCTCATTCTATGATATTCTTCTATAAAATCTTGGTTAATTAAATGAAGTTACTAAACAATTATACTTTTGTCCACCTCTAAGCGAGAGGGCGGGAAATTCGGGAATATATAAAGGATTCCACTCGATGTTGCATTTGAGTTCGTCTGACAGTATTTTGTTGTTTGCAGAAAAACTTTTTTTTTTTTTTTTGCATTTTTCGAGGTGATGGAAATTAATATGATATACTGTAACCTCACTAAAATATTACAGCCTATAAAGCCTATGATATATTTCCCATTTCTTTAAGAAAATGCAGTTCAGTGTGATTCACTAGCTACAGTCAGGAAGTTGTACACATACATTGCAAAGTTCAGTTTCCAGAGGCAACCTGAACGTACCATAAATTCTCAGCACCCCTTCTGCAGCAGGCCTACCACCGTCTGGCTCTCCTGTTGCTGCTGAGGAGATAGGGCCACCTTATATTACTTTTTTAAAAGTTATCTTCACACAAATGCTGTGCTTTATTATGCAGATTCATGGTTCGGAATAAAAAAAAAAAAAAAAGTGGTCCTGTGATAGCTTTGCATTGGCCCAACCATGCAAGATATTCGCTTATAGCTCTTCTTCTAAAAGTTTCCTTTTTTGGTACGTAAAATGCTAAGAAGAAAACAGTAGCACCTTAAATTGAAAAAGGTACTTTACGAATTTTGAAACATACGATGTAGGGTATGTAGTTCATTTCACTCAGTCGAAACCAAAGTCACAAAAGTGGCTTCTGATCTCGCTGACTGAACCGAAGCATAAGGAAAGTGGCCGGGAAGTGAGATGTCTTTTAGTGTGTGATGTACAAAGTTACCTCTTGGTTTATACTGGGGGCACAGTAGCTCAGTGGTAGATCATCGAGCTCGGGGCCGGGCGATCGTGAGTTCGAGCCGAGCCCGGGTCTGCCGTGCCGGGA
Organism: Coenobita brevimanus; assembly: GCF_032717465.1. Taxonomy (NCBI): domain Eukaryota; kingdom Metazoa; phylum Arthropoda; class Malacostraca; order Decapoda; family Coenobitidae; genus Coenobita; species Coenobita brevimanus. Next base: position 2,199,294 of record NC_137032.1, on the reverse strand, counting down.
GGGGTAGCGCTCTCCTGTAACCTAGCGCGGCTATATGGCCTTAGTTGCCTAGCTAGGGGAATTCATTTCTCCATTTCTTGATTTTTAGTTTTATTGAATTTCAATACTGTTTATGTTCTTTAATGAATACTTAATACATTATACTTAATTCAGTAGTTTTATAATTCCCTTACAATCAGCAGTATAAATGATAAATGAAAGGGTCAGAAGTGTACTAAAATGTAATTAAAGGTATAGTAAGTCACCTTCTGGTCTTTGGTTCCTTCTTCCTTGCATAAAAATAAAAAAAAGGAAACTTAATTAGTCTTTAAACAGAATGTTAGGAAGAGTTGGCCAGCGAGTGCTTGAATGCCGTGACGATTATATTAGCATAGGGTAATGAAAATGATTTAAAAGTCTCCATTAACCCTCTCCGTACCACGATTTCTCTCTAAAACCCATCTATCTATCTATCTAATTATCTATCTATCTCTCTAAGGAGGTCTTTTGAGTCACTTAAGCCCACGAGCCAGTATAAACAAAAATTCGAGTCATAACCCTTGAATGAAGACACACACGCACACACACACACACACACACACACACACACACACACACACACACACACACACACACACACACAAAACAACTTAACAAACACACCAAGTAAAATATATATAAATTTGTGAAAGCACCTGTGAATTACGAGCATGGGATATCGTGGTAACAAATAAAAGCTTTTGATGGTGTAATTTTGTGTGGAATATAAAATTACTGATAACGTGATAAAAGCGACCTTGTGTCATCATAGACCTCCCTGGTAAATTTTGCTGAAACTTGTGTAAAAAATTGGCTAACAGTGTGGATTTTCTTCGCCTGGGCTTCAGTTTCCCACGCAGTTTTGAAACTATTGATGTTTGGGGTTTTAGTTTCGCGTAAAATGGTGTGAAAAAGGTGTGTGTGTGTGTGTGTGTGTGTGTGTGTGTGTGTGTGTTTTAAACTCCTGTACAATTATTTTATTTAATCCTTACAGCTGCTAGAATACATGATTCAGCTTGAAAAAAAAAAAAAAAAGAACTTTATGAGATAGTCACCGCAAACACCTTCATTATACTCCTTTTACTCGAACTTGGCCCAGATTTTCATTCTTTACAGTTTATTTCACGTAGCTCAGTGGCAGAACAAGACAATGATACAGCTCTACATCCTTTCCATGGCACTTCTTTGTGACTAGCATCATATTGTAGTGATAATCTCGTTACAACTCTACAGTCAGTTAAGGAGCGCCCTCTAGTAATGAAGCGGTAAGTGGGAGTAGTACTGTAGTAAACTCCAGTCTGTCTAGCCGAGCAGACCCATCAACCACAGGCAAGCAGTCGCCTCTGCAGGGTAGTCCTGTTCAGGGAACCTATGTTCCCCCTTGCAATGAACAGCTGCATGCAACAGCGAGAGGCTCGAGGAAGTGTGGAAGCTTGGTTCCCGGATGGATGCCACATTTGCGTCTCTCCATCCAGTTAACAGGGGCATCATAGTAGGTTCTACATCACCCCGTTATTAGTTATATAGTTACCATCCAGCGTTGTAAATGACTTCCTGGGTTACAGGAAACCATTAGGCTTGTCACTGAGTGTAGAATCACCTATGGATCAGATAGGCAGCACTACATTAAGTGAGTGGATGATGGTCGCCACCACCTACCACTGAAGAGATTATATCCCTTGCAGGTCGAAAAGTCTCTCCTAAGCTGAATAACATTGTTTGGAGATAGCAAGGGTAAGATAAAACAGACGTCAACTTGGTGAAAAATGTTATTAAAATATGGTCTGCTCTTCTAAGGTTGTCTTTTGTAAACAAACAAAAAACAAAAAAGGTGATTAACTTAAATTAGTGCCGATATCGATGCTACTCATTCCATTGTAACAGTAGGAAATTGGTCTTTGAAGATGATATGATGATGATGGTGATGATAGTCGGCCCACTGCTGTTATCCTGTTTTATATTCTTGTGATGGGAGTTCGTGTTTATATTAGTGGTTTACAAAAACATGTTCCTAGTTAAGATTTTTTATTATTAATCTACATATGGCATCCTTTAGCATTAAAATTATTTCAAGTCGACAGATAAACTATACAACACGATGGTACCATCCATTATGGAGGAACACACAAAAACAACCATGTTGTGGGGAACATGTGCCAGCGTAGGACACGGTATAAAATTCCTTATTTAATAATATAACATTACACAAAATTGGGCAACAAAAAGTCTTTCCTTTATTGAAGAAAAGTGTCTGAGCAACGCCATACTCGTAGACATCTGGAAGGGCAGAGGACTGTAATGTGGTTTATAAGTTGTACAGTCAGTTTATTTCACCTTGGCAAAACTAAGCCACACCCCCAATCTGCATGCTGAGCCGTGACTGGACGAACCTTGAGGGGCTACACGCATCAAGTATATGACACTTATTTCCCACCTCCGTTATTTTCACCATCAACATACTCGGTAACTCACGTCTCTCGTCTCATGAGAATATAGAGATAAACTAGATGGTGATGTGCAGGTTACTGTGACGCAAAAGAATAAATAAAATGAAATATAAGAAAAGCAAGGGAGAGCTGTAGCATTACCTATCCCTCAAATCTATCAGCCAATCAGGTGCATGGAGGGGCGAGGCATCTTCGCCAGGACACATAAACTGGACTATAGTTTACAGGAAATAGTGGAAGTGTCTGGTGGCTGCATCCTACCCAGAGCCTTTGTTGTCTTTCTTGAGAATCAGAGTATTAAAAGCATAATATATAAAAAACCAAATAAGTTACTGCGACCGAAGCCAGAAGAAAATGGCGCCGGAACAGATTCACAACTGGTTTGAGATGACGTGATGGGAGCATCAAAAGAGAGGCCTCGGGTCATGTATTGCGCCAGGTCTCAAGAAATATACACACACACATACATTCCCAGAAGATAAAAACTTAATGATAAAAAGTACCCAAGCCTCACAAATGCTGCTCCCATCACTCACGATTACATTCATGGCAACACATTATTCTCTTTACCGCAATATAATGAGATAACTAAGTACTTACATCACATGGTTTATATATGGACAAGAATAAAAATACAAAAATACATCTTAAAAACACTGGGTTCCTAAGAGGATCACAGTGGACTCTTAAAGTACCCTGGGGAAAAGGGGGTAGAAAATTTAGTGGGGAACGAGAATTCAACAAGTCATTAAAAATAGAGTAAAAATTAAAAGAAAAATACATCGACAGAAATACCAGAGCCCGAGGATGTCTTTTTTTATTGCATTTTTCCATTCTCTTTACGGTTTTATTTAACTTAGGATACACTTCTCTAACTGGAGGGATATGATATGGCTCAAATTCACCTCTACCAAAATAAGACCTTCCCTAAACTGAGTAAAGGAGCCTCTGGGGAAGCATGACTAAGTTTAAAGGGATGTCACCCGAGGTAAAATAATAATAATAATAATAATAATAATAATAATAATAATAATAATAAGGGCCGTATGCTAAAACGTGAAATCGCGGTGGGATGCAGAACCAAATATTTTTTAATGATAATTTCAGAGTTGCATGATGATGAAGGAACGTACCTGGCCTTCCTATATGGCGGCTAAATGCGTTCTGTAATATGGGATGCAGGCTAACTACACCTAATGACCACATGCGTTCCAAAAATGATCTTCAATAATTGGGAGTTTGCATTACATTTTTCAATTTTGGGTTTAAGCATATAACCTTTAAAATCAACCTTCCATAACAGTGTAAGATTTGAAAAGAGGAAGGGGAACACGATAGGTGAAATCTTGGTCTAGTTTAATTCTAGTATCTCCAGACGATTTTCTTCAACCTTAAGAAGGCATTACTTTGAAGGGTTAATGATGGCTATATCCAACCCTCCAGTTCTAAAGCCTCTCCTACGATCAATGAAATCGTCTGAAGATACCAAGAATTGAAATTGTAAAAGTTATCGTTGTGGGGTGATTAAGACGAGGTGAGGGAGTAAAAGTAGGTGAAGGTGTAAACTTACAGTAGGTGAGTAAATTCAGATGAAGACGGAAGATTAGACGAATGGGCATGTTTAGGTGAAGGTGTGAAATCAGGTGAGGGTGTGATCAGATGAAGGTGCAAAAAATATCAGGTGAGAATGAAAGACTTGTTGAGAGTGTAAGTAAAGTTTAAATGAGAGCGAAAGAAAAGATTTGACGAAGACGCATGATTAGGTGAAGGTGTGAGATTAGGTGAGGGTGTAAAATTAATTGAAGATGTAAGATTGGGATGATTAGATGAAAGGGCATGATCAGGTGAAGGTGTGAGATTAGGGAGAGGGTGTAATATTAATTGAGGGTGTAAGATTAGGATGATTAGATGAAGGGGCATGATCAGGTGAAGGTGCAAGATCAGCTGAGGGTGTAAGGTCAGGTGAGGGTGTAAGATTAAAAGCAAGATTAGGTGACGGTGTGTTAGAAATTAGGTGAACACGGAAGATTAAGTGGGGGTGTAATATCAGACGAGGGTGTAAGAGAAGGTGAGAGCAACCACTTCAGATCCACGGCGTCTTTTGTTCTAGCTAACGTCAAACTGATTTTTATTTAGCTTGGAAGTTAGTTACCAATACAGGGGTTAATGATGGCTGCTTGTAATCCTCATCATTCTCTCTCTCTCTCTCTCAGCTGAATAAAATCGTATGGGGACAGCATGAATAAGTGACAGCATAACCACAACGAGGACGCATATTTTTTTTATTTTACTCTTTCTCTCTCCAGACGATTTTCTAAAGTCTAGGGAAGACTATTTGGATAAAATCGTCTGTTAGAAGTAAAATTAACGAAAAAAGTCAATTAACGAAAAAAGTCTCCAGTTTACTTGAGTTAAAACAGATAGTAATCCTCTGAACGCAGGTGACAGTCTTTTTTATCTCCTCTTGCTGCTTCCAGACGATTTTGCTCAGCTCTGGAAAGCCTTGGCGTACTGAGGGGGTATACTGAGGCCTCAACTAACCCCTCCAGTTCGAAAGGCCTACCCTAAGCTGAGGAAAATCGTAAGGAGAGCGCGAGAGTAAGATGAAATGGAGGATATAGAAGATGGCAAGACTAAGATGATACTTCACTTGGGTCAGCAGGTTACACTCTCGCTATGGGGGGGTTTCTGTAGCTGAATAAAATCGTCTGGGGATAATTATGAGTAGAGTGATATACAAAAATCACACGTCACACGGAAAGGGTTAAAGCAGACGATCCCTTCACCAAGATGATGTAAAAATTGCTACTGCTTGTTACGCCTTCAGAGGAATATTCTTAACTGTGGACAAAAGGTATGGACTGAAATGGACAAAAGGTATGGACTGAAATGGACAAAAAGTATGGACTGAAATGGGCAAAAGGTATGGACTGAAATGGGCAAAAGGTATGGACTGAAATGGACAAAAGGTATGGACTGAAATGGACAAAAGGTATGGGCTGAAACGGACAAAATGTATGGAATGAAATGGGCAAAAGGTATGGAATGAAATGGACAACGGATGTGAACAAAATCGTCTCAAGATAGAAAGGAAATAATAATAATAATAATAATAATAATAATAATAATAATAATAATAATGATGATAATAAATGACGCCATGGTATAAACCCTTTCGATCATAGTATACATTTTTCTTTTATTAATCTTGCCACAACCAGACGATTTTTTTTTTTTCACGTTTAAACGAGGCTTTCATTAACCCCTTTACTACTAAGGTGCTTTACTAAATTGAACAGCTTTACTGAACTTATGAACAACTATCTGGTAGCAATAAAAAAAAAAGAAAAAAAAAAGCTAGGGCCTTCTCTCTCTTTCTCTAGTATTCCTGGGTTAACGGGGGCTGCATCTAACCCCTCCAGCTCCAAAACTCCCTTCCAAGCTGCATAAAATCGTCTGAAGGCAGCAAGATGAGAATATAAAAAATCTCAGCTTTATCCTCCAGTTTCAAATTTCCCGCCAAAACTGCATTAAATCGTCAGGAGGTAACGAGAAAGGAATATAAACGTTCTCTTCATTTTCTCCAATTTTAAAGGTGTCTCCTAAGTGAGAGAGAGAGAGAGAGAGAGAGAGAGAGAGAGAACGTCTGGAAATTGCAAGACTAACACGAGACATCATCGGGCTGAAGGTGTTACAGGGAGCTAAAAAGTAGTACACACAGGCCCATATTAGCGTTAGTTTGGGAGGCTTTTTTGTCACCCCTTCCTTACAAGTTTAATTCAGCCTACGACGCGTTAATATATTCTTGTTTTTTATTTATGCAATCTATGCCGGTGTTAAAATGAAGTAAATAATTTGAAGGATAATACTGAGGTGCAATATTCAGGATAAGTCGCCAAGAAGAGAGTGCTAGGAAGCCTGTGGGAGTATGAGAGATAATACTTAGGCGCAATATTAAAGGTAAATAGCTGAGAAAGATGTGCTAGAAAGCCTACAGTAGCATGGAAGATAATACTGAGATAATATTCAAGATAAATCGCCGAGATAGAGGTGCTACGAAGCCTACAAGAAAATATAACATGAAAGATAATACACCAGCATGGGAGATAATACTGAGGTGTAGTATTCAAAATAAATCGCTGACAAAGGGGTGCTCGGAAGCCTCCTATGCTGACAAGAATACGGGCCAAAGAAGCTTATAAATACTGGCGAGGAAGCTGAAGCCATCCCCGCACCTGATTGTACTTGAGGGAAGATGTATAACAGATCACTCTAGAGAGATCAGAGACAACGCACATCTCAAAAATAACAGTACGGTGTGTCCTCGTTATGGGTCAGTATTTTTTTATTCACGTTTTGTTTCGGTTACGAGGCCACGGGAAGTTGAGAAGAGGATGAGGAAAAAGGAAAAAAAAGGAAACTAGTAAAATAAAAAGAAAATGGAGGAAAAAAGAACGCTAGAAAGAAAAAGGAAAAAGAAATGGGAAAAAGGAAAGAAAGGAAGCTAAAAGAAGGGAAAAGGAAAAGACGAAAAAGAAAAACAAAAGAAGAATGGATGGCTTAGATATATGCATAATTCCACAGTGAGCTGAAGATGACTTAGAAAGGATACATTTATGCTTACTGACTGCACAAGTATTGCTTTTTTAAAGACAGACGATCAGTTTTCAAGACGTTCCAATCCTTCCCTAGAACACGAGTCGCAAAAGTTCAATGTGTACCGCTGACTGAACAGGGACGAAGGGGAGACAAGCAGTGTACAGTAAATTTTGGAAAAGAAGGAATCATTGTAGTTCCCCCCTAATTCCGCGTTTACATGTAGGCTTCAAGTTTCCAGGATTAACTTGACATCCAGAAGATTTATTCAGTCTTGTTTTAGCTACTCTGATTTCATAGTGTCTCCTAGAGAAAGGTCCGTTAAGTAGCATATAAACAAACAGCGCTGTCACATTGCTCAAAACCTGAAGCTTGCTTGGGGGGAAGTTTACCAATATACTAAACAACTGACGGCACTGTAAAATACGAACTGCAGACGAAATGCATGTTAATCCTTTAGCTTAATATGTATGCATTAACTTACTCAGGCGAACACAAGCGCCTTTCTTCACACGAGAGAATTCCCAAAAGTTTAAGTGTTCAAAACTGTCTTGATTAATCTCTGGAGTGCTAGACTTTTGCACACCTGAAGAAAGGAGTCCGGAATTATACTCAGTGGGAGAGAGACACAGGTTAGAGCTTGAAGTTTTTATTTTCTTTAACGTTTTGGGCCACACAGAACCCACATTCAGAGAGTCTGGGTTATGTGTAGCCCGAAATGTTAGAGAATATAATGAATTCAAGCTCTAAACTGTGTCCCTATCCCACCCCTTTCCACTTGTCGTAATGGATCATCTACAAGTCTGGAATCAGCCTGAATGAAATACCTAAGTGTTTCCATGCCAACGAAAGAGTTAGAGTGCCACTGGTAGAATCACTGCTACTCATACTTCTCTGCTGGCTAATAATCCCAGGCTGAGAGAGACTTACTTGGTTTCTCTACCCAAAGATGATTCTCACTGATACGATGCGTCAAGATGGGAAGTGATGGACCTGCCATAGCTGTTACGAAAACCCAATGGTAGAAAACGCGAACTTTTGTCCATGACTGTGCCTGATTTGACAGCTTCCCCAAATTGATAGAAAGACGTGTGTGAAAAAAGATTATATTTTTTAACATAACCCTTACTTAATAGTGAGGGATATCTGTAAAAATCTTAAGCATTTTCAAACGCATATTTGACTCATAACGAGGACTGCACGTACTCAAAACAACAGAAAAAGAAAAGTAACAATAATAACAAGGGAAGGAGCTTTCTTCAGTCACCACATATAAAGGGAAAAAAATAGAAAAATATGTAAAAAAAAAAAAAAAAGATTATACTACAGTAAGATTATGTCATGCCTAGATGACACCGCAAAAATGGGTGTCAAATGATAGGTTTGGCTCGTAACCCCTTCAGTGTCATGGCGTCTTGTTTTTATTTTACTCCTGCTATCATGAGGCGATTTTATTCAGTTCAGGATTGAACTGTCGAACTGGAGGGTTTTAGAGAGTTCATTAACCCCTCCACTACAATGACGCCTCTTTTTAATTTAATCTTGGTCTTACCAGACGATTTCACTCAGTTTACGAGAGTCCCCTAGTTACCAAGGGGTTAATGGAGGATATGTCTAACCCCTCCAGCTCGAAAAGTCCCTCCGAAGCAGCAAAAAATCGTCCAGTGGTAGCAAGTATAAAATATGAAAAAGCGTCACTGTAATGAAGGAATTTACCCCTTCACTACCAGGGAGCTTTTCCTAATCTGAATAAAATCGCCCGATGGCAGCACGAATATACTTTTTAAATACTTCGACGTCATGGTACAGAAGGGGCCAATCCTTACGTAAGATTAACGCTATGCTACTCCCAGCCAAGAGGTAAGGTGAGAGAGTCCCATCCAGAGAGAGATAAAAGTCTGTATGTACTTTCTACACTGTACAAATACTCAGGTCGACCAGGGCAAGTGCTAACAAAATAATATTACATCTATCAGAGAGGTGCTAGACTGTCACCCACATCAGCATTTATCAGTCACGTCGGTTTTTGCCTCTGGAGCGGCCATGGAGCTTTCCTAATTTATAAATCACATCGCCAAGAGATTGCACTTGGTACATGGTTTTGGCAGATATGTATGGTGTGTGAACAACCTCGAGGGGATCGTTCACCTTGACACTACGAACGTACAAAGTTTGGCTACTAACAAGATACAAAACAAAATATTCCGTAGACAATACTGATTAACGGTAGGTCATCACAATATTCAATTCCGTCTGGGATCAAGAGTGGCACATGAAAAAGATGAACACTGTCTCGCTTTGTATACAAATATTTGCGCATTAGATTTGTTTCTGTCTCTATACCTTAGATATGAACAGCTGGTGGATTTATATCCTTAAAGATCAAAATATGGCAATATTATATTTGTACAAACCTTAGCACACTACACTTATAATCTTCTACTGATTGTGAGATTCATTAAACCTCTCAGAGGAGGCGAGATTACGTCAATAAATTTCCCAGAAATCACTTCTATAGTCGTTACCATATCGTTTCACAAAGCCGAGTATTATGCACTATTTCTTGTGCGGTATTGCACTTCGTCTGCCATCAACACACAGCCCACCCTGTCTGCGGCAGCCATCAAGTAACCTTAGGATCTATATTATATAGTTCTATGTACAAATGAGAGACCGTCAGGCCAGGCTGAGTTAGTCTGTTGTCAACTCCGCTCCCGCGTAGGGTCCTGGGAGGAGCTAGAGCGGCGGGAGGAGGGCGGCGGCGGCGGCGGCGGCACAGAAGGGCGGCGGGACAGGGGAGTAGAGGGGCGGCAGCTGGTGGCACTCCCCTGGCGGCACCTGGCCTACGGGCGGGCTGGCGGAGTGAGGAAGGGGCACGGGACTTACGGGGCCACGCCGTTATTTCTTCTCCATCTCCTTGTTCTTAATGTCTATGGAGGGAGTGACGGACAGGTGGGAGTTGGAGGAGGGAAATGACTTCTCCAGGTGCTTCAGGGACTCCGTCAAGAAATTCTGCAAGAGAAATAACTTTTAATATACGCCCATTCTGGCCATTCATTATACCCAGACGCTTTACTCCTAGAAGGGGTAACTGCAAACAAATCGTCTTCATGCCCAAACGACCATAATTAAATAAAACTATTAAAGAAATACCGAAAAGTTCCAAGTAAATGTAATACCATCATATTCCTTCCATTACTTTATGCTGTGAGTCAGGTGTATGAGGTGAGTGAATGAGGTGTGGCGTAAAGAGGTGCATTACTGAGAGGGCAGTGTTGTTTGTGAGTTGTAATTTGTGATGTGAAAGTTGCATAAGTGTGTTGAAGCGTGAAGGGTATTACTGAACTGAAGACAGTGTGTGTTTTCTTTGAGTTACATTTTGTGTTGTGTGAGTGAGGAGCATGAGGTGTGTTGTGGTGTGAGGGGGTGCGTTAAGGTTTGGGCAGAGTGTGTTGTTTGTAAGCTGTATTTTATGTAGCGAGAGGCAGGTGCATGAAGTGAGTAAGTATGCTGTGAAAGTTAGGTTACACGGGGTGAGTGTGTTGAGATACAGGTGCATCAGGTGAATAAGTGTGCTGTAAGAGGGAAGGGTGGCATTACAGTGAAGGAAGAGTGGATAGTCCAAATGGTCTAAAACTTGACAAATGGAATTTAACGTTGAAAAATGTAAAGAACTTAACGTAGGCAAGACCACTGGAGATACTAAATACAGCTTAGATAACAAAGAAATTAGTAAACAGGAATGCGAGAGAGATCTAGGAGTTAAGTAAAGACCTCAGACCAAGACAACAGTGTATTAATGCGAAAAATAAAGCAAATAGGGTCCTAGGATTTATTTCGAGAAGCGTGAGCAATAGGTCATCAAAAGTAATACTGCAACTTTCTCTAGCATTAGTAACGCCACATTTAGACTACACCATACAATTTTGGTGTCCTTACTATAGAATGTATACAAACTCTTTAGAAAATGTACGGTCAAGAATGGAAAGAATGATACATGATGTTCGGAACCAGTCATAAAAGTCATAAAAAGACAGACTAAAAAGATCAAGTCTGCACTCACTAGAGAGGCGTAGAGTAAGGGAAGACTTAACTGAGATGTTTAAGTGGATGAAGGGAATAAATATGGGAGTTATTAGCATGGTATTTAAAGTAAGCATAAAGGACAGAACTACAAGTAATCGTTTCAAACTAGAAAAATTCCGTTTCGGTGAGGAAATAGGTAGAAATTGGTTTGGTAATTCAGTAGTAGACGAATGGAATAAGCTTCCTAGTTTAGTTGCTGCCTCTTCAACTGAGAATTTCAAGCATGGGCTAGATAAGCATATGACAAATAAGGGGTGGGTATAGAGAAAATAAAATCTTATAACCAATACTAATTCATTCTTTTTCCTTTTCAGGTTACACTATGATAGTCTCTTGTTCTCCTTTCACACTTTCCTATTAAATGTCCACGCCAGTTTTTCTATACTGCGTGGTGTTCTTTCTGACTTTTTCCTGTCGGCTTCGGCTGGAGGGTTTGGAGAGCGGGGGAGAGCCTTCTTCTTTGCTATCCTTATCTCATTCTAGTAGTTCAGTTACTCTTCTAGGAGCTGCATAGCACTGGCTAACTGGCCGACTGCAGTTATCCTCTCTTCTTTGGTTCTTATGGTAATATCTTTTGTGTTGTTTGACTGAGGTAAATACAGTATGTCATGGCGTTAAGGTTGCCAATATTATACAGTGTGGGCAGAGTGGATTATTTTTCTGAGTTGTATTTTGCACTGGTTTTGGAGTATAAGGCAAAACAGCCAGTCTCATAAACATCCTTTCGAGGTGTAGAAGCCCGAGGCTTGGCTACCGGAGTTATAACATTTAAAAGTTGGTGACTGGCTTACGCCCTTGGTAGCATGATCAAAGAAAACTCCACCTGGGAAATAAAGCACTTGACCTAAGACTACTAAACCATCTCGCCTACCTTTCCCCTCCCTCTCTTTATGTTTTTTACGTAACAAACTCGCACGGTTAAGGCAGCAGTTCCTTCGTAAAGCACTAGATTGTGTCGCATCCATTGAACTATCACCACTTTCGGCACTAACACTGAACCACCTATATTCAAATATGATACCGCTATCTTACTAAGAACTGGTGTGATGCCATAGGAATTACATGTCAAAACTATCCGAAGCTCAAGCCTAAAACAAAAGAGGAGGTTAGCAGGATGCCATTTCATGGGATAGTTTACTGTATGTTCGTACACTATCGGTTGATACCAATGACATACACTGACATGGACACACAAGCACACACATTGCTACACTGTTATTCCCTGGGCACAGCTCTCACTACTGATAGCCTTTTTTTATTCGTACCTGATCAGGATGAGAAAAATTAATTAGGGGTAACACTCTGCCCCAGGGAAGGACCAGAATTCCTCCTCAAAGAAGATCTGGTTTTGTGATGTGGCAGAACAAATGGCCACATCACACCTGAATGCCAGACTTTTAAACAATGCAACCAAGACTGGAGAATCAAGCCAAATTGATATGACGTTGCTGGATTATTACAGAACCATCTACGCCGAAGCATATAAGGGTTCCGTCTCACGCGAATGGCTGTAAACGCTGCGATAATTGCTGGATCTAATACAGAACCGTCTATACTGAAACATACATGGATTTCACCTCACCTGGATGGCGGTGAGCGCTGCGACGATGGCTGGGGACCCGAAGCCATGTGTGATGAGTGAGAAGTGGGTGAGGTGGCGCTGGATGGAAGGCTCGAGGATGATCTGTGGCCGCGTGTTGCACAGTGGTGACCGGTCCTGGTTCAGCAGGTCCATCAGCTCTTTGGTGATTTGTCTGCACGGGGACGAAAAAAGGTTAGATTTATGCCTACCAACAGTAAAAATAATAATAATAATCTATCTATCTATCTATTGCCAGACGCCTCAATCCCGTTTGGGGTGGCCACAAACAAATCGCCTCCAAGTCGCCCTGTCCCCCGCCATTTCACTGCCCTGCTCCCAACTCACACCCCCCTCTCTCATATACCTCTCCACCCCATCCCTCCATCTCATCCTCGGCCTCCCCCTCCCTCTTCCCCCCTCCACCTCACTCACCTACACTCTCTTCGTCAGTCTTTCACCCTCCATTCTCTCCACATGGCCAAACCACCTCAGTGTGTTCCTCATAACGCTTCCTATCACATCCACATCAACACCACAACGCTCCTTTATATCCTCATTCGTCAGCCTGTCTCTCCATGTGACTCCACAGGCTCCTCTTAAATAACTCATTTCCACTGCTCTCACTCTTGACTTGTGTCCTTCCAACAACGTCCAAGCTTCACTTCCATACGTTAGAGTTGGTATCACAATACTGTCATGTAGTAACTTTTTCACTTCCATGCTCACTTCCCTGTTTCTTATCACTGCTTTCAAAGAACCAGCAGCCTTTCTTCCCTGCTGTACCCTTTCAAGCACTTCACCCTCCAAACCTCCATCCTTACTCGTCACACTACCCAAGTACTTAAACGTACTCACATTTTCCAATTCCTCACCATCCAACCTCGCTGTACATTCACTGACTTCACCTCTCTCAAAGACCATCACTTTACTCTTCCCTACATTCACCTTTAGATTCCGTTTCTTACACACTCTCTCAAACTCATCCACCAAGCCTTGTAACTCCCCTTCGGCTTCACTCAACAACACAGTATCATCTGCAAACAACAGTACGGGGAGTTTCCAAACACTATCCTCTCTCACCAGGGCCACTCCAACATCCACTACCCTACCTTGTACCTCTTTTATTACCCCATCCATGTACAGATTGAACAACCATGGAGACATGACACATCCCTGTTTCAAATAATAATACTAATAATAATACTAATACTAATACTAATACTAATACTAATAATAATAATAATAACAACAACAACAACAACAACACCTCTGTTACCTCCGGCAACGAAGTTTGAGGTGGTTAAAATGTAATATTCACCCATGTCTGTCTGTGTGTGTACAAAATATGTCAAAGCTGTTAACGGACTGCAATGAATTTAGGTGGACAGATAGTCCGTGGATCAAGATAGAATTGTTTAGATTTTGAGGTGGATCCGGATTCGGATGCGGGAATCATAAATATCACTGGCACTGGCGGAGGCATGTGCTCTCTGCTGTGTAACAAAGCAGACTATGATTGCTGAATTAACTGGCTATGTGACACTGTAATGGTACTCGTTTGGTAGGAAAGAGGAACTATAGCAGTAAATCATACATTTTATTGGGGTTGGTAAAGGTATGCGCTCTCTGAATGCTTGCTAGTTACCAATGCAACTGACTTAATGAACTTACCAGATGGCAGTAATAATGTCTTCGCGTCTGTACTGCCCGGTTTTTCAAGTCTGGCGTCGGGTGCAATGATACCACTACTACTACCGCTACTACTTCTACCACAACTACTCTCACTCCTCCAACTCCTCCAGTAGCCAAACCAAGGGCAAAAATAACTTACTTAGTGGCGAGAATAAGGTCTTTGCGCCTGTACTGCTCTGCGGGGTCGGTGTGCTGGCGACAGAGGTATTCGGCGATCTGGCGGGCGGGGAACTCGGTCTCGCACACGTACCCGAAATCTCTCGCTAGATGGATGGCCTCACCTGGGGAAGAGCAGGGTGGTTAGTGCAAATTATAGGCGAAAATATAAATGACAGAGACAATACTAGACTGACTTAGGGGATATTATAGGTGGAAATAATATTATAGAGGTTCAGGGGGTATGGTACGGGAAAATAGAGAAAATTTTATAGTGGCTGAAGGCTGTTATACATGAAAACAGAGATGGTGTACATGACTGACTGACAGGGATATCTCTGAAGCTGAGGGGCCTCCCGCTAGACGGATAGTGGACATTAAAAGTGAAATTGGTGCTGGAGAGGGAAGCTATCCGGTTGTACAATCGTCCCTCACTTCCCTCCGCCCCCCCAAAAGGATGGATGACTGAAGGAGGAGGGCGATTTCAGTCTGCAGTCCACTAGGTTCACATCCAAATGAGCTTGGCGTTGTAAGCTGATATAATAGTGCTGTGAGGTATTTTGAGCACTACGATTTGATTCATTTTAGGATAGATTTTTGGAATTGGAGGAGTTAGATACAGCCTTAATAACTCCCTTCAGTATGAAACGCTTTTCCAGTGGTGAATACAGTCGCCTGGTAGCAGCAACAATCAGCTGAAAGGATGTTACAGGGATCCATGGGAATGGTTTATTATAAGCGAAAATAATGCTGTACGCGATTGGCTGACACGGAAACGCTTTACCTGTAAATACGCCACATCAGAAGGAAGGAGGAGGACAAGGAAGAATTAGACGGTGAGGAAGTGAATTTTCGTAGAAGGAACAAGTGTCGGAGTTTAACTCAATATGTGTAGGATGCATTTTGGGAACAACAGCAAAGATCTAACCGTGAATAACAAAGAAACGATCCAAATATTTCGCCAGATCTGATGCAGGAGTCGCGACCTCAAGCTCATATGAATATGGAACCCAGTGGACCGCAGGTTGAAGTTATCTCTTCCCTGCAGTCCACCATCCTCCTTTTGGGGGATAGGGAGAGAACGGAGGGACGTTTGTATAACCAGGAAGCATAGCCATCTGGTCATCTCGGTGCCACCAAGTGAAGGCGTCCCTCTCCAACACCGCCTCTTTAGAACAACACACAAACGTCAAATTTACGATTCAGGTTTAACGCGGAATTAGAAATGAGATTTGAAATGACACTGTAAAAGAGATTATAAATGATATATTGCTGACTAAATAAAAGCGGGTCAACGGAGAGCAAATATTCTGTAATTTTTGTAATGAACTCATATTTAAAACTGCCTACGCACACTGAACTGCAAGTGAAAAACTTGACTGTAATTTTAAGTCAGTTCCTCCTGTTATTATTGACTGCCACAGCCACTAAAACCCTATATATTTTTTCCGCAGTAAGAAAAACAACAACAATATTAATCCTCCTCTTCCTCCTCCTCTTACTACTACTACTTCACTACTACTGTACGACTAAATAATAATCAACATCATTATCATCGTCATCATCATCATTCTCCTCCTCCTCCTCCTCCTCCTCCTCATCATCATCATGTATTCTTCTATTTTCCACCAAATAACTGGGTCAGGAGTAACAACAATATAAGAAATGATAAACAAGCTGCAGTCCCAAGTGCCATCCGAAGTGCAATAACGTTTACTCTAAGCATAAAAGCTCTTACTAATAACGCTTTGAAAAAACTGTTATACTACAGATCTATAACTTAATCTTCTTCTCCTCTTTCTTCTTTTTCTCCTCCTCTTCCTTCTTCTCAGTCTGTTATTTTTGTCCTCTTCTCTTCTTCCTTCTTTTTCTTTTTTTTCTTTCTTGTTTTTCTTCTCCTCCTCCGTTTACTACTACTACTACTATTCTTCTCCTCCTCTACCTCCTCCTCCTCCTTCTACTACTACTACTACTACTACTACTACTACTACTACTAGTACTACTACTACTACTACTACAGCCTGGCACCTTTTAGAGCTTATTCTTGTTACCTTCAAATACTCTCATATTACTTCACAGAATCCTAATGTAGTGATGGGATTTGAATAACCTCCGATAGTACAGTACTAGAGAGGAAATAATAATAATAATAATAATAATAATAATAATAATAATAATAATAATCTATCTATCTATCTATTCTATCTATAGCCCGAC
>NC_137032.1:2167500-2180000 GCF_032717465.1 Coenobita brevimanus | reverse complement strand
GGAGGGAGTATGTGATATTTGGATTATTTTTAAAACTAGATAGGTGGGTATTCTAAATTTCTCCCTGCATAAACTTGGTGAATAATTAGCCATATTTTAAAAACCTAGAGAGAGGAAGGGCCATTTTGTAAGACGCATTCTAGGCTTCGTGGGCTCCTTTATCTTAGCGATTTATTATCTTTACTGCAACACAGCGTAGTCTGAAACACACTATGAAAATTATGAAAGCAGAGGGTTCGAATCGTTAACGTTACCTAGCTCGTTAATAGACTCTGCTACGTGGTTATTCAGTGTAAATAAAAGGTTGACTCTCCCAGAAATGACTATCAGATGTTGGGGTTCTGCCTGTCTCTTTGCTGTCACTGTTTTGATAGTGTCTGTATCAGGCAGGATTCGAAGGCAGCAAATTAAGGGTCATATTTTAAATGGCTTGCATTCGTAACTCCTCTTCCTTTGCAATCTATTCTGCACATTACACCTCAGTATCTTCTTTTATGGTGTTGGTAAAAAAATTAAAAACTGTAATATTAAAAGGATACTGAATAACATACAAGAAAATACGAAAAAAAAAAATCGCCAAGGAATAGATCTTACGAAATTTTTGCCACCTACAGTATAGTAGAATATGGTTCAGTGTCATCCCTTAAAACAAAAGCGAAGGAAAACGTAATGGATTAAACAGACACCGATGCAAACAATTAAAACAAGCATGAAACACACAGGAAGGGCTAACTGACAGGGAAAAACACCAACGCCATACACCCTGACGAGATTTGAAACTGGTGAATGTTTGTGGAGAGGCAAGGTGGCTATGTTGAATAAAAAATCATGTTTGCTAAATTAAAATGGGTACAAAAAAAGCATAAAACACAAAGTAAGGGCTAACTGATAAGGAAAAAACATCCTAACGAGATTTGAAACTGAGTGAATGTTTGTGGGGAGGAAAGGTACCGTTCCTAAGCTGAATAAAGAGTAATCTGTTTGCGACTTAAAACAGGTAAAAAGAAGAAGCATAAAACTCAAAGCAAGGGCTAAATGATAAGGAAAAAACACCAAAGGTATGTGGCCTGACGAAACTGGAAACTGGCTGAGTGTTTGTGGGGAGGCGAGGTGGCCGGCGGGCGCCCCTCTAGCTACCCCGCCACCACTGTTTCCCTTCCTTGTTCCAGTCTAATATAACCCCGCCTCACTACACTCGTTTTGCTCTGACTCGGCCTAGAATTGCTGCCGTTTCTTCATCTTGAAATGCTGAGGTGTGGCAATGGAATAACTTTAGAATATGGTGCTGTTTACGATGAAGTACTAAGGGAAGGATGTAGAGCAGCAGCATCGTCACTTCTCGCCACAGAGCTACGTGAAACATGCTCCAGAAGGACGAGAATCAGAGCCGCGTTAAGGTGAAGGAACTCTAATATAACCCCGGCTGGCTAGCGCTGAGTGGCCCAGGCATGAGCACCCGGGGCCCTCACAGTCGCCGCAACACGCCAGGTAAAAGGCTTCGCAACCAATGGCATGTAGAAAGTTGTTTTTGGGGTGATCACTCGGTCACTCGGTTCTTGTTCCGCTTTTGAAATGAGGGGACACTTACTGTGGGACGTTTTCTCGTGGTTTTAAGAAGCTTTTGAAATGGCGGGATACTTTGGACACTTTCTCCTCGAGTTGGGAAGCTCTTAAAATAAGGCTTTGGGAGTTTCTGAAATGAGGGGACACTGAGGGACGTTTTTCCGTGGTGCTGTGAAGTTTTTGAAAATAAGGGAATAACTTGGACGTTTCTCCTGGAGTTGGAAAGCTTTGAAGATGTGGCTTGGAAAGCTTCTGGAATGAGGGGGTGCTTAAAATGAGGCGACTCTTAAGGCATACTGTTTCGTGGGATTATTTATGAAACCACTGAAATGAGCGACACTGGCCTGGGACTAAGTTATTCAGGCCAAACACTGAAAGCAAGCGACCAGTTGCTTGTCCCTGCGTGGTATTATGGAAAAAAAAAAAAAAAAAAAAGAAAAAAAAAAAAAACCTCTCCCTTGGATTTAAATCATTATGGGCCACATCAGGTTGGGGCATCTTATTTCACTAGGCCACCAGGTGTCTAGAATTTTATATACCCCACACTGATATTGCGTTTCGATTCTCTGATGTAAATAGTTCCTGGCAGTGTGTAAAAAAAAAAAAGCGCTTCGTTTCTCCTATGTAAACAGTTTCTAGCAGTGCAAAAACAAGTATACGAGATGAACATTTACTGGCACTGCAAAATTAGGACAAGCATACGTTAATGACAGTCACCGCTGAAGAAACGCATCAACACACCAGCGTTAAGTAGCTAAATCAACGACATGACCTTATTCTTAGCAACCACTTCACTGAGCTGAGGCGAGGGCTTGTAGCAATCTCTCGTTATTCTGAGATCAACGAAGTGTTAACGAGAATATTTGCCATTACACAAAAGCACTTCATTTCTAAGAGCCTGTGATTAAACGGCTGGCTACTCCTTCACTTTAACCTGGCCCAGATTTTCATCCTTTTGCTGCGTATTTCACGTAGCTCTGTCGTAGAAAAAGATGATGCTATGGCCCTACATCCTTTCCATAGAACATCTTTGCGACTAGCATCACATTCTTGTGTTAATTTATCGTTACAACTCAGCATTCACGATGGAGAGATGGCAATTTTAGGCCAAGTTAAAGTAAAACCAGTATAGCTCTGTAATTTATTTTGGTTAATCTCAGTCGATTTTATTTTGACTAGGAAAACTCTCTCTCTCTCTCTCTCTCTCTCTCTCTTCAATCCTTAATAAACCTGCATAAAATCGTCTGAAGCAGGAATAAAAAAATAATTACACTGCAAAGATTAACCACTTCAAAAACAATACCGTATTTTTATTTCTTGCTATCTCCAGACGATTTTATTAAGCACAGTTTTTTTTTTTTTTTTTTTTTTTTTTTTTGAAGGGCAGGGGTTAGATGTAGCCTTGGTTAGTCCTTCCTCTCCTACAGCTGAGTAAAATCGTCCGGCAGTAGCTTAACTAAGAGGAAAAGAAGAGCCATCGGACTGTATATGAAGAAACACACACACACACACACACACACACACACACACACACACACACAAGAATAAGTAACTGAAACGAAGGTGTTAAGCTACAAGAAAATCGTGCGGGCGTAGGGAAAATAAAAGAAAAAATCCATCATCACACTGAAGGGATTAAAATGGACAAAATGAAGTGAGAGAGAGAGAGAGAGAAATCCATCATCATATTGGTAGGGTTAAAACACGAAATGGAAGTCCTGTTTTTCTTTTTTTCGTTTTTTATACGTGACGAGAGGCAGACTGGAAATTAATTAGTGACAATGCGAACACTCAACACTGCCTCCTCTCTCTCTCTCTCTCTCTCTCTCTCTCTCTCTCTCTCTCCCAAACAAATGAACATTGATTTATTTAACACCTGATTTACCCCTTTACTACTACGACACATTTCTTTACTGCATTAACTCTGTGGAGAGGATGAAGTGAGAGACTAACGAGGAGGGTGCATGGGGGGGGGGAAGGAAGGGGGAGACAGTGGATGAGATGGGGGGATGGAGTTGAGAGGTACATAGGGTTGTAAGTTGGGGGGATGGAGAGTGAAAGATTAACGAGGAGAGTGTCTATGAGTGGGGTGGAAGGGGGGAGAGGGATGGGGAGACCACGGGGAAGACCGAGGGTGACATGGAGGGATGGAGTTGGGAGGTATATGAGAGAGGGTGTGTAAGTTGGGGGATGGAGAGTGAGAGACTAACGAGGAGAGTGTATGTGAGAGAGGTGGAGAGAGGGAGAGGGAAGGGAAGTCCAAGGATGAGATGAAGGGATGGAATTGAGAGGTATATGAGAGAAGGGGATGTAAGTTGGGGGGGATGGGGAGTGAGAGACTAACTAGGAGGGTGTATGTAAGTGAGATGGAGGGGGAGACCGAGGAAGAGATGGAGAGCTGGGGTGGAGAGGTATATGAGAGAGGAGGGTGGAGTTGGGGGAAGGTCAGAGTAATGGCAAGGGACAGGGCGATATGGAGGCGATTTGTCTGCGGCCACCCCTTACGGGATTAAGGCGCCTGGCTATAGATAGATAGATAGACAGACAGATAGTTTAACTCAGCTTAGAGGAGAGGTCTTGTAGTAAAGGAGTTAATGCGTTCTTTTATTTTATTCTTGGTTTGATTCTGCTAAATGGAGATGTCTGACAATAAAGGAAATATTGAAGGCTATATTTAACTCCCCCATCCACGACGTCTGAAAATTTTATGCTAATATAAAAAAAATCGCCCGAAGATTTAAAAAAAAAAAAACGCTACAAAAATACGCTACAGGACGGAAACAGTTATAAAGACACCAAAGCTTCAATTGAGTGCAACATATTACTACCCCAGGGTGTCTTTCATACGAACAATTGCGGTCAACAGTTACTTTACACGGTCTTAAAACAGTGGAATTCTTAAGCACAAATAAATAAATAAATAAATAACGATAACGAACTAAATAAATAAATGAACAAAAAACCAAAGACTCAAACTCAAAAATGATGTTCGTTTCCGGTAAGACTAAACAAAAGAAAGTCAAAATCAAGATCCACTCGTAAGGAAATGCCAAGATACACTAAGATTAAAGACAAGGGGGGGGTGAGAGGTAATTAGGAAGACAGACTAATGAAGACAGCTCTAGAGATGAAAAATGAAAGACAGAGGAAGCAGAGGAAGGACAAGTTTTGCATCTGACTCTACGTCGTCAAAAAGAGCAACAGTTTTCGAAAAGAAGTGGGATTTCGCTCCATTAAAGTCAAAATCACGTCTAAAAAAAAAAATCTACGGAGGTCTAAATTGGTCTGCAGGATAATTAAATGGGCTAGGATGGATCTCGCTTTTCTTATTTCAGAGTCCCAGAGAAGGCGAGAAAATAAGGAAAAAGTCGTCAACAGGAGGGAGTGGTTGTATTACACGCACAAATATGGTACTGCATCCTGTGTGTGTGTGTGTGTGTGTGTGTGTGTGTGTGTGTGAGAGAGAGAGAGAGAGAGAGAGAGTCGGTGTGGTGTCAGCATTACAGGGGATTTACACGGTATGGACAGTTTCATATCCGCTATATGAGAGTACTTGCCCACTCTACTTGACCCTCCTCTACCTCTGTTTATTGTGTGTGTGTGTGTGTGTGTGTGTGTGTGTGTGTGTGTGTGTGTGTGTGTGTGTGTGTGTGCTGGAGAGAGGCGAGTACTGAACATTATCCTAGTGTATACACACACACACACACACACACACACACACACATCATCATCATCATCATCATCATCATCATCATCAGAGCTCTGCCGGCAAAACTAGCATGTAATCTGAAGTGTGTGTGTGTGTGTGTGTGTGTGTGTGTGTGTGTGTGTGTGTGTGTGTGTGTGTGTGTAAGCAGCATTATTTTGTTTTGCAAGCGTTGTTATATGTACGCTTACGCAACCCGTCTGTGGGTGGGTTATTTACACGACTTTTACCCGGGAAAATACAACCAATTTAATACACACGCTTACAATGGCGTTTTTCATTACATTTGGAGTATGACCAGATGATTTCGTTCAGTTTAGGTGTGATCGCTAATTTTGAGGCGACTTAAATATGACCAGTTAAACTTATACCCTTATGGCGCCTTTTCTCATCATGTTTAGATCTTTTCCAGACGATTTCGCTCAGTTTAGGAGGTTAAAAGTAGTCCCCATTTCCTCTTCAGTACATTGACCTCTCTTCAGACGATTTTATTCAGCTTAAGAAACTCTCATTTTGGTTTTCAATTCACTGAAGTTAATTATTATTTTTTAATTATCCTACTTCGAACATTCTCTCTAGCCTGAATAGCACGAATGAAATCAGAAATGCGTCCTCGTAGTGAAAGTCAACTCATTTATCACATGAATTCTACACACACACACACACACACACACACACACAGGAGAAAAATAAACGTAAAATTAATGTCCTCAAAGCAGAAAGAGTGTTTTAGAAAGAAGGCAAGATGGTCCTCTCTCGGCTTCCCCTTCTGCTTGCCTGCATGACCCGTCCCCCGCACGCCCACCCCGCCCACCGCACGAACTGGCTTCTGGATCCGCCCACACGTGCACGCCCTTCCTTCCGTTCGTGCACCGCCTTCAGATTCACAACATAACTTACAATAATCTTTCTCTCGTGACCAAGATCTTTATTTTTCTTAGCACATCTTCCTTGCTATACTCGGGTTACTCTAGCTTGGCCTAAAATTTGCGTCTCTCCATCGTAATGTCCAGTTGTGGCAAGAGATTAATGACAGAATATGGTGCTAGTCACGAAGAAGTGCTTTGAAAAGGATGTAGAGCCGTAAGACTGCTTTTCTCTTTTTATCTTTTTTCTTCCCCTCCTCCTCCTCGTTCTTTTTCTTTCTCTTCTTTCTTTCTTCCTTTTTTTTTTTTTTTTTTTTTTTTGCTACTAGGCTATGAGAAATACGCCGCAAAAAGACAAAACACTGGACCAAGTTAAGGTGAAAAGAGTGGTTTACTTCTGCATGAGACGCGTTAATAACAGTCTTTTGTTTCCTAACTGTTTAATCTGTGTCGATATTACAAAGCCGTGAAAAAGGAAAAGAAAATGTACAAGTGAATGGTAATGTGTAAATACTCGTTTTACTCTAAGCTGGCCTAAAATTGCCTCCCTCTCCATCTTGAATGCTGAGTTGTAACGATACGCTGACTTAAATATTGTACTAGTCACGAAGAAGTATTTATGAGAAAGATGTAGAATTAGTAGTGCCTTATTTTGCCTATACGTGAAATAAGTTGCTAGAGGACGAAAATCTAGGCCAAGTTAGTGTGAAAGGACTATAGTTGGTGTTTTCAATTGAGGGAACTGGACAATTCCAACAAATTAAATACCATGTTGAGATTACACGAAACTCAATGAATTTTTATCAGGTCGTAATGAGTCTCCTTGGTTACTTATTTTTTTATTTCCTTTTTTTCCCTTCCTCCATTCAGTAAAAAAAAAAAAAAAAATCTAACTACACTCGGCCATCAGCCAAGCTCAAAAGGCTTAGGGATCTTTTCTAGGTTCGAAATGAGTCTCCTTGGTAACTAGTTAAATCTACCTTCCTTTCTGACTATACTAGAAAACTGCCTAAGCCCAAGAGAATATAGTTGTAAGATTGTTTCTGCAGGAAGGACTTGGCAGGGAGAGTAATAAGTCTTTGTTTTATCCAGGACAGACAAGGAAAGGAGTGACCAGTTTTTGCGTTCCAGGACGGACAGGGAAAGGAGTGACCAGTTTTTGTGTTTTTTTCCAGGACAGACAGGGAAAGAGGCGAGTCTCTGAATTTTTTCCAGGACAGAGAGGAAAGGAAGTGACCAGATTTTGCGTTTTTTTTTTTTTTCCAGGACGGACAAGTAAACGAGTGACTTGCTTGTGAGTTTTTCCAGGACGGACGGGGAAAGAGGTGAACTGCTGAGTATTTTTCCAGGAAGGACAAGAAAAGGACTATGAAAATCAGTGAGGTGAATCCACAGCGACCTACACCAATGGCTATTTTCCCTACAGATCAGCGACATCAGGGAAAATCAGGAAAAGCGACAGGACTTTTGATGGTGACTGTACTTTCTTTTACGTATCACGGGAAATTAAGAGTAGGTTTATTTCCATTCCTTGACGCGATAGGACTTTTGGTAGTGACTGTATCCCTCTCATCATCCCCCATCGCTGTTACGGGAAGCTCATCCTAGGCGCATTTTCCTCCCTTTCACACCGATGACGATTTTTTCAGCTAATTCTTGTTATCTTCAGACGATTATGCTTAGCTCACGATTTTAACAACTGGAGGGGTTCGATACAGCCTTAATTAACCCCTTCATTACCAGATTTGTCAGCTTTATAAAATCGTCTGGAGGTAAAAAGATTAGAAACTGTATCACCGGACTGAAGGGGTTAATCCGCCTACTGCCATATCCTGTCCTATACGGTGTTTACTCCAAAATGGTAAAGATCCCTAAACCCTTTCAGTTTGATTATCTAGTGTAGACTAGAGGACCTATTTGACTAGTAACCAAGGAGACTCATGTTTAACCTACTGTATGACACCTACTGTATGGCATCTATTGTATGACACCTACTGTATGACACCTTCTGTATAACACCTACTGCATGACACCTACTGTATTCTTAAGGGCCTGTATTCTGGTCGGCCTAGGAAGCTCCCTAACACCTTCTCTTTACCGACTTATTTTTGACCTCGGCACGTTACCATTTTCTTTAATGTTATATATGCAAATTATATCTTTGTTAGAATGCAGTAAATAAAAATAAAAGGAAAAACCAACAGTGCAGCATGGTAAATAAATCGCTAAGGGAAATAAATCGCTAAGGGAAATAATTCGCTAATGGAAATAAATCACTAAGGGAAATAATTCGCTGATGGAAATAAATCGCTAAGGGGAAATAATTCGCTAAGGGAAATAAATCGCTAGAAGGGGAAAACTAATAGTGCAGTATGGTTAATAAATCGCTAAGGAAAAGGTGCCAGGGAACCTCCTTACCCTACGAGAATACGGACCCAGGGCTTAGATCCTTCATTAGCACCTTTTTCACAGCGATTTATTTTGCACGTTAGGCCTCTTGTATCTCTATAAACCCAACCAAACCCGCTCACAAACCCTTATATCTCCCCGAACCCGACCAAACCCACTCACAAATCCTTACATCTCCCCAGACCCGACCAAACCCGACTCACAGACCCACTATACCTTCCGTACTCCCACTGAACCCGGCCACATTCCCAGGTAGACCCGAGCAAACCCAACCGAACCCAAGCGGCTGGGAGTGGACCGGTACAGGTGCGGTGGGCTGGGTTGGGTGGGCCTGTGCAATTACCGGGGCAGGGAGAGTTGTTTCTGGCACGCCATCCCTTGCCCTGCCCTGCCCCGCCTCACTCCACCACCACCACCACTACTACTACCACACTTGCTCCACCACCACCACCACCACTACTACCACACTTGCTCCACCACCACCACCACCACTACTACTACCACACTTACATACTCCACTACTAAGCGTATTTCGCTATCTGTACTCCACCACCACCACTACCACACTTGTTCCACCACACTTATGTACTCCACAACCACACGTATTTCGTCATCTACACCACACCATATTTCACCATCACCACCACCACCACTAATCCACCACGCTTGCTCCTCCACCACACGCATTCCACTACCACCGCACTCTACCCTACCACACTTGCTCCTCCACCACACGTAATTCATCATCTATATTCCACCGCCACCACCACATCACCTTACCACACTTATTCCACCACTTCACATTCAACACAGCACTACATCATATTCTACTCACCACATTTGTCTCATATCTATTTTACCACTGTACCACCACCACCACCACCATCACCACACTCCACAACTACGACACTTGCACCACTACCACACTTATCTCTTCATTTACAACCCGGTTTCATTACCACACTTCATCACCATATTCATTTCACCACATTCCATTTCTGTTCAATTCTACCTCACTCCACCACACTTATTTCAACATCTCACAAGACAACCACACTTACTCCACTCCACTGTCATCCATCTCACCCCAGCAGCTCACTCCACTTCAACACTACCACAGTAACGCCACCACCACACTGCATCATTACCACACTTTACCACACTCTACCACCACACCCCATCTGAGTCCAATACCATACCCCACTTCATTCCACCACCATACTACCACTTACCCCCCTCCCCTCCATCTCATTCCACTACCATCCTCCACCTGACCATCATACCACCACTACCAGTCCTACCTTTTCACCACGACATTCACTCCACCTTACTCTCGTCTGTCTTCCTCTTCTCTTCCTTTCCCTTCCCTTCTCCTTACCTTTAAAGAGAGATGTGAGCCAAGTAATACTGGCAGCTTTCTTTCCCTTCCTTTTCCTTTTTTCTCTTCCTTCCTCTGTCATATTTTTCTTTCACCTCCCCTCCCTTCCCTCCTCCTCATTCTTCTTACCTTCAACAAGACAGGTTAGCCGAGTTAGTGGCGTTCCTTTCCTTTCATTTCCTCTCCTCCCTTCCCTTTCTTTCCCTTCCACTACCTTCCTTTTCCCTTTCCTACCTTCCCTCCCCTCCCGTCTCCTCCCATTCCCTTGAGTTCCACGAGGTAAATAAATTTACATTAACAACCTTCTTTCCCATTTTCCTTCTCCACCCTCCTTTCCTTTCCTTTCCCTTCACCTACCTTTCTTCCTCCTTCCGTTTCCCCTCCTTTCCTCTCCTTATCTCCCTTTTCCTCTCCATTTCTTTCCTTATCTCCCCTTTCCCCTCCTTATCTCCCCTTCCCCTCGCTTCCCCTTACCTTCCACAAGAGAGGTGAGCAGAGTAACATTAGCAGCCTTCCTTCGCCCCGCTGGAAGATTAAGCCCTATTTTCTCCAACTTGTCTCGTAAGATCCTGCCGCCGTTCTTGCTTTTGGCTCTGTGGGTGTAAGAGAGAAGACAAGGTTAGGTCATCCATCCCCCTCTTCCTCCTCCTCCTCCTCCTCATCATCATCATCATCATTATCATCATCGTCGTCGTCGTCGCCGTCCTTTTCACCGCCATCGTCATCAGCATCGTCCCAGTTCTTACTCTCACCTGAAGACGGGGCTGAGGTGGGATCCAAAATCAACAGAGAGAGCACAAAAGTAAAAGAACTATCATCATCATCATCATCACCATCATCATTTATCTCCACCTAATGATGGGGTACGGCATAATCTAGAAAAACAATAAAAAAAAAAAAAAAAAAAAAAGATTAGCTTTTCTAACAAATGACCTTGACAAAAATAAAAATTCTCTCTCTCTCTCTCTCTCTCTCTCTCTCTCTCTCTCTCTCTCTCTCTCTCTCTCTCTCTCAGCGCGGCAGAAGTGAAAAGCTGCCCAGATTTCACTGCTTCACATCATGACATCGCTCTCATGAACTCCTGAACTGAACATTTTAATTCCTTATGAGTAGGTCTGAAGAAAAAAGGAAATCAGACAAAATAATTAGATAATGAACTGCCTTAAGCCTCTCTCGTGAACACTTATTAAGAGAGGGAGTTTCAGGATTCAGAATTAAGCAGCAATATTTCTTCAAAGTCAATCTGGCAGGGGAAAAAAAAAGGAAAGAAAAAAAGAACGCTTATACTCAGGTTGTCACACTTGCATACAGAGATCAAGGAAAGCACACACACACACACACACACACACACACACACACACACACACACACACACACACACACACACACACACAAACGCAACACTCGCACTGTATCAAATAAAAACAAAAACGCACGCAACTCTCCTCACACTTGCTCCATCAAAAAAAATCCTCTCTCTCTCCCTGTCACTTTCCTTCGTCTCCTTTAATTATAAATGACGCTGAATTAATTGGGAGTGATCCAAACATTTATAAATAGGTGAAGATAAATAAATAAAATAAATATAGATACACAGATAAATAGATAGATAGATAGACAGACATACAGATAGATAAAAGCAATTATGGAGAAATAGGTGAATGAATGAGACGAAAGCTCCACGGAGTAGGAATAGAAGAAAATAAAAGGGGTAAATAAGAGATGAAGAAAATAAATGACACCAATAAATAAAAAAATAAAAAAAATAAATAAGTAAATGAGTGAATGAATGAATGATGCAGAAATGAATGAAAAGGAGAATGAATGAGATGGAAATGAAAAATCTGAGACGGAAGTATGAGAGAAATGATGGAAGTACAAGGACTCGTAGAAAATATGGAAGAAGCAAAAAAAATAATTAAAGAAAGCAAAATAAAATGAAGAAAAAAAAAGGGGGGGTGGGGTGAATGAGACGAGAACTACGAGAAGTAAGAATTAAAGAAGCAAATGAAAAACTGAATGAAAGAAATGAAAGAGAGGTAATTCCTTGTAATTCCTTGTAACTCCTTGTAATTCCTTGTAACTCCTTCTAATGCCTTATAATTATTTGCAACTCCTTGTAATGCCTTGTAGCTCCTTGTAACTCCTTGTAATTCCTTGTAATGCCTTGTAACTCCTTGTAATTCCTTGTAGCTCCTTGTAACTCTTTGTAATTCCTTGAATCTCCTTGTAATGCCTTGTAACTCTTTGTAATTTCCTGTAACTCCTTGTAATTCCTTGTCATGCCTCGTAACTACTTATATATTCTCTTATTCTTGCTACAGACAGACGATTTTATTCAGCTTAGTGGATTCTCTCGTGGTGAAGGGGTTAATAGCATCTAGGGGGAGGGTGGAGGCAGTCTAGAAGATGGAGGTGATAGAACACTTTTTAATTTATTTATTTTTTTGTTTTTTTGGTGTTTGATCGCGATATAGTGATGGTGGTAGTGTGGTGGAGGCTGTGGTGGAGGTGGAGGGAGAGTGGAGATGAAGAGGCTGAGGGAGAGAGGTGGAGATGGAAACAGAATGGTGGAGGT